>NW_027466868.1:60000-435000 GCF_046128005.1 Genypterus blacodes
CATCTTGGGACAGCAACGATGACGATGACCTTTGACCTCTGAAACTCATCAGTGGCCTATATGATGGCTTTTTTTTCTCCTTTTTCTTTTTAGAAAAAGGTATTTCCGCCCTAAATGGGTCCAAACAGGCCCTGTGCCTGTCGGATGGTTTGAGTTTGAACCAAGCACAGGTTTGTATCTTCACTCCAGACAGACATGAGGCCTGAACTGCAGAAACAGGGAGTGTGATCCAGAATTGTGTTTGGAAAGGCCCCGTGTCCGTTTGTGTCTGAAACTGTGGGTTGTGGGTCGAGTTGTGAATCGACACAAAGGAAAATTTCACCTATCAGTTGTTACGATCGTGTGTGTGTGTGTGTGTGTGCTGTTAAAAGCAGTTTGTCTTCTCATTTGATCCAATCAGACCATGAGGTGTAGGTGAAGGCTGCCAGCTTGCATACATTTACCTAGGTCTTCCTCATCCCAACGGCGGCGTCCTAACAATGTGTGCATTTAACTGCCGTTGCACAATGTTCCTAATGTTTTTAAAGCTATCATTATTAGTATCAGCTATCAGCGCCCCCAAACCTGCTGCCTTTAGCGTCGCACCTCAACTCGGCCGGACGCCCAGGTTGGTCTCCATCTCTGCAGTGCCAAGGACACGGTCCAGAGTGTGAGTGGTGTGTACGTACATTTGTTTGTTATGTATGTGTGTGTGTGTGTTGTAGGCCAAATGACCACGTTGCCTTAAACATGATGAGCTGGAGTCTATGTAGATGTTGTGTTTGATCTCATTAAGGCGCCCGGGTGAGTAATCTGTCCAACTGCAGACACAAGTGTCATTTAACGTGACATGAATCCCACCAGCACCAGGGCCGCTGCTGAGCTTGACCTTTGACCTCTGCGGAACACAATTTTTCGGTATTTGGTGACAGATTTAAGCACCAATTTGCCAGCAGTGCTTCACTTAACGCTTCAAATCCTGAATAATCCTGGTCCAGGCCTGACTGGGATCTGAAGTTCTTCCTGCTTAGCGTGCCTCAGATCTTCCAGTATCCTGAACGACAAGAGCAAATACATCGTCTCCTGCTGAACCTGATGTGTAGAGTCATTCATTTTAAAGGTGAATCGTTTATCAGAAAATGTCTTTTCTCTACTGCAGCACAATTTGTATTAAACTTCCAATATTTAGTGAAATTAAGATACCTTATATTTGGCTGCCCAGATGTTGTCAGTGTAATAACGAGTGTTTGCTTGTAAATGTTATTTTACATGAATGAATTGCTGGGTTTTTGTGTGATTAATAGTAGATTTTCTGTCTTAAATCAGATAAATTAAGCAACCACAACCATTTTCTTGGCGCAGTGACATAAATTATCTCCCAAGTCGGCCGGCTGACTTTTAACTTGGTTTGGATGATACTGATAAACTTATTAACAGATCAAATTCAGCCACATGACCCACAAGTAATGGTGGGAACCAGGCAAAGACAATAAACCACATTCCAAAGCCAGTTGTGGGTTTTATATCATGATCTTTGTCTTTATGGAACATCTGCCATGTCATTCTGTGCCCAGGCAGGCAGTGGCTCAGTGGTTAGAGCTTCCGCTTGGGAACCGGAGGGTTGCCGGTTCGAGCCCCTGCCGAGGCACCCCTGAGCAAGGCACCGAACCCTCAATTGCTCCCCCCTCTGCGAAGGGTGGTAATGTAATGTAGCTCGCTTTGGATAAAAGCGTCTGCCAAATGATCGTACTGTAATGTAATGTAATGTAATGTACTCTTGGATGTATTCAGGCCTTCTGTGTAGTTGTAGGTTCTCGTAATGACCACCAGGTGTCAGTATAAGCACAGTCAGCGCTGACCTCATGGGGCTTCTGTGTTCCCACCGCTCACTATCAACTACATTTGACGCCTGTTACAAATGATAACTAGAATATTATTATTAGAGATTTGGGACCTCACTCCTCAACTGGGAGTCAGTTTTCGTTTGAAAAAACAGTGCAGCAGGCCTTTAATTCAACATGGTAGTGCTTTTGTTGCATACATCATTAGTGATCTGTCGCACAAAGGGTTACATTCAATATGGCCATGGATAAAATGATTCATAACTTAGAACAATTATGATCTCAAGCTTATAGCAGAGAGCGAATACGTTTCTTACACAAAGAAAGCAAATGTTATGCCGAGCTCCTTCTCCTCACAGTGGAAAATGTTATGTTTGGAGAAATAATTGAATAAAAGGATACACAAAGTGAGAACTTCCACTTCCTTCATTGGATTTCAACGCGTTTAGGATTCGTACCAAAATATGTCAATGTGAAATATTACAGATGCAAAGGAGGGAAAAAGAAAAAAAGGAACACAGTAAAAAAAAAAAAGGTGTAAAATTAAAAATGATCTAATAAAAACAAACTTGACATTGCACAAAAATCAATCTAAAAGCGTATACACACTGATTTAGAATGTTGGTTAGCTGAATCGTTGTACATAAGGGACACAAGCAATACACACACACATACCTCATCCAACCATGTCTGTGCAAAAGTATTTTCCTTAAGGAATGAAACAAGATATGACACGATGTGATGGCACGTTGATTCCCTTTCACAAAGGGACAAATCATCTTACAATACAGAGGATTCCTGCTTAACGTACGCAAACGAGGGGAAGTGATGAAACCTTTACATTCCAGCCTAAAGGCCTGATCTCAGAGATTTCTTCCAAGTGCAAAATGTTGCCTGGCAGCTCATAAAAAGGACCTGATGAAGAGATTTTAGTCCAAAAAATAAATAAATGCTGCTTTCATCCGAAAGCCTGAATGCATCGTTGAGATTTGGCGCCCCCTATAGGAGCGCTGGTCCTACTACTGCTGATTGTTGTTTCCATGGAACATTTACAACAGTTACCGACTGAGCTTGTGCTACTGAGCTGGACGGTCGTGCTCGTATGACAGCTACATATGTGTGTCACGTATATTTAAGGGCTGTAAGCTGTTTGTTGTTTAACAGAAGTCGTACCGCTTCTACAAATGAAAGTCGAAAGTATACGAGACCCCACATGATCACTTATTAAAGCGGGACAGAGGAGCTGTTGTGTTTGTATAGACGTGCTTGTGACTGACACCGACTTCTCCCACTGCCCCCAACAACTAATGGTAAAATACTAAAAGCTATTTCCTGTCAAATGTCACCACCTTCAACTTGAGAAACGCCACATAATGCCCCCCACGTCCTTGTGGCTGTGAATCCTCACATCCGCCCAGCTGAGAGGAGATCCAGCGTCTGATTGTTGCCTGCGAGCGGAAAAGGCGTCAATCAACCAATTCCGGCTCCAGCATCTTTCCACGGCAGAAGCCAGTGTTGATCCAAGGAGTCCCCTCACCGCTGTTTGCGTGCCGGGTGAGAGATTTAACGGTAAGTCCAGTTTTCCTAAATTGATCCCAAATCCCAAATCCAACTACAAGCGTTTAACCAGAAGTGCTTTTTGACATTAAAGTAGAAACGTGCGCAGCCCCTCACCATCAACCCGTGATTATACTCCAATCAAAGCCATGTGATTATAAGAACTAAGCCCCTCCCCCTCTAAAACAGGAATATCACACATTGGACTGAACCGAATGTAGGTGGACAGGGGGGGAGGGGAGGAATGGCGGTGATCTGGTCCCCAGGATTCCAGTCTCAAAATTAATAACCTGACCAAAACGTCCCAAAAGATGGTTTTTTGGTGTTTTGATGGTTTCAGTATTCCAGTCATAAGTGCTAAAGCTCTGGTCCGTGGCCTCACATCGGGTCATTATGGTCAACATATGGACCTCTGGAGTCCTTTGAAAACAAAAAAAAGTTCATCTTGTAAGATTTGGTGCCCAACTTTGTCCTGAGCAATATTTTACTGCGACGTCATTCCAGACAGCTGGCGAAGCAAAATGGTGCCGGCGGCGCAGGGGGCAGGAATAACGTCTGCAGAGGGGTCTCAATTCTGCGGCGTGCAGAAATAGTTTTGCGATCCGCAGTAGTAATTCTGTGATGTGGAGTAGTTTGACTGCTGCTGCTGTTGCTGGTGGTGGTGGTGGTGGTAGTAGTTGTTCTGCGGGGTGGAGTAGTAGTTGTGGTGGTGGTGGTCATTCTGGATGTCCCCGTAGGCGAAGAGGAGGGGAGCCGTGGCCGAGGGTTGTGGGATGGACGCCACGCCGGCCGCCATGGTGCCATTCCTCTGGATGGTGCCGTACCAGGTGGACGCTCCCAGCTGGGGGGCGGAGGAGAGGAGACTGAGAGAGAGAGAGAGGGAGACGGAGGTCAGTCGGGTCAAAGATGTGTGTGTGTGTGTGTGTGTGTGTGTGTGTGTGTGTGTGTGTGTGTGTGTGTGTGTGTGTGTGTGTGTGTGTGTGTGTGTGTGTGTGTGTGTGTGTGTGTGTGTGTACCTAGCGCGGTCAGCCCTACTGTTGATGCTCCTGGATAAATCGTCATCACTGTCGTACCGTCTTGGGTTGTCAAAGAAATACGCTCGGGAGCTGAAACTGTGGCTGTTGATCATCCCTCCTGGAGTCTGAGAGAGAGAGAGAGAGAGACTGTAGTGAGCCTTGGCTGAGGTATTGAGCAGTAGAATAACGTGTGGTTTCATGTTACCAGGTTCTGGTTCGGCCTCTGGACCCTGAAGAAAAGCACCACTAAGGTGGTGGGCAGCAGCTCCCAGAAGAACAGAATGATGCCAAACGCGATGTAGGCTTCACCACTGATCTCCTGCACATCAGCCTGCCACACACACACACACACAGACATCGATATACAGTATTTAGACCATGTTTTTGATTGATTTATTTGATTTATGTCTTTGATTATGAATTTGAATGGAGAAAAGAGTTAAGACCAACAAAGCACAAACAAGTCTGCATCATGTCGTACACACAAACGTTAAAATGGATGATCTGTGTCTGATGTGGGTCAGCACACACACACACAAACGGACACACACATACTCTGCTATTTATAGCCAAACAAAGCCCTTTAACCTACTAAGCATCGCCTTCCCAAATCTCCTAAGATGAATTGTCTGTTTACACACACACTCATAGACAGACAGACAGACAGAGACAAACACACACACACACACACACACACACACACACACACACACACACACACTGTTTTGTACCTGGTCAGAGACGCTGTACCAGCCGTAGTTGAAGGGAGTGGGTCTGTCCTGAGGCGACAGCGACACCACCACCAGGTTGTAACAGGCTCTGGACGTGTAGAGGAGAATCACCACAGCGCCTATGGCTGAAGCCTGACACACTGATGTACCCTAAAGGGACAGTTGCCATGGTTACCACAGGATTATGCCAGTGTGTTGGTATTATGCTACACGCTGGCCTGTAAATAAAGACAGGCTTTTAGCTTAAATAGTAATCCATCTCTTGTCCTGACTAGGCCATAAATCATGTGTAATATTAGTTTACTAGCAGTGCCGGCTCTACATATTGAGCCACACCAGCTGCTGCTCAGGGCCCCTGTGATGGTCAGGCCCCCTTTAAATCATATTAAAATACGATATTATAAGATAAACTAGCTAAACTGTGATCACATTCCCACCTCGGATTCCAGGTAAACATTGGCGGAGGACATCTTGGCGATCCTGAAGATGCAGACGGAGAGCGAGACGGCGCACAGAACAAACAGGCTGTCGTTGATGAGGACGCGGGCCAGCACGGCGCTCCTGATGCCCCCATCGCTGCAAGGCAGAGACCCAAGGGAAAGGTTATACACAGTCACAATCCAGATATCAGCCTCGGCTCTGATTCCTTTGCACATTTATGTACAGACTTACCTGGGCGACTCGGAGCGCTCCAGACCTCCTTGCACCAACAGCGCACACGTTAGATTCACCACCAGGAAAAACACACTGAGACACAGGAAGAACAACCGCAGAGGAAACCTGCAGGGAGACGACAGGGGAACACAAAACGATTTAGAGTGGCAGAGTTTTTACAGCCAATTGTGGAATTCAGAGGAGGATCACTTTCAGAAGATCAACACAAAATGAAGGCAATTAAACAGGTTGTGTTGACATTTGTTATCAGCTAATCTGATAACTGGCTGCTGGGCGACAACAGATTTGATCATGGGTTTGCTTTACACACAACGGCTGTTAATCCTGAATGTTGTAAATTGAGTCAAAGACAAGAATGAGAATGAAATCTAACAGGATTTACAGACTTACTTGTACTTGGCGAGCTCTGGGGAGTACTTGGCTTTGGCCTTGAACATCACCTAAACCCAAGGAACAACATTAATAATGATGACAAAGCCTCATATAATGCAGCTCTTACCACTTAACTGTGTATCATGTCATTATTGTTCTTTTTTTATTACACATTTTGACTTGTGGAGACTCATAATCTGATGTTTCCACTCAGTGATAACATCAGCTTGTGCAGGTACAGAGAATTCAAAAGACGTGCAGCTGCCTTCATTTACTGGCAAATGAGACGGAGAACGAGACAAGTGAGAGGAGGTGAGTTTACTCAGCAGGAGTGTGTGAAGATAACAGAGCCCGGGTAGATTCCTGTATTAGAATATACACACACACACACACACACACACACACACACACACACACACACACACACACACACACACACACACACACACACACACACACACACACACACACACACACACACACACACACACACACACACACACACACACACACACACACACACACAGGGCCGACATTCAAAACAATACAGACAAAACAAGAAGGCCGAAAGCGGCTCCTCATCACGCTGTGCCGTGCGTCCAAATGTCACAGAGTCATTACTATGCGGCTCTAATTTAACCCGTTGAAGTGCCGTGTCATTGTCGGCTGATTGATGCGTCTCAGTGACATGTGGATTCTCCCTATCGAGGTCGCTTATCGCCTTGACGGGAGCACAAACTGAAAACTCCTTTGACATATCAGACAGCTGCAGCCGAGTAGGTGGAAACATTCAGGGTCAAGATGAGAGGATTTGATTTGTGTGTATTGGTCTTTGACATTCTACTGTGTGTGTGTGTGTGTGTGCGTGCGTGCGTGTGTGTGTGTGTGTCCCCTGATTCTTCATCCTCTTAAGGACAGATTTCCTGGAGGAAACACTGATGTGATTACATTTTCTGGCAGGATAGACCACCATCTCTCACTTCTTGGAAAATGGAATTTGTCTTTATCTGATGATTTCCACAAATGTGCTTAATTTAGTGGAGGGACAGGTGAGCGTGTGTGTTACACAAGCGGGGCAACAGCTGCTGGAGTGGCTCAACATTCAGTCTCACTAAACAAACACATGCACAGTGTTTTGTGTGTGAATGTGGGGCAGAAAGTGGTCATCCTTGGCCTAGAAATGAAGCAACACACCCAGTTTGCATATTTATGCAAGTGTGTGTATGTGGCCATGTTACAAGAAATATCACACTGTTCTATCAAACCAAGTACAAAGTGTCACATAAAAATCAACATACAGACATACTGTGTGTGTGTGTGTGTGTGTGTGTGTGTGTGTGTGTGTGTGTGTGTGTGTGTGTGTCCTCACTACCCCATTTTTAAGCATTATCATCCCATCAGTCAGGTGTCTAAATGCGTAAGTGAGTGGTGATACGCACATCTGCCCGGCAGGAAACAGTTAAAAAAAAAGTAAGAAGAACTAAGTCACATGTTCATAACGCCTGACTCTTCGGAAAAAACGCTACACACGCAGATTTCCAAGAATGTCAGGTGACAGAAGGGCCGCGTCACACCTGCATGATGTTCTATCAGATGTCAGCTCATGATACTTTAAGGTTTTACTCCAACACACACATGTAGTCTGGTTGAACAAATTCTTAAAACATTTCGGGGTGGAAATTTTTACAAAAACCCAGATTTTCCGCTCCTGTAGTTTCACGGAGGAGGCAGAAAGGAGAAGTAGACGACAACATTAACCTCGGGCAGGAACCAGAGACCTCAGCTGGGCACAGAGAAGGAACATTCACTTATCCTTAAATGAATTTAACCACAATCTGTCCTCGGGATGGTGGATTTGATCAGGTTAGGGGAGAGCAACCGGGCAGGCAAAATGGAAGTTTCTCACAGAACACACACATAAACACACAGAAGCATTTATCATGCAGCAGAGATATTGTTTAGACGAGAGGAGCAGAGGAACACAGCCGATCGATCCCTTGACTAAATGGAATAAGGCCCGCTTGGCAGTAAACATGTCCCCCCCCCCCGCCGCTGCATTATGACTACAAAGCAATACAAAGGGCAAGGAAAGCGCAGAGTGTGTGTTGGGCCTGCTCAGCTCAGCTGGGGTTTTTGCTCAGCAGTCACATGACCCTGCCATCTTCATTACCTAATCTCAGCCCAGACACTTAAAGAGTTAAACTTCACCTTTACTCCATCTCTGTCCTCTTTAATGCAGTGATTGAATAAAAACAGTGATGTAATGTAACCACCTAAAATGTCAATGTGTGTGTGTGTGTGTGTGTGTGTGTGTGGTCTTGAGAGAGAAACACACAGGTCTTTCATAGTTAAAGTGGGCAAATGTTGAACAACTGTGACTGCCTGATTGACCACCTGTCTCCCTCTTCTCTCTCTCTCTCTCGCTCTGCCCATCTCTTTTTCTCTCTCTCACACACACAATGGGATGCATCTGGTCCACTCAGACAGGATGCCGTTAACATGAGTGGAGGCCTACAAACACAGGCTTTTGCTGAACATTTCACGCCCCAGCAGCACAGATCCAGTCCCTTTGCAAGGCTTTCCAATCGAACGCAACCCAAACACCTGCTGTGTGTCGGCCCCCGGTCTCTGCTCTCAAACACGTAGGCTCATGGTGACTCAACACAATGACCCGTCTGTATGTGAATATTAAAGTTACTGTAACCATAAATGATACCTGACTGCAGGGCTTTGGTGCATCCGCATCTTAACTGTTCTAAACACAAACACACATGCTCATTAAAAACTGCTGCCATGGGCATTTTCCACTCATTTTGAAAAGCAATCCCAATCACACAATCCATAGATTCATTTATCACACAGAGGACCGTTAGGTTGCAGCCCTACAGTGTGGTGTGTATGCTTTCATTTCAATTAATCTTCCTAAATCCCTCTGCAGCCATTAGAATAGAAATGATATGAATAGAATCTGTGATAAATGTGAGACTACATGAATAGAGTTAGACCGAAATCGCAACATCAGCTCCTTGGCGAAATCAGGTCGCATATACACAAACACTGCACACCCTTTGTATGCTCTGTGTGTGTGTGTGTCACATTAAGACTCTTACCTGTGTAAAGTAGAGGTTGAGCAGGCACAGTGTGAAGAACTGCAGGCAGACAGGGCAGCAGTAGAGCAGCCAGTAGGCCAGAGGCTGCAGCTGGTTGGCCTGCACCACATTTTTAAAGTAAAAGGAGAAGAGGGTTGTCCTCAGCGCAGCCCACAGCAAGCACAGGAACAGAAACACACTCTGATAGCTGAAGCGCTTGTGTCCGTAGTGCAAAATGAGCCAGAGCTGCAAGTACACGAAAACAAACAGGAAAGAGTAGAGGACGGTGTAGATGGCAGTCAGGCTGAGCTCCAGTGTTGGGGAGATTGCACCTCCAGGGGAGTCCTTGACTGAGGTAAACAAACGGGTATTGACCTCCTCTCCTGAGAAAAACATCTCCACTGAAGGATGCCGCGGTGGTGAAAACACCACAAAACTGGGTCAGACCTGGGCTGCATGCACCGCGGACGGGGAAAAAAGACGAGGGTATTCGAGTGAAAAATTGCGATAAAAGCTGTTTAATCTGAAAATAAGTGGCATAGTGGACCTGCGCAAGGGTTTAAATCCGATCCTGTGCTGAACAAAGAGATTTTGTTTAAAAAGAAAAAAAGAAGCTAGGTTACAAAACAAGGGAGAGAAAGAAAACAAGGGAGAGATCCCTCTGTGTATCTGCGATTCTGCTCTCTGCAAAAAAACAACTTCAGGGGGGAAAACCTCCAAATCAGCTGTGATACAGTTTTAGACCCGCCTACTGAGCTCAGCTACAACGGAAACTGGCTCTACATGGGCCGCCATTCTGGCTCAAAGGCATCGCCATCTGAATTGACACAGTTCGGTCCGGAGCCGCAGCGTCGGGACAGTTTCCTGCTAACGCTCCATGTCTAACGATATGGCCACGCCTCGTTAGCAGCGCGCGGCCTCATTGGCTAGCCGTGCGGCCCAACCTCCGTAGTTCTCTCACTTCATTTGTTTATGATGATGTCAGCTGTGGAAGTGTCCGCCCCTCGCTCTCACGTGACCCGTTTCACGTTTGGTTCCACCTGATTGGCTCGATGGGGCACGCGGGCCTCTAGCAGGAAGGGTTGCGTCAAAACGTCGTTGCCGCTGGCGCTATTATTTCCCACCCGAAATATGACAACAAGGCGGCCCCTGTAGCGGCTACAGAGTTACAACTTCTGTTCCGCATTGGCTACATTCTTAGACGGAAGAAAGTATGTTCAAGAAAACTAGTAAATACGCTTTTAGTTAATACGTTTTTGGGTAAGATAAATGAAAATGTAAGGGGATAACTTGCAAAGAGTCAAGTCTGAAAGGAAGACGATTTTAGCATCCGTGAAGTTACTTTTAGCAATTCAATGTTTGTGTGGAGATGGTTGAGCTCGTGCTGTTGCATTGTAGACATAATCAGCACGAGACAGTATGAGGAGGAAACCTTACAAATACAAAAATGGAGCAAACGCCAAGTAAGATATTTGTGTGGTTGCGCAATGTAGACGAAGAGACGCTTTATTATTCGCCGGAGGCTAAAAAACTGGAAGCTGTGGGTGTCAACCGCCGTACACAAACACAGAAAAACGAACATCTCGTCTGTGTGTGTATAAAAAGACGCCACCTACTCTGAATTCACATTTGAGTCGTTTGCAGCTCATCACAGCAACTTCTACGCACTTGGCAGACTCTTGCACCCAACTCGAGGTAAATATGAAGCTATTTGAATGATAATGGAAAGATTATGACGTATTATAGAAATTTACCACTGTAATATGACAGCGTCATACCAACTTCCGTTGGTATGACGTTGTTTCGCAGACTAACTAGTCAAGTCAAGTTTATTTGTATAGCCCAATATCACATACAATGTCTCAAAGGGCTTTACAGACCCACAACGTCAGAGAAATTCCCTTCCCTCTCTGTGGTGGGCAACAAACCCTTCTTTCTAAACATTCAGCACTGTTAACTTGTTCAGTTGCAGAGGGAAGTTGAATACTAAGTTAAACTGTAAGTTAGTTTCAATAGTTAGTACCAAGATCTGTTGTTTTCTTGTTGAGTCTGGTCATATACTGTTTAAACAGCCAGCAAAAGTCTGAGGGATGCAAATCGGATGAGGAAACGCGTTGAATGCTGAACTGCTTTTAAAGGCAAATATTGTTTCTAAGTAACAGTTTAATGATCAGCTTTTCATTGACATCCCTGCAGCGAAAGCAAGGCACCATGGTGTGGTTAAGTTTGGCCGTTGTACTGGTGTGGATGAGTGCGGAGCAATGTGTTGCCATGGACTCGGTCCAATGCACAGCCAAGGAATTCCAGGAGAAACTGAGTTCTGGGAAGACGCTGTTGGTCTACTTTGAGAATGAAGGTGAGCTGCTCAGATTCTGCTTCATTTGCATCTGACATTGGCATTGTAGCAAAGGCGTGTATTATCGTGTTTACATATGAGTGGCAGTAGCTCAGTCGGTAGGGAACAGGAGGGTCGCCAGTTCGAGTCCCGTATGGACCAAGTAAGTGGACTGGTAGCTGGTGAGTTGCCAGTTTGCCTCCAGGGCACTGCCGAGGTGCCCCTGAGCAAGGCACCGAACTCCCAACTGCTCCATGGGCGGCGAAGAATGGCTGCCCTGGGGGTGCAAGACAAATTTCAATTGTATGTGATTGCTGTCAATTGCATGCAAAATGACTTGAATAATCATATTCAATAATCTATCTTAAATCTTAAATCTTAAATAATGGCTGCCCTGCAATGAACCAATGTGTTTGGTTTCTGCTGTTTTCTCTTAGTGGCCCCCAAGAAATGAAGTTTGTTTGAAAATGTTTGTCCAGAGCAAACGCAAACAGTTGTTGATTCATCCCTACTGAGCTGTTACACAAGCCCTCAAGAGCTAAAGTATCTGACATCACTTATTTGTATTCGTAAATACAGACAAATGCAGATATCACACTTATATAAGCAGACTGTTATACACAGGACACATCATATAACTGCACAGATAGACATATTATTATTATTAGATTGTTACACACTTAAGTTTGAGCAATCAATACTCACATACAAATGACTGACAGATAAGTGGATGGATTTAATAATTAGTAGTAATAGTACTTAATATTAATTTATTACATCCATCCATCCAGTAATCAATTAATTATTAATGGCATTAGTTGTAGTAGTAATTAATGACTGATTAGTAGAACTAGACACATGTCAGGTAGAAGAATGAAGAGGCGGAGGTCAAAGGCAAGATTAGATGATGTCTGCATGAAAACTGTCAAGAGGGTTCGGGCTGCAACTCCAACCTCTGCCAGCAGATGTAAACAAAAACCACAGTGAAAGTGTGGAAACGTTTCCAAAGCCTTTCTTTAAGCGTGGAATCTCTCTCTCTCTCTCTCTCTCTCTCTCTCTCTCTCTCTCTCTCTCTCTCTCTCTCTCTCTCTCTCTCTCTCTCTCTCTCTCTCTCTCTCTCTCTCTCTCTCTCTCTCTCTCTCTCTCTCTCCCTCTCCCTCTCTCCCTGCCCACCATGTGTCTCCCCAGTCTGTCCCACCGTCTCTGAGTTCCTTAGCCAGTTGGAAAAGTCTGCCGAGGCTCTGCAGGATTATGGTATAACCGTCGCCAAGGTAACCAAAACCTGTCTTAAAGTTTTTCAAGTTTCTCTTACCTAGCGGTGTGTGATATGCATGTGAATGAATACATGAGCTGATGTGTAAATGTTCTACAGGTAAACTGCAACAAAGAGCCGGTTGCCAAATTCTGCACAGGAGAAAAGATCATGAAGAAAGCTTATCTGTTCAGGTATGTGCCCTTCATAATTCATAAGAACCCTTCTCATTAGTGCCGTCTGGTTGTCATATCAGTTTAACCTTCATGCGTGTGGGTCTAATTCATCCCTCTATCAGGAGCGGCGAGGTTCTGAAGCGATTTGAGCTTGACACCGTGTCTGACGTCGATGCCATAGTCTCCCACGTCCTGTTGTAAGTAAACAAACCCCTCCCTCCTCAACGATCATTGCATCGGATGATACATAATCGGCCCTAACTTCTGTTTACTCCGTTTCTTCCAGTACAATCCTGTTTGACGAGGTGAGGTACGTCCAATCAGACGCTGAGCTCCAGGCCCTGGAGAGGACAGCCAGTGGGAAGACAAACATGGTGCTCGGCTACGTCAAGACGTTGGGGACAAAAGGTACGGAGAGATGAGGGCGTGGCAGTAACTGCTGGGCTGAATCATTAGTTTGATCACATCGTATCACTATCATCTGTTCCTATCTCATCAAAGTTAGGCAAAGTTTTCACTGATCACTGATTGATTGATGTTTGGTTATTGATTCTTCGTGTTGATTGCCTGACGCAGAGCACAGATCACTGATGGAGACGGCGTTTGTGTACGGATCCAAATACCAGTTCATCTTCACAACTGGCGGTCCAGTCCTGAAATACCTGGGGTACCTTCTTCATTCTGCTCTGTTAGCTGTAGTAAACACACACACCACATGGGGGCAGCATTGCTCTGCCACCACACAGACAGAGCGCTGTAGTGGCATGAAGATCTCTCACTCATTCTCTCTCTCTGTCTCTCTTGGTCTTTCAGTGTCTGTTCAGATTGTACCTCGTCCGGGGTCTGGTTCCTCCACTCTCGGGTTCCCCAGGGATCTATGGCCCGCTGCCCTTTGACCCCTATGAGGAAACCTCTGTCTACCCTTGGCCTCTACTCGTTCCTGCAGCTCATGGACGCTCCTCTTGTGGTAAATACAGTAAATTGATAGGAAAACTGAGTCACACAATACTTCCGAAAGTTTAATCCTAACTTTCGCACCACCATTTGTTTTTTAAACCTCCACAGTCTGAGGTGCATGAGGACCCGGCCTCAGTGCAGCCACTCCAGCCTCCTCACCACCAGGTGGCCCAACTCTTCCTCTTCTCTCGGCCCAGCACCGCACACCAGGACCTGGACACGGCCAACGCTTTGGCCCAGAAGCTCCGAGGCGTCGCTCTGGTGGTGCTCGTACACCGGTAAGAAACAAGACGGACAGCACATAAACCTTTGAGCAAACTTACAGTCAAGACCTCCTCCTTTACATTCTGTTGTCTCTGCTTCTCCAGGGAGAGTCCCACAGTGAAAACCCCTGCTGAATACAACGCAGCCTACAGGCTTCCAGGACAGGTATGACCCTCATCACACACTCGAATGAAACCCAACTGTTTACACCTTTGCACTTTTGACCTGTGTGTGTGTGTGTGTGTGTGTGTGTGTGCGTTTGTGTACACTCAGGGGTCGGCGATCCAATTTTTGGCCTTGAAAGAGCTTGAGGATGTTGTGAAGATCTTGATGAATGAACCGACAGAGGAGAACCAAGAGGAAGAGGTGGATGCCATGCAGGAACGAGAGTTGTTAGGTAAAGATGAAGAAGAAAAAGGAAGAGAGACAGAAAACCTGGAGTCACTGAAACATTGACCTTTTCATGCTCAAATCTTTCTGCTTCTAGATGTTTTGGACGACGAGGTGGAAGTGTCTCTCCAAAATAACCGTGGCAAGATGCCGAAGATGGACCTGATTATCGACCTGACCTCCGACAACTTCCACACCACGGTAGCAGAAAGCAGCCTAACGGTGGCGCTGTTCTACTTCAAATGTAAGCCAGCGTCTCTGAAGTACAGCATGAGCACGTGGACGGTATTTTTGATGGAACATTGCGATGCTGCTCTCTGACATTCTCTTTCTCTGGATGTGGGATTAATTGTAATGTCACATTTGGCCACCAGGGGAATCTGTGTCAGTGGCGGTTTTACGCAGCTTCATCGAAGTGGCAAAGAAACTGGAAGGTAAACACGCCTTTTAATTCTTTTTGTGGTGTTTTGCTCCTTACCAGCTGCTCCTATTGACATCCTAGTTTAAAATAAAGAAATTTGGTCAAACGTGCACTAAAATGATCGATAACTGAACTGACTGAAGTGACGAATCTCCCCTAGATTCCGACATCGAGGACGTGCAGATGGCTGTGGTCGACTGTGGCGAGTGGAACAACCTCTGCACCGCCACACCCACCGGCGCCCTCCCTATCCCCTTCCAGCCAATCAAAGCCTACCCCACAGTGTTGCTGCTGCGGCCCCAGGAGTCGGCGCAGCACTACAGGGGAATGCTGGGCATGGAGGCGCTGCGTCGCTTCATCATGCTGTGAGTTTTGATATACGATAGAGAGTGACATGGAATAATAAACAAAAGATAAATGTCCCTGAAGGGATGTTTGTGTTGGACTTCTCCGCAGAGGCGTGGAGGACAGTTAGATCCAGACCCAGAGATCAGTAAGGGTTGTAACACAGAAACATCACGTGTCAGGAGATTAAACAAAGGAGGAAACAGGATTTTATCTTACTGAAAGGAAACGATGACCACACCTTTATTCTGTGTTTTTGCCCTTAAAAGTAAATGCCTCTACTTGTCCGTCCACTCACTGGCGTCTCTCCTCTGACCAGGAGCCGTAAGGCCTCTCCTGTGCTGCTGTCCACCCAGGAGGAAGTGACGTCATTCCTCCAGGAAGCTCCAGGTTACAAGCCTGACAAAGTGCTGGGGCTGTTTGAGACGAGCTCACACACAGGTACGAGGCTGTGTGTGTGTGTGTGTGTGTGTGTGTGTGTGTGTGTGTGTGTGTGTGTGTGTGTGTGTGTGTGTGTGTGTGTGTGTGTCTGTGTCTGTGTCTGTGTCTGTGTCTGTGTCTGTCGCTGCGCGTGTGTGTTCGCATCTTCCACTCTTGTTGGTATTTGCTGGCCTGTGGCCGTTCCCCTGGGCTGCACTGAAACCTGATGACTTAGGAAACAGCAAACACGCCACACTTTTACTTTCTAACAAACAAGGATCTATCGGAAGCTTTTGTAACCTCTTCTTAAGCCTTTTGCCCTCTGCCGCTAACAGTGTTTACCTTGTGCGTTTGTCTCAACAGACGTGTCGGTGTTTACCGAGGCAGCTCATTCGCTGCGGGGCGAAGTGCTGACCGGCCTGCTGACAGGGGAGCTGGCACAGAAATGGTAAGAAGGCTCCGGATCCAGATCGCTGCTCTGCTTTGGATGGAGATGTTTGGACTCTGGGTGAAGCCGCAGGGTGAAGGCTCACTGTGTGTGTGTGTGTGTGTGTGTGTGTTGTACAGGGCCGCAGAGCACTCAGCTGCCCTCCCTGCCGTGCTGGCTTTCCCGTCCTGGATAAACCCCACGGCCCCCCTGGCGCTGCCCCTCCCCTCCACGGCCAGCGAGTTGGTTGCACACATCGAGGCGGCGCAGCTCCACACAATGGTGAAGCAAACACACTCATCACATCGCAGCAGATCTGTTTAGATGGAAACCCTTAAGTCCCTGTGTGTGTGTGTGTGTGTGTGTGTGTGTGTGTGTGTGTGTGTGTGTGTGTGTGTGTGTGTGTGTGTGTGTGTGTGTGTGTGTGTGTGTGTGTGTGTGTGTGTGTGTGTGTGTGGAATGTAGTGGTGTGACTCCACTGTCACAGATAACTGGAGCCATATGTGAACACAGAGTTTTCAGAGGATTCCTTCTATACATCCAAGGCCCAGCTATTACGCAACATCTGACTCATTTTGTCGTGTAAACAAACTAACATGTAACCAGGAAACCTTAACACAAACTGAAGACAATTCAGCTCTTGTTTGGTCTCTCACTTCCATCCTCTCTTCTTCTCACTCTCTCTTCCTCCTCCTCCTTTGTCTTCCTCCTCCAGCCTGAGCTGACGGTAGAGAACCTGCCGTCCTTCCTCTCGCTGGGCAAAGCCCTTCTGATCCTCTTCGTGGAAGACTCCACGTGCTCGATGAAGCGCACTGAGACCATGGCGGCCCTGGAGGAGATGAGACAAGCGGCGGTGGAGCTGAGAGACGGGAGCTACCTGGCGTGCTGGATCCACCTGTGCGTACATCGGCCGCCGCCATCCGTCAGTCCATCAGGTGATCTGCGGCGCGTTTCCATCCGTCGTTAACGTTGTACGTCTCCCCTGTTTCAGCGGCCGTACCTCAGAGGCTATCTCCGTCCTGAACTCCTACCTGAACATGGTTCCCCCCCTCCCCGCGCTGCTCCTCGCCCACCTGCCCTCCAGCGAGAACATCTACCTCTACCCCACTGACACGTCCATCACCAAGGCCTCCGTCATGCAGTGGCTGCAGAGCGTGGAGGAGGGCGCTGAGCAACACGCCGGTAAGAAGGGAATAATATAAGAGCGCAATATACGAGCCACGCCCACTCCACTATGGCAGCCAATCAATCAATCGATCGATCATAATATCAACACGGCGAGAAAATAAAATGACAAAGATAAAACTGTACGTGTAAGCAAATCGCGTTCGGCAGAAGTGGGCGTGGCCTATACGCATGAACGCAGATAGAGTTACAGGCCAAAATGTAAAAGTAGCGGCACCATCAGGCCGACCCGTACTAAACTCTGATGTGTTCCTCGCTGCACCGTGTCCGACTGGCACGCCGAGTTTCATCCTGAGCTGCCGCAAACGCTTGGAGACGAGTAGTGAGACAGAAACGCAGCTCTGTGACGGCGTTGAAATGATTTATTAAAGCAGAATTTTGTAACTCATCATAAGAGATCCCAGGAGCGCCGCTGACGTACTGATGGCGTAGCATAGTAGGTCTCTGCAAACAGAGCGCTAATGTACAGCTGGACAACAGATGTAGAGAAGTCAGGGTGAAGGAGGATGTGGGCGGATCCATCGAGCGGCGTCGTCCTCCAACCGGCAAGAAACCTGACCTAAAATCCGACATCCCAATGCGAAGCTTCCGGGACGAGGAGAGCGACCTTTGCTCTCCTTAAACACAGCCGTGTAACCCGATGACGCCGGCCGAGGTCTCGCTACGTGGGAAATGCCAAGGGAACGAATCAGGATGCAGTGAGAACAAACAGAAGCGACGTCGGGTGGCGATGAGAAAAGCTGAGATAAGATAAAGAAGGTCAAAGGTCGCAGAGAGAGAGAGAATATTTTGACCATTTGACATCATTACACAGCTTTTAACCTTTGACCTTTTGAGCACTGCGGCTCATTTTCCCGTAAAAGGGTGTGATCAGACGCCGGCCCCGCTGCGACTCGTCTCCGTCCGTCCTGAACGTCCTCCGGCACATTCCGTCCATTCTCCTTGTGTAGAAAGCGCACACACTCTTTACTTCCTTGTAGTTCTGTGCTCCAGATACAGAAAAAGGCGTTTGAATGTTTGTGTTTATATGTGACGTCCTCACGTTACGCATCCATATTCTGTTCTCGTCCAATCAAATCGATTCTAACAGACGTTAAAGTGAGTTCTTAGCTCCTCCCCCTTCGCTCCAGCGTCGCAAGTGTGTGATGGATGAATGCAGCCGGACTCACAGCTCTTTGTGTCGCTCCGTCTGCAGGCATGATGGGAGGCGAACATTTTGTCCCCGTCGCCCCCCTCTACGACTTCCTGGCCATCATGGACCGCGAAGCGCCCGGGTCGGCCCAGCAGCAAACGCACAAGTCCAAAGCTATGGCGGCGGAGGAGGAGCGCGCCAAGAAGGAGGAGGAGGAGAAGAGGAGGTTTGCCGAGGAGGCGTCCAACTTCCCGGCGGCTCCGCTGCACACCGAGCTTTAGAGATATGGAGGTCCGACCAGGTGACCTTCAGGTGAATCGGCTTCAATCTAATGTCGTCGTGGTTACCGCCCCTTAGTGGTTCACAGGGTTGTGAGTTGAGATTCGGGACCAACCAGAGCCGTTCCCCCCCTTTTTTTTTTTTTGTTTTCTGTGTTGCCTTCCTCCCAGGTTTGTTTGTTTTTCATACCAGACACTGAAACTGAGCTGCTGTATACCTCAAGACTACCTCAACCACAACCACAACGCCTTTGTGTCTGAGGCGGGAATTCCTGCTCAGGCGATCCGGCTGCTTCACGTCGCTCTCCGGCTGCTTCACGTCGCTCTCCGGCTGCTTCACGTCGCTCTCCGGCGACTCATTCCTGGCTTCTGCCACTGATCTTTCCTGTTGTAGCTTTGCCATTAAACAGAGATGAAACTATCAGACGCCTGCAGTAACGATTAAACACTTTCGCCCTGACCTGGATACTTTAATGATGTCTGTGAATGCGGCCGCACGTTGGGAAACACGGAGACGGGATTACGCAGCGAGCCACAGAGCTGTGAAAGGGATCAACATTAGCTACAGATGATGTCATTTCATGTTTAAAGCAGCAAAATGAACTCCCTTAAATTTCAGACGACTTCCTTACCCAGAAATGTGCCTAAACAACAAGTAGAATATTTCCATTTGGAGGCTGAGACTCCGGGGCGTTCTTGCTCTCAGCTGTGATCACAACCTCTCAGATTTACAATTAGATAACAGCAATGAGGCATTTGAGGTCTTTAATAATGCTTTCTTGTAAGTGTGCCGACCGCGGCGAGAGACGATCTGGGCCGCAGGGACCGTGTGCTTTACGGGCACTCGGCCTGCGGTTTGGGCTAAGTGGGAGGAAGATGGCAGAGAAAATGGCGAAACGGGGAAGCGAACCGAGAAATCTGAAACGTAAGCGTCCACTAGGAGAAGCATGGAAGAGGTCAATGTCTGCATCAGAGAGTTAGAAGACACACAGACACACAGACACACACACACACACACACACACACACACACACACACACACACACACACACACACACACACACACACACACACACACACACACACACACACACACACACACACACACACACACACACACACACGGTATGATTACGGCCTGATTACACACACAGCTGATGTATTTGATCACAGAGGCCCCGATGTCATAATAACACACAGATGCAGGGATGTAAGTGTGTGAAGGCAGGAAACTGTGATGATGGTGAGGCGGAAAGACACACACACACACACACACACAAATACACAAACTGCACACCACAGGCATGCATGAACACACACACACACTGTTGAGTGGCTGTGGTGAAACGTCAAACTCAGAGTTGCTCAGTGATTGGATTAGTTCTGGGTACAGTTGGGAATCTGTGTGTATATCTGACGTCTGGTGTGTGTGTGTGTGTGTATGTATATCTGACGTCTGGTGTGTGTGTGTGTGTGTGTATATCTGACGTCTGGTGTGTGTGTGTGTGCGTGAGAGACAGTTGTTTTATTAGGTTTGTTACACAATTCTGGGAAGAGAAGCACAACAATAGTCCAGGATAGAGGAGCAGATGTCAGGAAAAGGATAGTATGTGTGTGTGTGTGTGTGTGTGGTTTAACACAAAGCCTCTCTCTCTCTCTCTCTCTTTCTCTCTTTCTCTCATCCAGGATTTGATGCATTTTTCTCCCAATATTAAAATCCCAAACATGCCAGTTGCCAGTTTCATATTCCAGTCCTAGCTTTAAAAAAAGAGAGGAAGATGAGAAAAACCCTCCTCTCCCTCCCTTTTGTTAATAATAGTCATTTCCTGCTGAAGTGCCATCAAGCAAAGTGAATCTACAACCAAATCAGACTTCATTACTTCCTTTCGTTCTCTCAGTAGATTTCAAACAGACGCTCAAACTGCCTCGCTCTTTATATTTATATTTATATTTATATTTAATAATATTCCACACTTAATCTCCATCCTGATGAACTCGCCCTCGACTTAGCGGGGCGTTAAGATCCGTGTGCGCTTTGTTAGCTTCCCTCTCGATCTTCCATTTTAGCTGCTGACATGATGTGAGGTGAAACACTCGCTCCCCTCCGGCTCCTGGCAACCGCACGGATGCCTCTTAACAGCCATCGGAGCGGGTCAACAAAGGGCCTGTGTGTGTGTGTGTGTGTGTGTGTGTGTGTGTGTGTGTGTGTGTGTGTCTGTGTCTGTGTGGGTCTGTTCCTGCGGTTCATCACATGATTGACAGTCTGAGTGGTTGTCTAGGGCCTCAAAGTAATGTTTTAACAATTAATAACTTATTAAACTACGCCGCACACACACACACACACACACAACTGAACCGAGGCAATTACACAACCACCTTGGCAGACGTTTGGATCGATGTGTTGCCTCTTGTGCCAAATTCAGTTTCTATCTGATTCCCGTCCCGACCTGGGATGATGGACGACTGGAGTTTTATTGGCGTTCCTCTGGGTTCCTCCTTTCATCTGCCGTCTCCTCCTGTTGTCTTTGCCGTACGTCACCGGCGTCATTAAGGCCCGGTTCGCTCCCTTTAATGCTTCTTTTACTGTTCCTTCTTTTACTGTTTATCTGAGCTTAAACGCAGGACAGTAAACCGGCGAAATTCTCCAAACATGGAGGGATTGCAGACATCTGGTGTTTTGTTTAGCGGAGCTGGAAGTCCGAGGATCCGAGGATGTAGCTTTTCCACTTTCGTGTTACCGTTCGCCCGAGCAGGAGAGCCTGTGCGGAGGGGTGAGCGCGTGTGTGTGTGAGACGTTTCCACGCACGGCTGCTCTCCGGTTTCATTAAGCACCGGGGTACACATCTTCCTTCGCTCCACGGCGTTCCGGTTTTCTTCCTACAATCCAAACACCTTACAGGTTAGGCAGAGTGGGAATCTTTGCAGAGAACTCGCCACCAAGCGAGCGTGAAGTGATGGATATTTGAGGTGTTTCATGAAGCGAGAGTGTTTCCGCCGGGCCTTCCTCCTCCTCTCAGGTTCCCGGTGACATCGCCGCCCGACGACTCGGACTTCCAGTTTCCCCCCAAAGCAAAAACAAGAGCGTGAAACCCCACATGGGAATAATCTGAGTGGATCAGTTATTAATGAGAGCTCCTTTCCAAATATCATTTGTTGGACTCCAATGCTGCCTCGCACTCTGATGGAGGAGATCATTCACACACACACACACACACACACACACACACACACACACACACACACACACACAGTAGCGTTTGGATCAATATAAAGAGGCTTCAAATTCAGTAAAGATCCATCTCCATTTACGTTCTTTTTTGTGGCCTCAACAGAGCAGGAGGAGGTGTGTGTGTGGGGGTCCTTGTGTGTGTGTGTAAGTGTGTCTGTGTGGGTCCTTGTGTGCGTCTGTGTGTGTGTGTGTTCCCTATAAGTAGACAAAACATCCTCCCTTTGCTTCGTGTGGTGTCCTCTCCCTCCCCTGTGGCTTTGGAATGTTCCACGGTGTTTGTGTCCTGGATAACAATGTGTGTGTGTGTGTGTGTGTGCACTTCACAACAGCATTGAACAGCAGTGGGAAAATGTAATCTATGTCTCAGGCGTTATTTGATGTCCCTCCTGATCTGGGAACGCGTTTGGATCCTCTGGTATTTGCTGGATAAGTTTGCCGGGAAGATGGACGCCTTCGCTGACCCCTGACCCCTGATATGAGGCAGAAAATGGCTGGATTGAGAGAGACAGGGGGGGGGGGGGGGGAGGTTTGGGCCAGTGACAAAAACCTTTGCCAGGATGAAATATGGATGCAATCACTCACTTCTACCTTCAAAGACAAAGAAAACCAGATCCGTTTTTCATTCCACCTCCGAGTCTAATTGAAGATGACCTCATCGTCCACAGGCGCCTGATGAGCGTCTCTCGGCCGGATCACGACCCTGCAGGGAGCCGTCGCTGAGTCGCACCCCCATGGAGCCGCAGAGCTCGCCCGGCAGATTCAATTCAAGTCGACCTGCGTAGAGAAACCATCGAGCGCTCCAATCTGCCCATTTCAGAAGCTCAGCATTTTCCCAAGATGTCCCCCGTCTACTACGTCTAGATCGCCGCTACTCACCAGGAAGCACGGCGGGGGGGGGGGGGGGGGGGCGAGGGAGCGCAGGGGAAGGAGGAAAAACAACAATTAAGGACCTTTATCAATATTTATGGATGACAGAGGAGGAGGAGGAGAGGAGGAGGAACAACACAGATAGCAGCTGAGTTTCATGAAAAGACCAATATTTTCATTTTGCCATATCTACTCCACTTCCTTCTTTTATTTTAGGAGTAGTTTTATATTTCTGCTGTCAGACCTCCACAGTGGAGTTTGCTGCTTTAAACTGCAGCCTGTACACACACACACAGACCCACACACACACACTCAAAACACACTCTGCTTGAATTCAGCCCAAGAGAAACTGATTGTTCGGCAGATAAGACGTCCGACCGTTGGAGCAGAAGCTTGAGTCGGCGTACGTGACTCAGCCTATCAGATCGAATCTCCTCTGCAAATAGGATGCAAGCGATCAGGCGTGTAGATTAACCACAGGATGCATCCTCGCTGTTTATCGCTCCGGTTTCTCAGCAGCGAAAACAAACAAACCAAAGCTGGACACAAATATAGAAATGATTGACGTGAAAGAGTTTAATCTGATGCAGAACGGCAGCAGAGCTTTGGGAAATTGAATTAACGACCTCGTGATTCGCAACAATTCCGTGAATTTGTGAGTGAAATAGATACGATGATGCCATGACCTTCACTTCAGCTTCTTACTCGTTTAAATCGACCGCTCGCAGTTCAACCTATTGACCCGTAATCATTTGATTGACACATCGGCCTTTAATGGGACTTCATCTGGACGTCGTTCACATCGACGTGTCATTTCTGTCAATAACCGTTCGCCTACACAACAGGATGGATCAATGCGGAGGCTCCTCACAGAAATACCATTTTTTTAAGAAAGAGCCCCGTGAATGCTTGCTGACGAGGCAGAAATCAGATTGAACTAATGACCTTCACATTGATGAGCGAGGGATGAGAGCAGAGACTGGAACCTTATCAATGCAGATCTATAAATCAGGCGCTTACAGAAAGAAATGGCTGAAAATGAAATATCCCGGGGTGACAGCTTCATCCACAGGGTGATGTAATGGATGAGAGCCTATAATAGAGCTGTTAACCCCTCAAAGTATGAGTTTGAATACTTGTTATCTGATCCATCTCCTTAAGCAAAAGCTCACGTGGTCAGAAACGGTTTGCCTGCCATTCAACGCACGCACGCAGACGCTGCTTCCTACATCATTGTCTGACAGGAAAAAGCTTCACGCACACACACACACACACACACACACACACATGCGCGCCTGCATATGCATACACACAGGCCTTCATCTCGGAAGCTGTGGTCTGGTCCGGCGCCACCTTGCAGACTGATTCTGCCGCTCTTTCCGGTGAGGCACAGAAGCAAAGCGTGGGAATCTCTCGGCGGTTGAAGCCTCCAGTCTCAACGTCTGTAATGCTTTTCACCAATAATTCCCAAAGTGGACGTGGAGCGCCGGCAAAACGGAATTCTAAGCCAGGAAAACTCCTCTCAGACAATTCAGATATCATTTTTATATCGATTGCCACATTGACTTTGTTTGCGTCATCATCCCTGCTGCCCCTTGTGTGTGTGGGCGTGTGTGTGTGTGTGTGTGTGTGATAAGATAAACTGACACATTTCTAGACCTCACCCTCTCCTGACAAGCCCATACTCGCCTCAAACACACACACACACACACACACACATCACTGATAACCCACATCCGCGTACACAAGAATGTGAATGTGAATGATGCATGAGAGGAGAGCCGGGTTTTAATTTGACTGTGTGTGTGTGTGTGTGTGTGTGTGTGTGTGTGTGTGTGTGTGCGTGTGTGTGTGTGTGTGTGTGTGTGTGTGTGACCTCCGAGGTGGTCCAAACAAGCTGTCCTCTCTCTCAGGCCTGAGGAGAGTTTAATAAGGGTGACTTGAACAGAGCGGAGGAGTAAAGGGCATTTACAACGATGTCAGAGCGAAACTGAGCGTGTTCAGATCCGCCGCACGCTTCCACCCCCTCTACGACTCTAGGAACAAGATAAAATTCCGCAAAGTACAGATTGGAAGTCCCGACTCGAGTGTGAGACGTGTTTAATGTTTGGTGTCTGTATCATGTTTCTTTACATTAGGAACATAAACACGTGTCAGAATCTGATTCTGACATGGAGCTGAACGCGTCACACACTGCGTTTAGTCTGTTAAACACTGATACAATATGAACAGTCCCCCCCCCCCCCATTGCCCCACCTTCAAACACACACACACACACACACACACACACACACACATACGGCATCTATGCTCCACATTGACCGAACACACTCTTTCAGCTGTTTTCACATTTATTTTTCCCCTTTTTCTCCCTGATTTGAAAGTGGAACACGATGATTAAAGTTCATATTAACTGATATTAGAGGAATATTGATTCTGTTAACCAGTTGCGATGTAAACAGACAAGGCAAGACAAAGGCATAAGGCAAAAAACGCAATCGCTCATGTGATATGCAACAATAGGAGAATGAGTTGTGTAATTGTTAGACGAGCTGTTTGTGGCAGTAAAATTGATCAGGTTTGGATTCAGAATATTACTGTATCATCATTTTATTCATTGCTGCTAATCAATCAAACTCATACAGTAGATGAATGTGAAGTTATTGTAAGATTTCATTTTGCTTTAGCGGTTGTGACCTCCCTCTTAAAGTCTTAGACGTTTCCGTAGTAACCACACCTGACTGCATGTTGCATCACAGAAACGTTTCCTCTTCCCCTGTTATTGACTCAAAAGGTTTCTTTTTTTGTTGCCTTCCTGCCTTCGCTCAACCGACCGCATAGAGCAGCTCTGACCTTAACGGCGAGGTCGCACACTCGACTTTGTGACGTCACTCTGCGATGCTGCAGCTTTGGGATCGGCAGCGATCTCTGCAGACATACTTTCACATCGTTCCCTCACTCTGTCACTCAGCCTGTGGTTCTCCTGCTTCTGCATCAACATCATCTTCACGCACAGCTGAAAATGGAAGGAAGTGCTCATGTTATCGTAACCGTGGCGATGTTCTTTTGTGCCGCAAGAGTTGAGAAAGTTTCAGTTTGTTGCTATATTTAACTAGAATCTGTCTAGAGACTGTTTGTCACCACTCTGTGTAATAATGGACATTTAAAACTGTGAGGGGGGAAATCCCTCTCTCTCTCTCTCTCTCTCTCTCTCTCTCTCTCTCTCACCTCTTCATTCCCCTCTTTCTTCCTCCTCTTTGCTCTCTGGAGAGGTGTAATGTTTTGAACAGGAAGTGCCTTAATGAAAGCCCGAGACGGAGAGGAGAAAAAGAAAACAAGACGCGAGAGACATCTGTCCACACTTGGCCCGCTCTCTGGGATCCACAAACCATGTCTGATCCACATACTTCACTGTTCCCACCGGTCCTATTATCAGGGCTTACAGCTGAACTGGCTCAGTCCAGTGGGTGGATGGGAAATCACAACAACTCTGCCTTTCATTTCTGAGACAACTTCAGATAAACATTCGTGTCATAATGGCACCGGCCTCTCAAACGGAACATTCTGCATGTTTTGTGTCTTTTTACAGACGTGTAGCAGAGGACGCCATGTTCCTAAAGCAGCTTTACATGAGCCACGTGTGTGTGTGTGCGTGTGTGTGTGTGTGATCGGCGTCAGTGCCTATAAGTGGAGAGAGGTGTGTATGTGAAGGTGAGACGATGTCATACATTCTCTGCCTTGAGACTGTGTAAGTGTGGGCAGATGGACTCATTGTGGTCAAATCTGCCTGAGAATCCATCTGAGAGCAATTTACTGTAATTCAGACTTTCTCTGCCTGCTGTGCCGCAGTATAAACTATGGAATGCACCCCACAAACAGGACATACTGTAGCTGTGGTGCTGTGGTGCTGTGTGTGCTGTGTGTGTGCTGTGTGTGTGCTGTGTGTAGCAGCGCCTGTTTCCTCTACAGCGAGAGTCACGGTCAAGTCATGTAATCATTTCTATGCATGTTAAAACAAGCAATATTAAGGCAATCATCTTTTGTTTCTTAAACATATTCCCGGTAGTTAAATCTGTCTGCACCATCCGAGAGTCATTTATGGTAATTGAGACTTTCTCTGTCTCCTGTGCCGCCTTATTAAACTGTGGAATGCCTCTCACAAATGTGTGTCTCCTGTATAGAAATGTGAAATTGTACAATCATTGGAGAGATTAGAGGATTCCAACAGCTCTGCCTCATTGTGTCATGTAGCCACCACACACACACACACACACACACACACACACACACACACACACACAGTTTGTTTATTTGATTTAATCTAATCTGAGTTTAGGATTACTAATCTCTTTACAAAGCAGCCGGGTGTCATTTCCCTGAAAAAAACCTTTGAAGACAAATGAGGAGGTTCTGAAAACAGGAAGGGAGAATGTTTGCTCCTTCCAACAAGGATTAAGGGAAGGAGTGTTCATTTACAAACAGGAATCACATCAAAGCTTTGAATCCTCACTTTCCCCTTAAACAAGAAACCACAAAGAAGAAGACAGCCACTCTTTTATTGAATAACTTAGGGGTCGTCAGGTGCAGAGTTAGGCCTCATGAGCGACTTCACAAAACCTTTGCATAATACACACACGTTATATATTATATACAATATATCAAACATTATCGTCAATGCTTTGTTTTCATTGGTCGAGACTTGAGAGCGACATCATATTCATCATCCTTAATATGATCATTTATTACTGCGTGTGCAGCACTGTTGTTCCAGGAAGCCTGACTAACGAGTACATACGTGACACAATTAATGTTGATGCTGAACTGTTGAACTTCCAAACCGCCGGAGACAAAACTCAGACGCTGGCTGACTGATGCTCTTTGGGATAAGACGGAGGAATCATTTCTCGCAAAGGTTTAAGGTGTTTTGATAATATTGAGTCATGCAGCTGCAGAATATTAGCTAGAATAATGTGTGTGTGTGTGTGTGTGTGTGTGTGAAGATGTCTCAAATCATTATGATTAGTTGTTAGCATCTGTTTTACTGTTATTTGGTAAGCCAAGTGGTATGACATCAATCAACTGCTTCGCCTTAATTAGTTTAGAACTCCACTTCAAATCTTTCACTTTCTGCCATTCTCAGAAATTCCACACAGTGATGAAATCGTGTTGACGTGTTCGCTGAATCTCGACGACAAATCCACATGAATTATTGACCGTTAAGTAGATGACTCTCAGTTTTCACCTTAAAATAAACCCTTACTTAAGTGCGTACAAGATAAGACCTTTCTAGAGACTTTATCTATATTTGTTTTCCCGATAACAGATCTCCAGTAAGTCTCAGATGTTTGATTTGAGCCTTGTGCCCTGCGATCATTGTTCTGTCTTGTATTCTTCGCTCGTCTTGGTCTCATCCATCATGTTGTCGCTGCTGCTGCTGACTGATGCAGTGCAGAGGTCAAACTCTTTCCTTCACACACTTGTAGTTAACGCCAGCAGCAGTGATTTATGGTTTTATTCTTCCCTTTGTAAAACTGAATTGAGATTCTATTTATGTTTGTTTTTGAGATATAGATTGATGTTGCATTCAAGGGCTTATTAGATTGTGGTAAATACCAAACGATGAAGTGGTTTCTGGTAAACAGGTTCAACTTGATGTTCAGAGCACCCCCCTCCCCCCCCCACACACACATGCCCCTTCCATCATCCACACACACACATCACCTCCTTCCTTCCTCTGAGCTAATCCAAAAAACGAAAACAAAGCTATTATCCAATCAAACGGACAGGGTTAATTAATCAATGAAGTGGAATAAACTGGGTTAAGGCTGGGTTGTTCCTGACGTCTGGCTAGATGTTAATTGTTTTATAACGACAGAGAGCCAACAGGATGGATTGTGGGTAATTAAAGAGGGAAAATGACATTCCTACCGAAACGTAATGAACAGGCCTGGCTTCCATGGTGCAGGTTGGAGTCTGAGTCATGGCACTTTGTCCAGACTCCATCACTCAAATTGTTGTTTTTCTGGCATACAATGTGCATTAATAAACATTTGAAAGTGGTATAGACATACACACACAAAACATTGAATGAATAGCTGCACCGGGGCACATTTCTAAGAGGCTTTTAGCTTATTATTGTTGGAGGAAAGGACGGACACACAGAGGGAGGGAGAGAGATTAATGCTATACAAAGAGAGAGAGAGGAGGAAAAATGCAGATTAATTGGTAGAATGGAGAGAAAGAGAGAAAAGAGAGAGAAGAGAAAGAAGAGAGGAGGGAGAGGAGGGAGAGAAGAGAGAAGGGAGAGAAGAGAGAAGGGAGAGAAGAAAGAGAGAGGGGGAGAGCGAGAGAGAGAAGCCAGAGAGAGAGGGAGGGAGAGAGAGGGGGGGGAGAAGGGAGAGAGAGAGAAGGGAGAGCGAGAGAGGGGGGGGAAGAGAGAGGAAAGAGAGAGAGAGAGGGAAGAGAGAGAGAGAAGAGAGAGAAGAGGGAGAGAGAGAGAGAGAGAGAGAGAGAGAGAGAGAGGAGGGATGGGCATCTGTATGGGAGGTGGCGTTTAATGTCTTTGATCCTGGACCATAACTCTGAATAAATGAAATTATCTTATTCACTGGCTAACACAGAGAGGAGAGGAGAGGAGAGGAGAGGGGAGGAGAGGAGAGGAGAGGAGAGGAGAGGAGAGGAGAGGAGAGGAGAGGAGAGGGGAGGAGAGGAGATACAAGTTGGGGGGAAGAAGAACAATTGTGTGATATTTACAGAAGTAGTGTGTATCAGCTTTATTCTCTTGGGGATTTGCGCTCCTGACCGTAATGGTGTGTGTGTGTGTGTGTGTGTATGTGTGTGTGTGTGTCGGGTGTGTTCAGCTCTCTGCCCACAGCAGGAGATGAGATAAAAGCTTAGAACACGATGCTGCTCACTTTTGTCAAATTTCAACATAAAAGCTTAAGATATTGTATAAATATGTTCATATGTACATTAGATCGTTTCCCCTCAATGTGATGTAAAGAAATCACACAGAGGGAAATGATTCAAGGTCACAAGTGTCAGGGTTTAGCTTGTAGTGAAGCTACTAACTGAACTACTTTTGAATGTAGCTGCAGTGGCTTCCTGGTGTCTCTGGTTATTTGCATTGAGAGAAAAACAGCACACACATTTATTACTTCAGTAGCTTCAATGTAGTTAGCTACTTTTCCTCCTAAGCTTGTAGTGTAACTACTTTATGAAGTAGTTAGAGTAGTGTGGCTGCAGCTGAACTACTTTAAATCATGAGTAACTTGTAGCTTGTGAAGCGATTTCAAAGTAGCTTCCCCAGCACTGCACACACACACACACACACACACACACACTTGCTACACATGTGCACATACAAATCCAAACATTAGGCACGTGCAGAGGGGTTACAAAGCAGGTCGGACAGAATAGTTGCTTGATGAGATGTTTATTTACATTTGCCGTAAAACACACCCACACACTCACGCTCACACACACATGCTCACACACATGGGGGAGCTCATTGAATTCAGTTCCATCTACAGTACTTTATCATGACACAGCCATGTTACACTGACAGGTAGGTAGCATTGTGGTTCGACATCATTACATTTCATTGCTGTCTGACACACACACACGCACACGCACATGCACACACACACCGGGGCATGCACATACAGTAGGCACAAGGTCACAAACACACACACACATACAAGCGCCTCTGTGGGAAATCATAAAGACAAAAACAAAACCAAGAACAAATGCGCACTCAAAACCAAAAGCTACACACACACAGACACACCCAGACAGGAAGTAGTATCTCACTATGGTAAGCAATACATGAAGGTAACAACCTGCCAACCAAAGCAGTAAAACTCTTCTCATACAATACAGTCCACAACAACACAACCAGTGGGTTCTTAAACACACACACACACACACACACACTCTCGATAATCAGGTTTTTCGTGCTAAACTGAATCTATGTTTCTCTGCGTCTTTCTGTGATCCGATACTTTGCAGTTTGTGAGTTTCTGTCCCCATAAATTAGTCCGATAAAAACTGCTGCTTGCCGGCGAGCCAGATAGGAATGATGTCACCATAATGCAATAAGCTGCCGACGCAGCAACCTAAACTCTCCGTAAACGTTTCCTTCTTGTTCAGCCGGGACGTTAACCTTCTTCTCTCCCACACCAGGGTTTGATCCCAATGCAGACGTGACCTTCTCTATCTCTTTTCCTCCCAACATAATGACATCACAGAATAATGACACAACACACTTTAAACTTTATCAACTTATGTACATAAACATTATTCTACTTTCTGTGGTCGGTAAGAGGAGAGACGTCACGATCCGTTAAAGTGATCGACCTTAACCTTACTCATGTTTGCATCGCCACACTCCCAGGGTCGTTGACCTTTAGGGGCGTTTGTGAGGAAGTGAAGCTGAGGCAACTCCGGCCCAGCAGGTGGCAGCAGAGACACCGTGCTATAGGAGAAGAGACGTGTTTCTTTGGTTAAACAAGCACATGGAGACGATGTGGAGGCTAACAACGAGCAAACCTGCAGTTAGGACAGTTAAGACCCCCCGCTGAGGTTTGCTTTGATCTTGTCTTTAGTTTAGTTCTACACGATCATCAGTCTCTCAATAATACAACTGGCCCAAGGTTTCAAGTCAGAGTAGAAAGCAGCCTTTCATAGAACAACACACACACACACACACACACACATTACATCACTTTATATATAAGAGTATAAATTATAGAGCGTCACTGCTGTGGTCTGAATTGCTTTCTGTCTGCTTCACACACACACACCCCTGAGAGAAATGTGGGTTTTCTTCCGTCACCAGGAGTGTTTTGCTTCTCTCCAGGCTTCTTGTCCTTTGACCTTCTGAGTGCAGATTTGGTAGGGAGGAGGGAAAGGTCACCAGAGCGGAGCAGAGGCCGGGGGGTCGTGGGTTAAGACACTCAGAGGTGATCAGACGCTCTGTACACACACAGGCCCATGAGAGGGAGGAGGAGGAGGAGGAGTATAGGGGGCCGCTTCCGTACCAACACTATGAGATAAATCCATGTCTGATTCAGGACGCGTGCGTTGATGAACGCCACGACAAACTTACAGAGCAGTGCAGTGCATTTAGAGCTGTGTGCAGACTTCAACTTAAAGCGCTTCCAGGGAACAGATGGACGAGGAACAAAGACAACAAGACGCAGGAGCAGACGGGTACGGAGTGAATCTGCTTTCACAGAAAAGGACAAAGATTGAGTACGTTTGTAGGCCTGGTCAATGAAGGAGGCGTAAAGTTTCATGAATGCCCAAATATCTGTGTCTTATGTTTCCATTGACTGGCCTCATTGTGCAGTAACACTGTTGAAATGTCTTAAAGCGATTTGTCTCTCCAGCAGATTGAAACCGACATCTTAGAGCGCCGATCCCCTCAGCCGCTATTCTGTCCTCACATCGAGACCAAACACAGGCAGCAGCGGCGGCAGAAGGGAGCCGGTTTGCATTAACGTGGCTCTAATACCAGACGTGGATGCAAATGCGTACTGCAAAACAAACAAGCAACTGGAAAAAGGCCATTAGTTGGACGGTGGTGCTTCAAATAAACATCTAAGGACCGTCAGCATCCACAGAATCATCTCTAATGTCCATCAGTCAGTCATGTTTTGGTCATAAGGTTGTGACGAGCCGCTGTAGTCCAGGGACGGCTGGCACAGTTCAAGATGAGTCGGGTTTGCCTCTTTGGCCAGCGTGGATTTAAATATCGACGCCCTGGAGACGGCCACGGGGACGCGACCCGCCGAGGCCCAGCAGAAGCTCAGCACGCTGGGGGAGAGGAGGATGAAGACCCAGGGGTCGATGATGGAGTTGATGGAGATGAAGCGGAGGGCGATGAGGTCCAGGAGGTGAGACTCTGAATCCCGGTATATAGAGTTGAGGTACACGCGGATCTGAGAGAGAGAGAGAGAGAGAGAGAGAGAGAGAGAGAGAGAGAGAGAGAGAGATAGAGAGAGAGAGAGAGATAAAAAGGATGAGAGTGAGGAAGCAGGAGGGAGTGGAGGTAAGAGATCTAATCCTACTGCTAACACCAGATGGATCCTGGGTCACATCCTGGTTACAAACCCATCCAAACAGGTTTACGAGACGAGCGGGAGAAAAAGGGGGTGGACAGTGTTTTCATGATTAGATCTCTACGCTAAATGGATGTTGACACAGTTTAACGTCAGCACATTATTTCTTGTTTGTTTTCAAGGCTTCTTGGGAAGTCTGATTTAGGGTTAGGACCTGTGGTGCAACATGTCACATGTGGTTTCCGTGTGATTCTTAGTTGGAAACAATTTGGCAAGACAAGGCTTTGAATCATCAGTGTGGGAGCTCGTGCTGTGGGTGGAGTCCCGGAATATCTGAATGAAACAACACCAAACATCTCCACAAAGTTTCAACTTACACAGAAACAAAGTCAGTGATGATGTTTGGGTGTAAATGTCCTGCAAAATCATGAAATTCTGTAAAACTCCTGCGCAAACAACAACCAACATGTAACTTCCTACACTTCTGCCATGCCTTGAATGCACTGTTTTGCTCTGGGCTGGTGATGTCATGTGTTGGCACGTGTGCTTGATTGGAGAGGTGAGCCTTTGTTCCCCGACAGCAGCAGCAGCGGCCTTACAGGTTCAGGTAAACTCCACACCTTTTCTGCTCACATAAAGCCTCACACACCTTCGTCTGCAGGCCGTCGTTGTGTTGGCCTCGGTTTGACCTTTGCTTGTGGTTGTTGATGTCTGTTCCCAGTGTGTTTACTGGCTGGAAAACGTAAGATAAACCTGAGCTATGTACCAAAATAACAATTCCTATTCATAGAAGTCTATGCAACGTACTAGAACCACACGACTCAGCAAATATATGTCCTGATTTATTTACCTATAGACACTCCAGCGTCCAATCATGCATCTTCTCATGTGCAAACCGCTCTCTCTCTCTCTCTCGCTCTCTCTGGCAGGCAGGATGTTTGCAGAGGAGATCGTAACAATCCAATTTAAAGAGGATGTTTGAATTACTCTCATCGCCATTTGTGTGCCGTTCACACAGCCTATTAATCATTGTGTGTGTGTGTGTGTGTGTGTGTGTGTGTGCGCGCGCGCGCGCGCACGCGCGCGCGTGTGTGTAGGGAGCAGCCGCGATGCAAACGTTGGACCCGCGATATGGAAACGCAAACTGCAGTCACACAGATAACAGCGGCTGAGGATGAATCTGGCTGAGGCTCAGTGGAGGAACGCCTAACGTCTACAATCCTTTACCTGATTTGAGTTTAAATGTCAAACAAACATTTCTACTGTGGTGAATTCGCGGGGCCGTCTGAGAGTTGTTTACATGTTTGATTAATAACAGATGGGGGAGAAACAGAGGCCCTGACCTTTGACCCCACTGTCCCTCAGAGAGCAGGGGGCGATTACAAGAACACGCAACACGTGATGGCTGGCAACCCTCAGCTCTCCTAAGGGGGAACTTGTGTGTGCGTTTCCTCCGTTTGTATGATCAATCTGCATGACGTCCAGTTCATTCCCAAACATTCCGTCTTCACCGTGCCCTCGCTCCCTTTCCCTCCATCTCTCATACTCTCTGACCTCGCCACACCCGTCTGGCACAATCCTCCTGTGGCCGAATGGCTGCCGTGGAGACTGACCAACCGTCATCCATGAATATAGAGCGATGATGATGATGATGATGATGCATCCAGTTCCACAGAAGCTCATCTCACGTTAAAACGCTACATTCCAACAACATTCCTACAAAAACGTATTAAAATGGAAAACTAAATGTGTGCCCTGTCACTGGATTCACACACACACATGTGGTCGTTAGGCTGATTGGCTACAGGCTGTGTGTGTGAGACCAGAACAGCATGAGCCCAGCTGTGTGTGTGTGTGTGTGTGAGCGTGTGAACACAGATTTCTCCTGTTTTGAGAGGCTATGCTGTGAAATCAGACACTCGATGTGTGTTAATGTGAAGCGTGTGTGTGTGAGGGAGTGTGTGTGTGTGTGTGTGAGGAGACACTGAGAGAGGAGGTATGTGCTCTTCAGGATAAAGTTAGTATGAGAATAGTGTGTGTGTGTGTGTGTGTGTGTGTGTGTGTGTGTGTGTGTGTGTGTGTGTGTGTGTGTCAAAAGCCTGCGGTGCGTCTGGCTTCTATAAATTTTTAATGCAGTCGGAAATGGCCTGAGGCACAGCAGCAAGGTGGCACACATCAGCAGGCCACTTTCATATCTGCAGCTAAATGTAATAGTGTGTGTGTGTGTGTGAAATCCTGACCCAAGGCTGTGGTATCACTTTGCTATCAGAGCACCCACGGGTGTTCTACACAAAGCGGCGGATGAATTATGCACTGGGATACCAAAAAGTATACATGTGCGTCACGTGACCCATCCTTTGTTTACCTCTTAGCTGCTGCAGCGCCGCCGTGTTCTACACCCTGCCAAGTTTGATCCCAGCAGGGCCAACTTCCACCTGAAACGACGGGCGACTTTCCTCTTGATTTAGATCGTAAAGAAAGTTATTTTCCTTTTAACTAAAAATCCAAATCCTTGTGTGCTTACATTGAAATACGCTAAAAGGTTTCCTGCCTCTGCCTGCAGGGCCGCAAATGGAGAAGGTTAATGTGGTCGAGGAGGAGAGGAGGGGAATGGCTGCTAATGCTGTAAGTGATTCAATAGTATGAATGATTTATGATGAACGTTTATCACACAGATGGAATTAACGTCATGGCGACTTTTGCCTGGTTACTGCGGAGAGAGGAGCTGCTACAACTAAGTGTGTATTCGGGTTTAATCAATCAATTCATGCTGTGATGAAACACAGGCGTAGGGTTCAGCATTTAGCAGGTATCTCAGGGCCCTGGTGACGGCGTGGGGGGGAGCAGAGAAAGACCCCCTTTGTCCCCCTCAGCCTCCTCTCCATTCTGTCCTTGCTTACCTTATTGTGCTCCATTCGTCCGCTTTGTTGGCCCTCACCGAAGAGCCGATGTAGAAAGGTGATACCTGCGTCCTCTCCTCTGAGCAGACAGCACAGGAGTCCACGCCTACACACTGATTCTACTTCAAGGACGCCACAGCGCCGGTGGATCCAGGCAAAACCCTGAGTCGAAACTGTTTAAGTGGGAAATCTCAGCAGGAAAACAACAACAACCTCATCATATAGTTTAAGAAAAAGCCTCTAAGTCTTCTCAGCTTCTTTGCCTTTACCAAATAAGGGCTCTGCTTTCACTCATTAGAGGCCTCACGCTATTAAATTAAGACGGGAGCACTATTTGGCAACGGCAGCAGAGATGAAGGCACTCTGAGCTCCACCCTGAGCTGAGGGCACTTTACACACACATTACTGCATCAACAACACCACACATTGATTTGCAGAGCAGCAGATTGTCCAGAGGAGTTTGACCCAGACGGCGTAAAAGCCATGAGTCCCTCCGTCCGTCCCTCCATCCGTCTGTCCGTCCGTCCGTCCGTCCGTCCACCCTGTAGCTGCTTTCCACCCACTCAAGTTTAAATATCCCAATTGGGCCGAGCCAGCACGAACCACGCAGCCAACGAGGAGGCAGCCAGCTAGTTTGGCTCGAAGCCTGGTGACCTTTTGCGACGGGAACATTTGAAAGACCTTCTGGCCGTCCCTTTCACGTCTGATCACTTTCATTTGTCCCTGATGACTAAGTCGCTGCCAGCAATTAGACCGACTCCATCTGACCGCCCACCATTTCCATCCACTAATTTGAAAGTGATTATCATAACTATTAGCCACGACCCAGACATCATCATCATCATCATCATCATCATCATCATCATTGCCTCCTCCTCACATTACTGACAACAGTCTCGGAACAACGTTGTGTTAAATTGTATGACTTAAAGTTCCAAACGATCCAAATAACTCAGTTTAAAATGACTCACAAAGCACAAAACCAAAACAAAACAATGTCCACAGAATTAAATACTATGAATTCCTTTCCGGGCTCTGTGTATCTGTCACCACGCTGCCGAGGTAGGAGCGTTCAAGCGTCTCTATCTGTGGCACTGTCACAGGCACTACGCTGACTCACGTGCTGCAGATACTTCCTGTCCCCCGCCAACCGCCTATTGTTTATGTACCAATAGTTGCCTTTCCCCCTAAAATATACCACAAGTGAGCCGACGCACTTCAGACTGCGTGACTTGTTATTGTGGATGGATTTCATGACATTTGGAAAATATATCAGATAAGATAAGATCGTGTATCTACAAGCCGCTGACATTTGGGTACAAAACAAACCCGGGTGAGGTGGGGTGTCACTTTGAGAGCGTGTGTGAGGCTGCTGTTTCTGCAGGATTTGGCTCATTTGCTTTGTTGTTTATATTCTGTACACTTGGCACACTAACAGGACCAACATGGGGATTCTCTTATCCTGGGTGTTTCCTCCTTTGTTTTGATTACTGGCATGTATGGATTAGACTTGGATTAGAGAGACTTCACAGAGAGATCTATTTTGAGCAGCCCAATCTGAATCTGAAGTCAACCATTAAGCTAAAGAAGTTGTTTACATTCTGGCCCAGTCGGCTCAGTCAGAGTCGTAATGGATCTACAATTGTGTCACATCTTAATGTAGGTCTACGTATGTTCGCTCTTGTATCTTACCACTAGGGGCAGTGTGCAGACGATGAAGATGATGGTCATGAAGACCAGCAGGATGAGATGCTCCACCTCCTCAGCCATGGACACCACCCTGCGGTCGTTCCTGGATCTCGAGGTCATGGACATCGAGCTGCCGTTCTTCTTCCGCCGCCGGTACATCCTGACCAGGTGATACACAACAAAGCCATTGCACAAAACGATGGCCACCACCAGTGCCAGCATGACGGTGGCGTACAGGTTGGCGTAGATGCGGTCCTGCTTTGCATGCGGGTTCATGTCGATGAAGCACCAGGTCCCGGGGCAGTACTGTACGTAGTCCCCGAAGCCCACAAACGGGAGGAGACAGAATAACGTACACAACAAAAACACAAAGGGGATTGCGACGTAGGCGCACTTTTTGGTGACGTGGCGGCTGTACAGGTAGGGATGCCCGATAGCTATGCACCTCTCCAGTGACATGGCGAAGAGGAGTGACATGGTGGCCAGACTGAAGAAGGTCATGCTGACGCCAAAGTACTTGCAGGCCACGTGGGATTCAGACATGCCCACTAAGGTGGTGTTGAGTGAGTATGAGATCTGCACCAGCGGGCTGATCAGGCAAGTCCCAGCCAGGTCCGTAACCACCAGCGACGTGACCAGGATGTGAAACAGCGTGGGACGCCGCAGCCCGCCCTTGCTCGCCTCCCTGCGTCGGCGGATTTCCAGGATCACCAGGGCGGCCACGTTGCCAAAAATGCCAGCGGCGAACATGATGGCGCTGATGAACGGGCTCGTCTCGCCGTCGATGTTGACCCGGTCGTGGCACGTGACGTTTTCCATGTAGGTCATGGTTGATAGGCAAAGACGACGCGGCAGAAACCGCGTCCCTCAAACAGACTCGATACTTATGAGACCAACGTCTTTATGTCGGTGTCTGAATCCATCCTGGTGACACAGAAAACACAGAACATGAATGAGAGTATAGTTTGAACCTAACTGGCATATCCCGACCCTGTCAATCATGTTTCCACGCAGGTTAAGACTTCAATGAAGGACATGAAGCCTCCCTGTTCTCATACGTATCATGTCAACATTCACGCTCTTCGTATATTTTACTAAATAGCCTCTGGCCTCTTGACTTTGTTGTCCTCCACAGTGACATTGATGGCAGTTGGTTGCGATATTCAGACTGAAAAACCATTACATTTTTACAACCGTCGCTGCGTTGGCATTCAAACTGACACAAACTGGTTGACGCTTGTTGGCTGGCTTCTGATTTGCCCAGACAGAGCCTGATTTATTTGCGGCAGGTCACATTTGAGCCTTTTCACTTTGCTAATGTCTTTCTTTCAACTTAATATCAACACAATGTGGAATATAAACAACTCTAAGTTCACATTTGCCTCCAACCCAAGTTTTTCTAGTGACCCTACAGATACACAGATTAGGAGATCTAAGGGTTAAAATCTCTTCCTCTTTATAAACTGCTGCAATCTGCACATACTAAAGAATTCCAAGCATGGAACTCCGTGCGGTTTCGTCTTTGAGTGGTCAAAGCATCAACACTTGTTCCTCTTCTGTCCAGCTGACGGACATCAACTGACAGGCTAGAGTCCAACTCTTCCCTTTGAGCATTGATTGCTGCTGTGATTAAATGTAAAGTATCAATATTCTCGTGTGAAGTCACAAGTTAGTCACAATAACGTGGGATTCCTTTTGTGCGTCTGTTTTGCAATCATCTGTTCCACTCTCTCTTTCTGTGTGTGTGTGTGTGTGTGTGTGTGTGTGCGTGTGTGCGTGTGTGTGCGTGTGTGTGTGTGCGTACATTTTCGCTGAGTGTCTCACTGACTCATCTACAGTCACAGAGTGTACTCTCTTGGCGATGCCCGCTGGAGTCGAAACCTCAACACACACACATCCACCCAAACTAGACAAATGTGTGTCCGTCCTAAAACATGTCTGGGTCAATTGGATGCTTGAAATATTCAGAAAGGATAAAAGGAAGCTACTTTTGGAGAGAAATCATTCAATTTCCCATTTAGTCTCTGACAATTTGTCGTTTCCTTACTTTTTGAAAAAGAATTTCAGAGACCGGACACAGCTTGTGCCCCCTGCGAGAGCAAGATATTCCGATTAGCTATTCGGGTCGGAAATGGTCGACCACAAACGTCAAATTCAATTCATTTCAACTTAAAGTTCACCAAAAAACAACTGCGCTCCGAGCGGTAGGTACGCGTGTGTTTACAGACGCAGAAGTTGTAAAAAGTTTGTGTTTGACAGAAAAACACACTAATTAGTTTTCTGCGTCTGTGCCGAATTAAAGAGTAAAACCTCTAGAATATAAAAATGACTTAAAGTGTCATTTACCAACGTTTATTGTTGGCAAAAACCGAACGAACGCGCCGCCGCAGTGTTTCCCGGTTCATGATTCGCTTCAGGGTCTTTCATCAAGGAGCACCGGCAATAGAACAGAGCCCCGCGCGCGCCCCGGGGGAGATACAACGAGAAAAAGAAGAAAAGCTTGGAGTCTCACCTGTCCTCCCGCGAGACGTGGACAAGTCCTCCTGCGAGTCACAGCTCCAGGTTCAGTCACGGAGTCTTGCCTTTTCTCCCTCCCGAGTCTCGCTCTCTCGTGTCACTTATAGAGGTGTGGAGACGCGCTGCCGTGGTGCCACTGAGCATGAAAGAGCTCGAGCGGCGCAGGCGGACTGGTGTGTGGGGTGACGTCACGCGTCCGGACACACCCACCCCATGCAGATGTGATGCTAGAACATAAGTATTCATACAGGAGTTTGTCCTTCAAAATGTCTTGGAATCAACCAATCAATAACTAATCATGCAGCTTTGTTGGGAGCAATTTGCCACTGTGAGGGAGTTTAGGAGGTGGGTTCTCAAGCTGTGACGCAGGGGCACCATGTGGTACTTCTGTTGTTTTTGCACACTAAGCAGTACCTCAGTTTCAACCAAATTTCTCTTGTTTTGGCCTGTAGGCATGTTGGTCGTGTGATTGTGTAAATGAACAAATTCATTTCCTCTTTTTCATGTTCTTAGAGTTTGCAGTGAGGCTCAGACGGGACTGAGAAGGTCCTTGCACAGATTTTGGACCCGTGTTGATTAGATTTGATTTTCAGACTGGAATTCTTTTATTTATTATTACATATTATTAATATTATTACTATTATTAATATTATTAATATTATTATATTATATATTCTATTTATATTTTCTTTTAGTTCTTTTATCTACCTTTGTTAAACGCACTTATTGTAAGTCGCTTTGGATAAAAGCGTCTGCTAAATGACCGTAATGTAATGTAATGAGTTCTGATGACTTGTGAAGTTGTATTCCAACAGTTTGAGGAGGTCTGTGAGGTGAGTGTGACGCAGACCATAATGGGCTCGGTGCACCATGAGCAACGTGGCTTAATGTTTCAGAACTTCTATTTGTCATTTCTCTAATTCTAACCACATTAGGAACAAACTAGCTGACAAACAGGATCTGAAAAAGGATCCTGACATGAGCTGAAAGCCCTGAAAGGATGACAACACTTGAGTGCTTTTGCTTTTGTTCCATTAGTTAATTATCACTGTGACTTATGTGCATCTTTGCTTCCATGCCATTACTGTTCCCGCTCAGCCCCTCTTCCTGCCGCTCTCTGCCTCTCTCCAGACTGACCTCACACATTGTTATGCGGCCTAACAGGCATAGAGTCGCATGTATGTCACGAGGAATCATCCAAAATATGCAGTGATTTATAGACTGGGTCACATTACATGACCCAGCGCGTTAAGTTTGTTTTAGTGTTAAGAATGCCCACTGGATGCATGAACCCTGAACAGTCCTCTTTCCTGCTTCTATTTGTCTTTCCTTCTGTCTTTGTCCTCACTCTCTGTCTGTTTTTTTAGGTCAGTCTCTCCTCCCCTCTTACCTTGTCCTCTGCCCTGTTAACAGCAAAGTTCCCTCCTTTCCTTTTCTTTTATTGACTCATTCGTTTCTAAACAAACATCTTTGTGATGGTTATGCAGCGTCTTCATGGTTTCTATACCCATTGATGCCATTGGATCAATGTAAACACAGATGATTGATGACATGCACAGCTTTATCTTCTTGGTTCTGTGCAGCAAGGCTTCAGCTCAGAATACTGTGTGTGTGTGTGTGTGTGTGTGTGTGTGTGTGTGTGTGTGTGTGTGTGTGTGTGTGTGTGTGTGTGTGTGTGTGTGTGTGTGTGAGCCTGCTAATAGCCCCTCTTGAATCATTGATGACTTCATTGATTTAGGTGAATATCTGATATGACAATACAGAAAGTCAGTCAGCAGACCTGATTACTCGCTGAAACGCTGGAAACATGACCTAATGATCAATATCATGATTGTTCAATGTAACAAAGTAAAAATACTTCTCAACTGTTTAGGTATGTCTTGTGCAAAGATGTACTTTATTCACTTACATTTCTTAATTTGACAGTGATAACTTTTACTTACTACTTATTTAAAACACAGTATATACTTTTACTCCACTAACTTTGTAAAAAAAAGAGCGAAAAAAAGAGCGAACATTGTTAATCTGACCACTGAATCACAGTCAAGTGACAAGCACAAATATTATCCCCCTAAAACTTAACTCTCTACTTTAACTTAAGTACTTTGGTGTACTTTATCCACCCGAGTATTTGAGCTAAGCGTTATATTCTCGGTGCTTGACAAACGCAGGCGGCCTGGTTTATAATTTGCCTTTGCCTCCACCCGCAGGTTGCTTTGCGTAATTACAAGCGTAAGAGTCGCAGATAATGTTTTAAAATCCATCTTATTCTGTTGTTTGGTTTAGATGACATCATGGTTTTTAGTTTAGATATCAACATATTCTTGAATAAAACAAAGGAAGTGCTATTCAACTTCAACTTAATGGATTGATTGAGTCATTATTACCTATAATTCAAACAAAGTGAGTTCTTCATGCACCGTTGATGTTTTTCACCTCTTGAATCACAAATACAGTAGAATTAACTAATTTTTCAGTAAATAATGATTCATGAAATGGGATTTGGTTGGAAAACAAAGCTGCAATGTACCAGCATAAACGCTAGATGGCACTGGAGGTAAAGGTTTTTCAGGCCTTCAACGAGAGAATGAAGTTGTTGCATGAAGTGACATAGTTACCAGTGCAGTTTAGATGATTTACTTTAGATACTTAGCCTGAGGTCTAGACACCATGAGTAATATTGATGAACTTTAAATAAAAGATAAATTCATAATTATTGATATGTCCAATAGAAATACCGATATTCCCTTGAGTACAAACACACACACACACACACACACACGTCTTTTTCATTGTTGTGAAGCAGATAGAGTTACATCCGGATTAAAAATGCTCTATTTGTCTTCACTTTAATGTGAGCCAGATGTTACCTCCAGCTCCGTCCTGCTGTCAGTCAGCCCACCTCCGACCAATCACAGCGGGCCCGGACCCCCCCCCCCCACCAAACTCCTCCTTCCCGGAGTTTCTGGGAGGCTCAGTGGAGAGGAGGAGTGATTTAGATTTCTCTCTCTTTCTCCCTCCCTCTGAGTCCATCTGTACCTCTCTCCTTCTGCTCTCTCTCAGGCTGCAGAGCTGCTGATTGAACCCAGCTCTACGATGGAGAGAGCGGAACTGCTGGCTGTGTGTGTGCTCTGCTGGTGCTGCAGTGTGTGTGTGGTTACAGCCATCCAGAGAGCTGATTTGTTTCCTTATGGCTCTCTAAGTGGAGATTTAATTTTGGCAGAGGGCGACGATGAAACCTCCAGAGTGCTGACCCTGCCCAAGCCCTTCTACTTCTACGACTCACACTTCTACCAGCTATATGTAAGTCAAACTCCATAAATGCCTGGATGCATAATCATGTGCATGCTTATCTGCTTATCGATCATAACAGTGGGCTCTTCTGTGACCCCACATTTTGTGTAGCCAGGTTTAAAGTTGCTGTCCAGTAAAGTTAAAGTAGATGTTGTTGTGAATTAAGATGATACAGTTTGTAAGATGGTGAAAATGGGAGAATGAACCAGTGTTTGGAGCGGTGTTGTGTAGATGTGAAACAGGCTCCACAGAGGACCAGCTGCTATTTTGCACAGTGCCAAATTGAAGGATTTGATGAATGTTTGACCAAAAACACCCAAAAGACCAGTCAATAAAAATGTGTTATTGTTTATTTAAGCTTATAAACATAAAGGCGAGTATATTTTTTGGGAACATTTTCATACATGCTCAACAGTTTCAACGCTTCTATAAATGATAAGTATGAACAATATATGAAGTCATAAAAGTCTAAGAGTCAACTCTGTGTTTTGCATAGACTCCAAATTCATCCACACAGAGTCTCCACTTAAAACATGTTAAGCGGGAAAGACAGTGATATGGGTTTTAAATGCATAGCTGAAGGGCCTCCAGGAGTTTATTTGAGGGGCTTTTGTGGATAAATGTGTTGTTTCAGGAATTTCTGATGGGACTCCAGGAGTGTGTCGAAGGGTCCACAAAAGGGTTCGGGGGTTTATGTTGAGGTTCCAGTGATTTTTTTCCAGGGAATTCCAGAGGCCTGTGGGTTTTTGGAAGAGTTCGCGGGGGGTTTCAGGAGTCTGTGAGGTTTATTAAAAGCTTCTAGGTGTACACAAGGGAGTTCCAACGAGTTTATAAGGGAGTTTTAGGGGTTCATTAGGGGATTCTACAAGTTCACAATGGTGTCCCAGTGGCCCATGCGATTGTTTGTTGTAGTCCTGAGGGGATTACAGGGAATTTGATGGGTTTCAAAGGATCCATCAGGGGGTTTCAGGAGTTCAGTTTGCCTCCGCAGCCTTATTATGCTATTCCTGGGTTTCCTTACTTTCACAGCGTGTGAAAAAGGGGTTTCTTAAGTGGATTTGAGGATTCATAGGGACACAACAATACCATTTATCTCTGCAGGTACATGTCTCGCCAATTTGAAAGCGCAACTTCAAAAACTGTGTCCCACCCTGAAAATTGGAGGTCAAAATCCTTGTAATAACAATGTTTCCTCAACGCCCCGGCCTCAGGGTACATTAGTCTTCATTAAGCTGTTAGTTGGGGCAGCCGGGCTCATTAGTCTCTACAACACCCCCTCCCTTCTCTCTCGCCCTAGGTGGCCACCAATGGTATCGTCTCGGCCCACGACTTGCCGATGGAAAAGCAGTACGTGGACGACGGCTTCCCCACAGACTTCCCAGTGGTCGCCCCCTTCCTGGCTGACATCGACACCAGTGGAGGTCGAGGACAGATTTATTACCGGGTGACCGAGACACCCAGCGTGCTCAACAGAGTGGCCCAGGTCTGTGTGTTTACATGTGGTATCAGTTGAGTGAATGGGGAGTTAAAGGGGCATTTCACCCCAAAACAGATCTCACCTTTAATGTTTTCACTTAAAGACCAGAGATGAATTCTGACAGTTTTTGAGAAAATTGTACCAAAAATGACATCAGATTGAAATAAATCTTTATTATTCCCTGTTTTTCATCCTTTAGTTCAGCCCATTATGTCCACCCACCTTCTTCTATTTTTTCATTCATTCATTCATTCACCCAGGAAGTGCACAGAGGGTTCCCAGGTGCAAGGTTCACCCCCTCTTACGCCGTGGTGGCAACGTGGGAGAACGTCGGCGCCTACGAAGAACAAGCTCGAACTGCTGGACACACGAACAAGGTAGGCCGAAAGGACCAATACACGAGTACATGACGCCCGCTCGTGTAACCCCCTTTTGCTGTGTTCTGGTCTGGTGAGGCGCACTGCGGTTGTAAAACGCCAAATTCCAGGAGGTTGTGCATCAACTGTAATCGGCCTGGGGAGGAGGAGTTCTATTTGTAATCCCTTCCCCTCCTAATCTGCCTCTTAACCTTTCCAATAGGCCAGAGGTCATCTCTAAGGGTCATCAAAGTGTCCCCTCCCTCTCCAGACTCGTTATCCCCACCTCCTCCTCCCACGCACACCAGTCACGCTCTCATGCTCTGTTGGACATCACTTCCTTCCCTTGTTTGTCAGCCAATATAACCAGTTAATAACTTGGTTTTCCATTAAATAATCAACCTCAGCCACCCATTGATCATTAAAGGGCCCTCTGATGGAGTTTCTACTCACAAACACCAATTGTCAGGGGGAATTTCAGCTGTTGCGTGTTTGCGTATCAGGTCCGGGAAAAGCGCCAAAGAAACCTCGACATACTGAACTTATTGATCAAACGGAGCTTTGTTGTTCCCTGCGTGTAAAATGTGGGATGGAGGGAGCGGCAGAGTAAAGGACAAACCACAGGGGGATGTACCTCTCTCTCTCTGTCATCCCTCTATCATCTGTTGTTTGTTCTTTTTTCTTTAACCCTTTAGCATGTCTTCGGGTGCTCATCATAGCAGTCTACGTTCCGGGATTCACCTAAAGGGCTCTCTGTCTCTCCCCGTCTCTCCCTCTCTCTCTCTCTCACTCTCTCTCTCTCTCTCTCTCTCTCTCTCTCTCTCTCTCTCTCTCTCTCTCTCTCTCTCTCTCTCTCTCTCCCCCCGTCTTTCTCTCTCAGGACTGATAGCATCTCCCTTTGAAGCGATTAGGTCAGAGGTGCTGAGGGGGGATATGTGTGGGGGAGAGGTGTGTGAGCCGATTAACTCGAGGTGTGTGTGTGTTTGTGTGTTTGCCGGGGGTGTGTATTCGGGGTGAGGAGGTGGCTGGGGGGAGGGGGCAGCAACAGGAGGTTTATGAATAAGTGGGTTTGTGTTTTCAACAGAACCTCACCTGAAGTGGCTATTATCATAATTGGAATGTAATGACCTCACCATAAACCAACAACACACACTCTGTTGTGTTTGCCTAGTGAGCAGAGCCATTGATGGAGAGAATTTGGCATCTGTAGATCATAAGTTGCTTGGACCATAGTACTTAACAGCATCTTGTTGATGCCACTGATGTTCTTGCACTATTCACCCTCCACCAATACCACTAATACACCAGCCCCTCTCATTGAAGCTGTATTGACGATCTAAGTAGAGTACATGTCTGGATGCCTTAGCAAGAACAACCCTAAACATTTTGCTTTCAGGCTGTAAAAGGAAGTTGCTCATGTTCCACAAAAGTGATAACTCACATCGAGACTGTTAGAGTAGGAAATCGATAGACGTTTGCAGAATCACAAATGTTTTTGCTCCAACATCAGATTCCATCCGTAGGAGGCGCTATAGATGTATCTTCTTCATACAGTACAACGTTTTGTTCATGTTTGATTTACATACTATAGCTTTAAAGTTGTCCCAGATGCTTAGTGGGAAAATCTATAATGACACTTTGAGGAAAGGTGCAAGACTGACCATTTTAATCACAGTTTACTGCTACAGGTTAACTACATTTACCTGATTTCCTCTTAATGGTGTCTTAATCTTGGATGGTGTAGAGTGACAAAAGAAGAATCCCTCCTCCTACAGGTGGAGGACTCATTGAATTTGAAGCAGATTTTGCCTCCCATGTAATTTAAGCCTGACAATGTGATTTACAGGACAAGGTCAGATGAGGTTGAAAGGACGAATTAATGGACTCTTCCCTTCTCTCCTCTCCTCTCCTCCTCTCTTCTTGTATGTAGCACAAAGCACAATAGGATCTATTGTCTCCATTGATGTTGTTTGTTGTTCCTGGGGGCTCCCCTTGCAGCCGCACGGCGGGCGACCACACCAGTTCAAAAGGGAATCTCGACTTAAATAACATTTTTATTCCTGTGACATATGACACATTCTGTATTCTGTTGGTGGTCGGCTAAGTTCACGGCTAATGAACTACAGCGGGGAGTTGACCGACGGAGAGTCAGAGCAAGGCGTGAAAGGAAATGGGAGGCAGGAGTGAGGCAGCATCGTGTTCCTCTGGTGTGTGTGAAGCTGTGGGGCACGTTGACAGACCTCAGCTCTCAGCCGCCATGTGTGTTTGACTTCAAGTTAAAACGCGACACTCATTAAACACTGAAACGAGTGACAACAGCAAAGTGATGACAGGTCTGTGAACCGTTTGTGTGAGTGTGTGTGTGCGTGCGTGTGTGTGTGTGTGTGTGTGTGTTTGTGTGTGTGTGTGTTTGCGCCAGTTCCCACGGTGTAGGCAGTTCCGTTTGCAGCACTCTAGTGAGGCTGGCAACTGGTCTGCAGCTGCTCTCTCTCTCTCTCCCTCTCTATGTCTCTCTCTCTCTCCCTCTCTCCCCCCTCGCTCTATTCCCCAGGCCGCTAAGAACGCCATCCACCTCCAGAATATCATGACTCGATTTACAGTAATTGTTCCGTAACTCTGTATGCTGAGTCACTTATTCCGTACCCATGTTGGGATGAGTAATCAGCCAAGCAATCACTCGGCCTAAGTAGCCAAAGTAGACTGAAGGAGAAGATCAGACAAAAGGTAAACTAGATGAAGAGCTTTTAACAACATTCTGTATTTAATGGTGTGTTTATCCGCTGAATCACCCGTTGGCTTACACCTGTACCACCCCATAGTCTGCTGGTGCAAAACAAGCTGGGCAATAGCAAATGCTAAGAGCGAGAGAAGATATAAAACTAATGAACCATTAAGTAGGGGATAACATATTAGAAACAAAATCACTTCACACAACACATTCATACAACAGTCCCGTTGTTGTTACTCTGTGCTAGCGTAGCAACTGCACTTCTACATAAACAATGGAAGACGTCAAACCCATGAGTTAGCTACGCCTCCTTAGTATTAAAGCCTCTTGGGGATGTTGATGTTCTTGTCTCGTCACTTTAAAGTTTAATAAGTAAACCTTATTGTCGAGTATTGACAAGAAGGCAACGCGAGTTTGTAGCTAACTAGTGTTGCTGGCAGCTCTTAAAAAAGCAGCTCCACTGTGCGAAACAGCAGCGAACATGCTAGTTAGAAAGCCTTGTGATAAGGCAGAACATGGAGCAACACAGTCAAATCTTCTTATGTCTCATTATCTTAAATTAAATTAAAACTGGTGGCACATAAACGATGTGTTGACTTGCTCCTCTGTAATGTAAATGAACCACAGTTTGTTCATGTGGGCTGTTGTGTGTTTCCAGACTTAATCCCCTGCTGAGCCGCAGACGAACCTCAGCAGACTGATGATGTTACCACTAAAACCTTTAACAGGCAGGACGACAAAAAACATTTGGCGTTCCTGGAGACAATTAGGAGTGTGTGTGTGTGTGAGTGTGTGTCTGGTCAGTGTCTAAGGATGCTCTTTAAAAAAAAGGTGTGACAAAATGCCTGTGGGGAGGTCGAGGGTTGGTGGGGGTGTCAGACTGCATACACACTCACACACAGACTGTCTGAATGTCTTTGATGTGTGTTGGCTGCAATTTGTTGTCTTCTAGCTGTGAGTCTGTCAAGCACAGCGGGTCTGTTTCTTAAAACACACACACACACACACACACACACACACACACACACACACACACACTCACACACACACAGATATGGAGAAGTGCATCTTGGGCCGTGTTATCTTGATTCTGATGTCGACTCAGGGCAACTCTTAGATGAAAACACTCCATCCTTTTGTCGTCCTGTCTTTCTCCAGACCTTTGGCCTCTCTCACCACCCCCTCGTCCTTTCATCTCGCTATCTCTCTCTACCTCACTCTCCATCTGCCCCCCCTCTCCTTATGGTTCCCATCCTCTCTCTCGCGCACCCTCGCTCGCTCTCTCTCTCTCTCCCACACAGGAATTAGCAGGGTCACAAGGAGAGAGGGGAGGAAAGAAGGGAACGACGAGGAAATGCAGACACTTAGATGGCGTAGAGGTTTTAGGCAAAGATTCCCTCTCGTAGCCAAGGGTCACTGTCTTTCCTCCCTAAAGAAGGAAGGAAGGAAAGAAAGAAAGAAAGAAAGGGAGAGAGACGGAGAGAGAGAAAGACCCCCTCCTCAGTAATTACATGGGGCCTGCAGGCTACAAAGTGCTCCACGCCCACACACAACAAGATAGTTTAAAGATGTTAGTATAAACAATTACACACACACACACACACACACAGATTCCCCGGTGTGGCCGAGATGGGCATAGTTAGTGGGAAGGACATCTGTGTATGTGTGTCTGATATTGTAAAGATGTCTGGGTTGCACGTTGTAACATCGTTGTGAAGGATGTACACACTCACTCACGCACGCGCACGGGCACGCGCACACATACACACACATACACTCAACTACACACAGGAAGACAGCTGTGGAGATCAACATCTGGCTCGGTGGGTTGAGTAACCGAGGTGTGTGTGTTTGTGTGTGTGTGTCTGTGTGTAGATAATGTGATTCCGTCCCAAAGGAAAACAACATGGGATCTCTCAGTCTTCATTCAGTAAATCAGTGTTTTCTGTGGACTGAGCGACCCCGTGTATTCCACCACTTCCTCAAATATTTGGATAAGAAATAGTTTGAGTTCGAAAAGTGACTCGGGTTCTAATATTTCATTGTGAAAAAAGTGATTCTAGCCGTGTTTCATTTAATTAAAAAGACTAAGAGCGTGTTTATCATGGAAAATAGCTTCTTGAGGCAGAATCAGTCTGGACGTTTACACACACGTTACAACTTTGATTATACGACGATTGAGGCTGTAAATCCTTTTTAAATCAGCATAGTGTAGAGTGTGCGTGCTGAGTCACACACCTAGATGATGTGATTGTGAATTGATGTATTGAAGCATGTAGCTGTGTAAATCAGAGTAGGACTCCACCAAGAACCCATTGACTGCTCCCTCCGTGTGTGTGTGTGTGTGTGTGTGTGTGTGTGTGTGTGTGTGTGTGTGTGTGTGTGAGAAGGGAAAGAGGGAGAGACCATTTGGTGACGGCCTTTGGTGTTTACAAGTGTAACACAGTAATGAAGTGTGTTAACCCACATCAAAGAGAGTAAAAGGGCGCAGAGACGTGCAAACACCTACATAAACCTTCCATCACTTAACACACTCACCTTTCTTTACACACACTTTCTCAGCGAATGGTTTGGCGTAGGGCGTCGAGAATGATTGCCCTCTGATTCGAGTTTGTTTATCGGTTCACCTAGGAAATTTGCGCTGAAACTGTGACATTTATGAATCGGAAATCAAAGTTTTCTGTCTCTCATTAATTGCTATTTGTGTCAACTCGCTGATTGGAAATGCAGATATTTGGGTTAGTGTGTCATTAAATGGCACTGAGAGGAGGAGGAGGAGGAGGTGGGTGTGAAGTCTAAACATGAGTGAGAGATGAAAGGCAAAGAGGAGGAGACGGAGGGAGGAGAGAGGATGTGCGAGGAGAGGTGTGAAGGTTAAATATGAGGGCTGAGTGTTAAAATAAGGCTCAGGCGGCGACGTCATCCTTCTGGGACTGATGGGAAAATGTCCATTCATTAAACGGCTTCATGCTTTTATTCAGTTTGACACATTTGTTAACTTTCCTTTTGTCTTCCAGGTGAATACGTTCCAGGCAGTGATTGGCTACGATGAGGCCGACTCGTATGTCCTCTTCCTCTACCCAGAAGATGGCCTGAACTTCGTCAGCACGCCTCCCAAGGTAAAGCAGACCTTCCCCGTGGCAGCAGTCCATTAAGGGCTCACCTAAATGGAACAGAGCCCTCTTGAGCGTTATTCCTAACACTTGCGCTTTCCCCTGTTGGCCTCTAGGAGTCGTACAACGTTGAGATCATGCTGCCTGCTCGAGTTGGATTCAGCAGAGGGGAAGTCACCTATTTGATCTTTTCCCGAATTGAGGGGCCTCACTACAGCGTCACCAGCGACGAGCAGAGCGTTAAGGACCTCTGCCAGTATGTGCAGAAGCTTGAATGTCCCAAACATCCCCAAAATGGTCCACCGTCCCATGATCGCTAACACTTTTTCGCCCTGTAGGGTTGGAAACACAGGAATTCCAGGTGTTTGGCTTTTCCACACTGGGAACCGTTACTCTTTTGAAAACATCGTTCCCGCCTCTTTTGTGGGCCTGCTCGCCACGCCGCCCCCTGGAGGCCGAGACGTCTCCTTGGTAAGTTGTCTTTTTTTCTTTTTTATTAAAGAAAATCAAAATTTGAGTTATGCCCCGAGTCTCGTCTGACTCCTCGTCATCACTCCCCAGGACACCACCACCCCTGAGTACGCCGAGTTCGAGGAGTATCCGGACAATACCTACGACCCCGACACCCAGGAGAAAGGAGAAGACTACACTCTGACGGGTGGCGACCCTGAATTCCACCCAGCCCGTGGTGAGGATGACCCCTCAGGGCCCCTTCAACCAGGAAGGCGGGACCCTCCGTCCTCTCCTTCAGGGGATTCCGTACGTCCGGGGACACGCGGAAACGAAGACGTACCGCTGACCTCTGAACCAAGATACGACTCGGAGCAGACGGAAAGGCAGTACGCTCCTCATCGTCCTTCAGAGGACATAAACACAGGGGAGGGAGGGGTCAGGCATCCTCAGCAGCAGCAACCACAGGTGAACTTAGACCCTTTTCCCCATAATTCCATATATATCCCCAGTTATGATCCATGTATGTTTAGAAGAACCTTACATATATGTCCTGTGTTCTCCCTCTGTAGGCTCCTCTGGAGGTGGTGGACTTGTACCCCCCTCAGACAAGCGATCCGGGTCTTTCCCCCGGAGGTCACGTGGTCAGCGTGGAGGAAGACGACGTTGATTTTGACACTGGAGGTAAGAGACAAACCTATATGTGTGAGTGTGTGCGTGCGTGTTCGTGTGTGTGTCTTCGAAGCTCGTGAAAAGACCCTCGACTGGTTTTGAATAATTCAGACCCCTTGGCATGCTGGGAAAAGCCTTAGCGGGGGTTTATTTAAGCGACCAAGGCACAAAACCTCCACGCCGCGGCCGGGCATGCCGAGCAGCCTGCAGCACAATACGGCCGTTGTGCTGCAGTTCCCAGGTGTGTGTGTGTGTGTGTGTGTGTGTGTGTGTAACACTCCTTCCCCTTCAACTACTCCCCCAGGCTTTTTGCTGTAAATAAGAATGTGTTCTCAGTCAACCTGCCTGCTTATATAAGGGTCAGAAAAATATCTGCGTGTCCACTGTAAAAAATGTGCCGTCAAATAAGGTTGTCCTCGTCTCGTCTCGTGACCTTTGAGGATGGTGGATTAACGCCAATTACTCCATTAGCACGTACACATATACAGTATAATGCCGCTCTTGTTTCGACAAAATCCATGAAACAAGTTGATTTGCGTCGAGAGTAAGTAAAATTGTGTCATAACAGGGGAATTTGACTCGCTGGATGTCGTGGGAAGCTTTTTCAATAGTCCATGCCAAAGTAAACGACCACAAAATGTTTAGGTGGTTGTTTTGTCTGAGCGGGTATGAATGATGGTGTTGAGTCACATTTACACACAAACACACAACTCCTACACGCTTCAGAATGATGTCACAGGCTACAAGTTTCTGAAAAAGTTTCTGAAAAGGAGCCAGCACATATTGGTGTGTTGTTGTTTCCCACGACAGCATTGATGCGTGTGTGTGTGTGTGTGAAAGCCCAGAGATTTGTTTCCCGTGCTTGTGCAGTTGTTGTAATAAACGAATATGGCGAGTGTCTGGCGAGAGGAAAGAAGTTGTTTAGTAGTAAGCCGAGTTCCGTGTGTAAACGTCACCGCAATCATGATTTTTGCGGGCTCATCCTTACTCATAAACAGCATTTTTGTGTTGTTTTGGATTGTATTTCCTCATTTCAGAGGCGATTAACATTTTAAACGTTGCACAGAGACCACATGCTCCCAGCGCTTGACTCATGTTTCTGGTCTTCGCCGTCCTCATTGCTTTGTCTCCTCGTGCTGACTGCTCAGTTTCTTCTTCTGTTTATTCCAAACAAATCAGAAACAGAACTCTCCGTCTCTTCCTGTGTGTCGGGGGGTTTTTCTCCCCGGGACAGACATGTCATCACCATAAGCCTCCATAAGCTAAACACGGCTTAAATTACTGTTTTATCATTAACATTATTTTTAGCCTATGATTGTTCCGGGCAAACGATTCAAAGCGTGGTTGCCGCATGTTTTCCACCTGTGAGTCCATCATGTGGCATTAGAAGCTGTTACATTCGCTACAAATCCTACATTTCACAGACATAATCACTGTTTCCCCTGTGAATGACCATTCTCCCCTCTCTCTCTCTCTCTCTCTCTCTCTCTCTCTCTCTCTCTCTCTCTCTCTCTCTCTCTCTCTCGCTCTCTCTCTATCCCCCTCTCACTCTATCCCCCTCTCACTCTCTCACACCCCCCCCTGTGGGTGTGGGAGGTAGGACTGCAACAGCTGGTTTCTCTCTAGTGCTTTGACATGTGATGTGTGTCTGTGTGTGTGTGTGTGTGTGTGTTCTACTACTCTCTTTTTCGATCTTGTCCCCCCTCCTTTATCCTTCCTGTGTTCTATTCTCCACGTAATATTTATTTATTTCATAATGAACCATCTTTGTCTTCCTCTGTCTCTCAGTCATTCAGTACACGACGGAGAATAAGGAAACCTGTGCCAGGTATGTACAGTAACTGTGGTAACCAACCTTTGTAGACGACGTTAATGTCTAATTTCCAAAAACTAATAAAACTAATTGGAGCAGAAATTTGCGTCATCAGTCTTTGTTTTCTCATAACTCCAGATTCCAACAGCAGTGCTCCCAGCATGCATTCTGCTCTGACTACGCCACAGGCTTCTGCTGTCACTGCCAGCCCGGCTTATATGGAAACGGGCGTCACTGTCTACCTGATGGTCAGTCCCCTATCTCAGCTCACGTTTCTGACTCTGATCAGGTGAAATGGTGACTTATTGATTGGTTGTGTGTTGTTGTGCCCCAGGTGCTCCACAGCGTGTCAGCGGTAAGGTGAGAGGCACCTTGACCGTGGGCTCGACTCCAGTGAGCCTGAACGACATCGACCTCCACGCTTACATCGTGGTGGGAGACGGCAGAGCGTACACCGCCATCAGCGAGGTAAGAAGAAGAAATAGAGATTTAATTGTTGAAGTTTTGTCTGATTCGCATTTGTAACCTTGCTGCTGATTGGTCAGGTACCTGAGCCGGTGGGCTGGGCTCTGATGCCAGTTGCACCAATAGGAGAGCTGTTTGGATGGCTGTTTGCTCTGGAGCTGCCCAATAGCCAAGGAGGATTCAAAATCACTGGTAAAGTGTGTGTGTGTGTGTGTGTGTGTGTGTGTGTGTGTGTGTGTGTGTGTGTGTGTGTGTGTGTGTGTGTGTGTGTGTTTGGTTCAGCATGTTGTCTTGCATGTCTTGACTCCACAGCACATCTGTAGAGACATGAGGGAACTCCTCTAAAGTGAGGACTGTGTGTGTGTGTGCGCACGTGTGAGAGAGAGAGAGAGAATGTGTGTGTGTGTGTTTTCAGTCTACCAGCCAGCTGTATTGTCTCCAGGGATGTGATGTGATATCAGGCTTCCACCTCCCCTCTCTAATAGGAAACAGCTGTGTGTGTGTGTTCTATACAGATGTTACCATGCAGACATTCCACTTTTTATGTTATTAACTGTTGTCCCAAATAATGTGTGCAATGAAACATATGCAGTCATACAAACGCAAGTATTGATTGATTAATTTGGTATTTATTTTTCTTCAAGGCGCTGAGTTCACTCGTCATGCCGACGTGGTCTTTTACCCTGGCAACGAGCGCTTGTCAATCACCCAGACAGGGCGTGGCCTCGATGACAACAACCACCTCAATGTGGATACTGTAGTCAGCGGCAACGTCCCCTTCCTCCCCCCTGGAGCCACAGTCAACATGGATCCTTTCAAAGAGACGTACCAATACTACCCATCCGGTAACCATGACAACTATAATACAACCTATGACATAAGTGTGATTTGATGGGCGCATTTGTCTGAAAGTTTCCCCTCTTTCTCTTCCCCTGTAGTTGTCACCTCGACCTCCGTGCGGGAGTACTCCGTGGTTTCAGCCGAGCGAGGGTCCGAGTCCTTCTCCTTCCAGATGAAGCAGAACATCACCTACCGTCACTGCCGCCACGACAACCGCCCCGGCCCAGAGACGCTGCAGATCACTATGGAGAGGGTGTTGGTGATGTACGTTAAGGAGGAGCGCATCCTGAGATACGCCATCACAAACAAGATCAGCCCGGTCGGAGGTGAGTCGCTCACACAAATTCGTTGGCTTCCAATATTATGGATTTCAGTCATCTTGATACTGAACCAGGTTTAAAGAGAGATGGATGATTCCATGCAAGTCAACTTAAGACTAAAGAGAGTAAAGCTTTGATGGAACGGAGTAGAATGAACGTTTTATTGTCAGTTTGTTTTATAGCCAGCAGTCACGAAAAACACACTCAGGACACTTAAACAGCTTCATCAAACAACACCAACAGTGAAAACATTCCCGGACAGAACAAGGAGCATGTGGGCTGCATGAGATCCGCCCGGCTAAAGGAATTTAAAAACCTATACGCCACATTTGGGAAATAATGAAATACTTAACCCTCTGTTCTCAATTCTCAATTCCTGACAAACATGCAATAACATTCTGATACGTCCTGATATAAGACAGAGAGTCAATAAGACATGAATGTGAGTCAGATGATGATGTATCGGCAGTGTTTTGTCGGGGACCAACATCCATCAAGTGGGCGACATTGATTCAATAAAAGTCAACATGCACCTCATATATTGAGAACAGCGCATGTGAGTTGTGGTCTAAATTCATTCCAGACCATCAGTGTCAAACTTAAAGTGGGCAAACACTCTGAGGCGTTGAAAACGTGAGGTTTTCTGTTCCAGAGCCCCAAACTAGCAACCCGACCACCTTGTAATTGCTGCAATGCACCAACGCAAAACTCAGCCAAACCACGACACGGAGTTGGACAGAGCTCGGCTTCAAACACACACACACACACTCCACGCTGAAGGCTCATTATGCTGCAAAACCATAGAAAACAATGTGGAGATGTGTGTTACCTCCTCTGCTTAGCATCATTGTCTACTAAAGGCTGCAGACACACTACACCACTTTAAGGATGATTACAACCACAATTTGCGTCATCGCCTGGCATCGCCCCTCAGAGTTTGACTGATTCTGTGCTAGTTTGGTTCGGTCAGACAGATGATTGATATTGAACGGCTTCATGGTGGATGAGCGTTGACGTTGGTTCTCCTCTGCGTTGAACCAGTCAACCGGGGCAAATGTGAACGGGGTCCAGGCAACTGGCAATGAGATCTGGGCAGGATCATAAGGAAAATCCAGGGTGCTTGGACTGTTGGTTTTGGTCAAATGCTCTGGCTCATTTTAAACCAGCTCATAGTGTCTAACCACTGATGGCAAGTACACATTCTTTGATGACGTAAGACAACTAGAACTTAACAAATGCCAGCTTGGAGCATAGGGCAGCGCAGCAAGAAGGTCCAAGGTTCAAATCCCACTCAGGAGCTTGAACACTCTGGAGTGTTGTTCTCTTTTTTCACCTTGGACTTCAGAGCAAACCCAGGTTTCCTCTTCTCTTTTTCTCTTTGCGTCTTCACTTTTTATCTTTTATCTTCTGTCTTTCTCTTCTCTACCCTACTCAACACATCAATGTTTCTCGAAATACTATGGATGTGCCGTGTTCTTCCGCTCTCGACTCGCGCTGCTCTCGCTCTCTCAACTCAATCAGTCAATATGATGAAAACCAGAGAGAGAGAGCGACCGAGAGAGAAAGAGAGAGAGAGGGAGAATGAGAGGAATGGACGTCCACAATTTCCAAGTTTTTGAATCCAGACCAAGTTCCTGTCACCTAAACGTCAACACATTGATTAAAAAGGTTATGATGACACATCTCACACATGCACACACACTGATACACACTGAGCACAGCTGGAAGAGCTTTCGGGGGCTAGGGGTTGTGTAAACACGGGTTAAGTGGTGTGTGTGTGTGTTTGAATGTGTGTGTGTGTGTGTGTGTGTGTGTGTGTGTGTGTGAGACACTGAATGTGTGTGTGTGCACATTCAAGGGTCTGATGCTCTCTGGGAAATAATATCCCAGCCAATGACAGATTTTCTAGAGGGGGGGTTGCCGGGCAGAATAGCTGCCCAGTGATGTCATGTGAATGAGCCAAACGAGAGGGATTTCTGACAAACTGAAGAGATTGAACTGACATGAGAGACATCAATGGAGAGAGAGAGAGACGCGTTTGTGGCTGCATGGCGTTTATCAGCCGCTTCAGTCACAAGGAGACGATTACAGCTCCATCTCATCTTATTGTTCCCTACACTGCACATTGGTTTTCATCTAAATTACCAATCACAACTCCGGAATGAAAACATTCAGTTCCGGACATATAGCATGTATAGTTGCTATGGTTACCTGCAGTTTAGTCCATCTTTTACAACATTACATTACATTACATTACGAGCATTTAGCAGACGCTTTTATCCAGCGACTTACATTACATTACCACCCAGTAAGTTACAGAGGGGGGAGCAATTGAGGGTTCGGTGCCTTGCTCAGGGGCACCTCGGCAGGAACTCGAGCCAGCAACCCTCCGGTGTCCCAGCGGAAGCTCTACCACTGAGCCATTGCCTCCCGATATAACAACGATATAAAAGAGAGATGAAAGCATTAAGCGAGACGATGTTTAAAGTTTAACACTTGCCAGACAATCAGAAACACGTAAAATACTCCAGCGTAAACAACTTCATAAATGTTGTTTGTGCTTTACAGAGTGAAGATAAGAAACTTGTATACGGGGTTAAAAATGCAGCATAATGTGACACAGATTGTTTTAATCGTCGCTGTAAGCAAATTAGTTATCAGCTGCTGTGAGGGATCTGTGATTATTTATCTGAAAACAGATTTGGAATGTGAAATATGTGGAAATGTGAAACCCAATATCACCCAGCTGTCTCAATCTCCCGTTTCACTGGAGTTCAGTGTGTATCTCAAATCTGTTTGGACTGATTAGATTGATTCAGGTTGATCAATCAGGTTGCTACGCCGTCAACCTTTGAGTTCACGCGTGATTGGATTTATCCAGAAATGCAGATAAAGGCACAAAATGTATATATATGTAATGTGTGTGTGTGTGTGTGTGTGTGTGTGAGTGCCTGTGTGTTCTTGTGTGTGAGTGCCTGTGTGTGTGTGTGAGTGCCTGTGTGTTCTTGTGTGTGAGTGCCTGTGTGTGTGTGTGTCTGGGTGTGGGAGGGGCATTGTGAAAAGAAACAGGTGGGAAACTACAGTCATTGCTTTGATGGTGTGTGCATACATGTGTTGTGTGGTAGTTCTCTCTCTCTCTCTCCCACACACACACACACACAATCTCTCTTTCCCTCTTGTCTCTCTCTCTCTCTCTCTCTCTCTATAATTATCTCTCATTCTTTTCTCCTGTCCCTGTCCTCTCATCATCCCTTCTTCCAAGCCACATTCATTACTTTTGAAGACCTCTCTCTCTCTCTCTCTCTCTCTTACCCTCTTCTCTGTCTCTTGCACCCTCTCCTCTCTCTCTCCCTCTCCCTCTCTCTCTCTCTCTCTCTCTTGCTCTCTTGCTCTCTTGCTTTCTTTTTGATAATGAGCCAGCCATTGCTCTCTGGCCTTAGGAGATGGAAGCAAGCTGTGCTTAATGTGTGTGTGTGTGTGTGTGTGTGTACGTTTGGTTTTGTTTACGTGTGTGTTTATTGTTTACAGTGGACGAGACTTCAGATGGTGAAGTTAACGTCGCCCTGAAGCTTTACACATGATTAAAGACAGATATTACCGACGTGTGATTTGATCCATTTTGTTGTTTGGTGGTCGCTACGGACTGGTGCAGATTTCACAATAAAAGCCTCCACTGAAATCAATTATTTTTACACCATCACAACAAAGCAAAAGCTGCAAGGTGCTCTGGGTAGAAGCCTCCACCACACGCTAGATTTTGTGGACTCGCCACTAAAACCTAATGGAGTGAAGTGGAGCAGCATGTGTGTATTTTGAGTCATGCACATTTTTCCCTAAAGGATCCCAGCTGGTTTTTTGAAGAAATGAGTCTGTCGGTATTGTTTTTTTTATTATTTACTTGTAAGTCTGAGTCGAGCAGCAGTATGGGGAAAGCCTCTGCGCACATCCGCTCTCTCATCCATCCGTCTGTCTCGGTCCGTCTGTCTCATGTGTGTCTAACCTCATCCATATGTCGAGGGTCGGGAACATGAAGGGAGTCACTTCCTAATAGGAAACCGTCCTCGGGGAATTTGTCTGCAGTGATTTCTACATGTGTGTCTGGTTAGGCCGCTCTGTAATCATCGCTGTAATCATTGCGCTTTAAAATTTAATAATCTCAAATAATCTCAATTCACTCAAGTCTCCTCTCTCTTGCTCCTGCAGTGGAGGCGACATTGCCGGAGCTGGTCAACCCATGCTACGCCGGCAGCCACGACTGCGACACCACAGCCCAGTGTATCCCGCTGGAGGGCCAGGCCTTCCAGTGCCAGTGTGCTACCGGGTACAGAGGGGACGGTCGCAACTGTTACGGTATGGCTTTATATGGCTCTTCCTCCTCTTCCTCCTCTCTCTGGACCATTTGTCCCTGTCTTTGACAGTCTATATACACAGCGCAGTGCTTTACGATGCTTACCTACACTCACTCAGCCTAATGGTCTCTCTCTCTCTCTCCTTCGCTCTCCCTCACACACACATAAACACATGCAGACACAGTTGAAGACAGTTCAAGGCACCATGTCTGTGTTTCATCAGCATCTGTCCATCCTGTAGAAAGGGGTCAAGTACAGGCTGCATGGAAGGAATCATCTCTCCTCTCATCTTTACCTCTTTCATCCCTCTATCTCTCTCTCTCTCCTTGATTTCCCTCTCCCTCCTTCCTCTAATCTCTTCCATGTTCACTTTGTATTTACTTCATTGTGCTCTCCTCCTCCCTTTGTAAGAAGTAAAACAATTAGCCGCCTCTTCTCTTCTCTTCTCTTCTCTTCTCTTCTCTTCTCTTCTCTTCTCTTCTCTTCTCTTCTCTTCTCTTCTCTTCTCTTCTCTTCCCTCCACTTATTAAGAGACTTCCTAGGTGTTTGGCTGGTGTGTGGCCTTTCATTAGCCCAGCATCAGGTCTTTTTCTCCTGCTGACAGCACTAGGAAAGCCCCAGGCTCAGCCTCGGTTCCCATGACTGGGCCTCGCCGTCTTTTGTTGGCACTCTGCTTGAATGTGCGTCTGTGGTTTTGTGCCTTGTACGCATGGTGGGCATGTGTGCACACAAACACACACTCAAAAACAAGCTGTGGCTGCGGTGTGAATTTATGCACACTACATCACCATTAATGACCTTTAGTTATACGTTGTACTCTCTGACACACACACAGCAGGTCACTATCCACATAGCTGCACTTTGTCAGTCTGGCCTGCCTCACTTTTTAATTCTCCGTCTGTTTCTCTCTCTGCAGACATCGATGAGTGCGCCGAGGGTGTGACATGCGGCGCCCATGCCCAGTGTGTGAACCTACCCGGTAGCCATCGATGCCAGTGTCAGACTGGCTACGAGTTTGGCCACGATGGACGCACCTGTGTGGGTGAGTCGCTGAATTAGTTCCTTTGAGCAATATTTGTATTTGTCTCATCAGCAGGTTTGGTATGATTTTAAACTCCTTAATTACACCTATTTTTTCACTAAGTGGATAATAAGACCATTTTAGTGTCTGTCAGCTTCATGACACACCATCATTTATCCTAAAACTACATCTAGAGACTGACATCAATCCAAACCACTAAACAATGTGGCACGATGAGACAACGTCAATCTAAACCACTAACCATGCTTTGTGCTGCAAAGAGTGGAGTCGTCATTAAAATGAACTGTAGACATATACGTATTGGCATGGCAACCACAGGTACTCCCAGGTACTTTTTGGGGCTACTCATAGGAGACGTGCATTTATGATATACTGTTATCAGGTTTTACTTATTGACTACTAGACTGTGATCGTCCCATGGCAGAAAAAAAATCATTTTGGAGCATGGAGGCTCAAAAACAGTTAAACACTTGGAAGACTCCCATGTATTTGTCCAAATCTCAGGCACAACATTTCTCCCACAGCAGCAATGCACAGCTGCAAGGCCCAGAAAAATGTGGCGCATAAGAGGGGGGAGGATGGGTGACAAATGTGAGAACCGGAGTGAGGGAGTGAGAGGAATGACGGGGCTAATGTGAGAAAGAGGGAGAGATTAGGCAGGAGAGGAGTGAAAGTGAAAGATGAATGTAATGACAGCACGTGTTGTTGTGGAATGTGTGTGAGATGTTGGTTCTGTTAACGTGCGTGTGTGTGTCCTGCTTTCACCCATTAGTGTGAACTCTTGAACTTTCTTTCAATCCTTCTTACCTCCCTCTACTAACTCGTGCAATTCTTGATGTAAGACCTTGAAAAGAGGCCAAACCACAAAACAACCACTGATAAGATGCAAAACTGAACGCTTTTAAATCAACAGCCAGATATCATTTCATAGATTGTTGTATAATTTCTGTGGTCAGATCGGCTTTCCACATTCCACTGAGGCTATGTTTACACATTTGTACTGTATATTCATTTTTTCCTCTGCGGTTTGTAGACATAGATGAATGCAGGTCCTCCCTGTGTCATGTCAGCGCCAGATGCATCAACGGACTGGGATCCTTCCAGTGTCAGTGCCAGCCTGGCTTTTATGGTGATGGTTTCTACTGCTCCCAGCAGCAAGGTCAGTGAAGGAAACTGTGGTAGTGCCTGATATAGACTAAAGTGGCATTATGACACATCTGGTCCTATGCTGTAATGGGGTTCCAATAAGTGCCTTAAAGCCTGATCTGACCCTGCGTTGTTACAATTTCTTTTTTATAAAAGGGCTAAAATATATATATAGATGATAAAGGGGACTTCCAAGTTCCCTGAAATAACCGGAATAGGCTCAGTTGAAGAGAAACATACAAGAAATACATAACAGGTTAAAAATAGATTTTCTTCACCCATTTACACAGAATTTGTCAAATTATCCCTTTTTAATACGATATTCAAAGTTTTATGAGTTCAGATACCTTCAATTAAAGAGGACAAGTACATTGTTTTAGTAGGGTTTTTGAAGGTACAACCAGCAGGGGCATAAAGAAAACAGATCAAACGGTCAAGGAAGAATCCCATTGAAGGTTTTCTTTATTTGTCTACAGGACAGACAGATCGACCAAAGACCCAGTGTGAGCACCATCGAGACAGTCTGCAGGCTGGAGCGGAAGACAACGACGGGCGGCCGAGTGTCGGAGCGTTCATACCTCAGTGCGACTCTGTCGGGCAGTATCGACAACTGCAGGTAGGGACCAATGAGAGGCGTATGTGTGACTGATTAAGTTGGTTAATTTACTAATTTTTTGTGATTTCATTGTGAATGAATCGTAGTGCCATGGTTCCACTGGACATTGTTGGTGTGTGGACACTAGAGGGCAGGAGAGAGCAGGAACCAGGACACCACCTGGTACTCCACCTGTGGATTGTGGTAAACCAGGTGAGTAGTCATGAAATACAATGTCGCTGCAGGTTGTACTTGCTGATACTTGCTGTTTTCTAGACTAACTCTTTTTTACAATCAATGAAATAGGTCATAATCTGTACATTCTCTCTTCACCAGATGAACCAGAACGTCCTAAAACGCAGTGTGAGCACCACAGAGACAGCGTCCAGACCACCAGTCCAGAGGGACATGCTGTAGCTGGAATCTTTATACCCCAATGTGATGCAAATGGAGAGTATAGGTCTTTACAGGTAAGTGTCTGATTAACTGATTTAACTGTTTAAATAGGCATCTATACTCTCTGCTCACTGTAGGTTTTTGTTAATATTCTTAATTCTAGTGTCACGGCTCCACTGGACATTGTTGGTGTGTGGATGATAGGGGGCAGGAGAGAGCGGGAACCAGGACTGCACCTGGTACACCACCCACAGACTGTGACAAGCCAGGTGAGAAGACACAAACGTGTAGGTGGAGATATCTCCAGCAGTTCAATGCCCAGAAGAACTTCTATCTGCAGACGATACCACGCTGAAAGATCGTTTTTTTTTGTTCTGATAGCTTGACCAGCTCTCTCGCCATCCATCTTGTGAAACTATTTTTCTAATTCTCTTTGCTCCAACTGCAGATGAACCACAGCGTCCTAAAACTCAGTGCCAGCACCACAAGGACAGCGTGCAGACGACCACGCCTGAGGGATATCCTATAGCAGGAGCCTTCATACCTCAGTGTGACGCTGAAGGACATTATAGATCATTACAGGTAAAGTCGAGTTATGGCCTGTTTAATCAAAGAACTATTATGCTCATGCACAGCTTCTAATGTTTCTTCTACTGTACTGTACGACTCCTTTCAGTGTCATGGATCCACTGGACATTGCTGGTGCGTAGACAATAGGGGGCAGGAGAGAGCAGGAACCAGGACATCGCCCGGTACACCACCTAAAGACTGCGACAAACCAGGTTAGACCTCTTGGACGTGCTCACCAAATATTTGGCTGTCCACCTAGTGCAGACCACAGCAACTTTGCAATGCATGCCAGAACACAACGACTGTGTGGAAACCAATTTAAACTGATTTAGTCTATTTTAATCCTGTGGGAGAGAAAAGGCCTTTCCGGAATGAAGGCTTTGCCTCTACCCTGCAGTGTTTGTAATTTGTCCCCAAATCCCCTTTTCTTCCCTCCCACCTCTTGTCCAAGACTTCACTATGAGCAACGATGGTCATCGTCTACACTGAGCATTTTGTATTGTTTGTATTACACTGATATATAATGTAAATAAATTGAAATCTTTTCTCCCCAGATGAACCACAGCGTCCTAAAACTCACTGTGAACACCACAGAGACAGTGTGCAGACCACCGGTCCAGAGGGATACCCCTTAGTCGGAGCCTATGTCCCCCAGTGTGACGCAAATGGAGAGTACATACAACTGCAGGTAAGCATCTATGAACGACTGGTGGTGAGTGTCTTCACAGCTGTCAATGATCAGAAGTTGCAACTAAAATGTACATTTTTCAGTGCCACGATTCCTCCGGACATTGTTGGTGTGTAGACAGTAGAGGACAGGAAAGAGAAGGAACCAGGACACCCCCTGGTACTCCACCCAAAGACTGCGACAAACCAGGTGAGACGCAGAGAAAACCAAATAAACCTAGAGAATTTTTCTTTTCCTTCCTTGAGACGAGGCGCCTGAACCTGTTTTGTTATCTGTACTAACGGTGCCAGCAGGTGTATGATGTCATGGCTCTCCAAGGCTTTCATGCTAAACATTGACCTGCGAACTCTGTTATTCCTCAACTCAATGACAAGTCAAACAGACAGCACGTTTACACTTGTGTGTGTCTAACCTTGTAAGTGCTGCACTATTGAGGTCAATGGGTCATAGAGCTGGAATGTCTGTAAAAACAGGTGATGTCAGCGCATGTGGGGGGATGGAGAGTGGTGAGGGAGCTGAAGTTTAGAACAGCAGATTGAAAGACAATATAATCTTGTGTTTGAAAAATCGCTTTTTAGGCTGATAGGTTGTATTGCGTATTCTAAACATAATTTGAGCATTACATTATTTCAAGAAATTGTGCAATTGTCCATCTTCTTCCCCTAGATGAGCCACAGCCTCCTAAAACTCACTGTGAGCACCACAGAGACAGTGTACAGACTACTAGTTCTGAGGGATATCCTATACTCGGAGCCTTTGCACCCCAATGTGATTTAAATGGAGAGTACATACCATTGCAGGTTTGTGTTTGAATAATTAAACATTGTTTCGCATTCTGATTTTACCCTGAAAAACATATAAAATATAGCTTCATGTCGTGAACAATAAATGCATCTGTCATTTGTTATTGCCACAGTGTCACGGCTCTACTGGTCATTGTTGGTGTGTGGACAGTAGGGGGCAAGAGAGAGCAGGAACCAGGACATCACCTGGTACAACGCCCACAGACTGTGACAAACCAGGTGAGGCTGTTGTTTTTGACTGTCAGTGTTATCCCAAGACAACATTGGAAGACAAATTTCCAATTTCAACCTAAAGAACAAACAGTAGAATGTCAGCAGCATAACGACATAGGGAGAAGTATGACTGTGTTAATTTTCGTCACGCAGATGAGCCAGAGCGTCCGCAAACTCACTGTGAGCACCATAGAGACAGTGTGCAGACTACAAGTTCTGATGGATACCCGATAGGTGGAGCCTTTGTGCCTCAGTGTGATCAAGATGGACAGTACCTTCCTGTGCAGGTCAGCGTCTGGAACACTATTACTTATGAACACTCTCATCCAAATTTGATGACTGAACTGAAAAAGACACAATGCTGATCATTTCAATCATTGTTTCAGTGTCACGGCTCTACTGGACATTGTTGGTGTGTGGACAATAGAGGGCAGGAGAGAGCAGGAACCAGGACATCACCCGGGACACCACGCAAAGACTGTGACAAACCAGGTGAGGATGTAGAGTTTTTGCTGCCCAGGTCTCAGTACACTGTGTGGTACCACCGTATCTATCAGTTATAATAGTAGTCTAACCTAACATAACACCTAACCTAGTAGTAGTCTAATGTAACCCTAACCCTTGTATAGTATAGTATAAAGTAGTGCTAGCAGCTACCAACATTAGCCCCAAAATCGTTATTGTCAATCTTTCTTACCAGATGAGCCACAGCGTCCAAAAACCCACTGTGAGCATCACAGAGACAGTGCACAGACCAGTCCAGACGGATATCCACAGGTTGGAGCTTTTGTACCCGGATGTGATGCAAATGGGGAGTACATACCATTACAGGTTAGTGATTGATGCATTAAACATTGTGGAATTACCAATTTAAGGTCACCTTGAGTGTACAGCGGTGTGTCTTGAATAATAAATGTTTGTCAATTCTTACTGCCTCAGTGTCACGGCTCTACTGGACATTGTTGGTGCGTGGACAGTAGGGGGCAGGAGAGAGCAGGAACCAGGACATCAGCTGGTACAACGCCCAAAGACTGTGACAAACCAGGTGAGGCTGTGTTATAAAGACATCGCCCATAAATGCAACAGTGCCACAAAGTAATCTTTTAACAATCCGCATTGAATTAGCTTTGAGCAAACATATAGTGGCCCCAGCAATGAACCATGGGGAATCTCAGGGTAAAGTTGATGGTGATCTGATGGTCATCGTCTGTTCTCTAGGGTATTTGTACACTGATCTGATTCTATCACTTTCTCAGATGAACCAGAGCGTCCTAAAACTCAATGTGAGCAGCACAGAGACAGCGTACAGACGACCAGTCCAGAGGGATATCCTTTGCTTGGCGTGTTCGTGCCTCAGTGTGATGCACATGGACAGTACATACCCCAACAGGTACAATTCTGGTTCAGTTTTTACAGAGACATGCATTGCAATACAATGTTATGGCCTAAATTTCGATTGTTGTGTGTTTCAGTGTCATGAATCTGCTGGACATTGCTGGTGTGTAGACATCAGGGGGCAGGAGAGAGCAGGAACAATGACGCCACGTGGTACAACCCCCTTTGACTGTGACAAACCAGGTGAGGCCGTTGTTGGCTGATAGTTGAAGTGCATGTAAACATACTGACTGATAGGAGAATGTCTTAGTTCCTGTCTTCACACTTTTCCTGTGCATTAATTCCCTTTTCTCCCATTATAGATGAACCACAGCGTCCTAAAACTCACTGTGAGCACCACAGAGATGGCGCTCAGACCACAGGTCCAGATGGATATCCTGTCGTCGGTGCTTTTGTACCTCAGTGCGACCCGGAGGGACAATACCTACCTCAACAGTGCCACAGCTCTACTGGACATTGTTGGTGTGTGGACAGCAGGGGACAGGAGAGAGCGGGAACCAGGACGCCAGCTGGTGCAACACCCAAAGATTGCAACAAACCAGGTGAGACCACGCCAGGGTTTTAGTAGGGTATATCAACATTTTAGCCCCATATTGAAGTAAGAAATGTTGAATACAGGGGCTATTTTCAGTGATTCATGGTGAGACGACACTTTCATGAGTCATCTCTACCGTTCTCCCTCTCTCACACACACATATGCTAACACACACATAGAGACAGATTTGTACAGACTTGGTTCGTCGAACATCTGAAGTGGTGGTGCTGGCCGCTTCCAAGGCAACCAAACCAAAACACAACAAGCGGCCCTACCAGCTGAGTGGCAACACAGTGTTACACTCGGCCTGTATACACACACACACATACACACACACACACACACACACACACACACACACTCAAACACACCCATATAACTGTATCTAAGTATAAACATTAGTGGACATCTAAAGTGGTTTTTGGGTTTTGTTTTAAAGCTCTACTATAAAGTGAGTTATTAAAGGGATTTTACAGGGTAAACAGTTTTGACATGAGCAAGATAAGTGTGTGTGTGTGTGTGTGTGTGTGTGTGTGTGTGTGTGTGTGTGTTAGTGTTAGTGTTAAACCACTGGTCTTCCCTGGTCATGACCACAAGCTTGAAACTCTTAAAGCTTGAAAACATACTCGAACACAATAAAATGGAATAAATAATGTGTGTATCTGCGCCACAATCCAACAACCGCGTAAGCAGTATATGTGTGTGTGCTGACATTAGATTTTATTTGCGTTTCCCCCCCAGTGGATGTAGCTCCGACCCAGCGCTCAGAGAGTGTGTGCGAGCGTTGGAGAGCCAGTTTGATGGAGCACTACGGCGGACAACCTGAGCCACACCACTACCTGCCTCAGTGCGAGACAGACGGCCAGTTCAGGTACACACACACACACACACACACACACACACACACACACACACACCCACAACTTGTGAAGTGATTTGATATACGGCTTCTCCATCCTCTGCTGTCTCTTGGCATCTCAGTCCTGTCCAGTGTTACGGGGCGACCAGTTACTGTTGGTGTGTGGACCAGGACGGCCGTGAGGTTCCTGGCACTCGGTCGCACGACATCGTCAAGCCTGCGTGTGAGTGTCGTCTTTAGCCGGCGCAGTGTATCTGTGTGATCGAGATTTGATCGCGACCTAACTTTTCATCCCATCCATTCTGTGTCCCAGGCCTCCCTTCTGTTGCTCCACCCACCGTGCACCCGTTGCCCCGCCCAGATGTGACCCCGCCTCCCTCTGACGTCACCATGCTGTACGCGCAGGGGCAGAAAATCGGAGCGCTGCCTCTCAATGGGACAAGACTGGACGCCTCCCGGTCCAAAACACTGCTGGCTCTACATGTAACGTCTCCAATATGTCCTTATGTTCTTACCTGGTTCTGTGTGGGACTGCGTGATCAATACCATCCTTGTGTGTGTGTGTGTCTCCAGGGTTCCATAGTTGTCGGTTTAGCCCATGACTGCAAAGAGAATTACGTCTACTGGACAGATTTGTCTGCGAGGACGATCAACAGGGCCTCTATGGTGCCTGGAGCCGAGCCTGAGATTCTCATCAACACAGGTAACACCAAACACTCAAACACACACACACACACACTCACACCTCCTGCCCCCTCGTCTGTGTACTCACTGCGTACTCTCCGCTCTCTCCGTCTCTGCAGATCTGATCAGTCCAGAGGGTTTGGCGGTGGACGTCAAACGCCGCCTGATGTTCTGGGTCGACTCCACCCCGGACAGAATCGAACGCGCCAACCTGGACGGCAGCGGAAGGCGGACGCTGATCGAGGCGGACCTGGTCAACCCCCGTGCCATCATCGTGGTCTCTTCCACAGGGTAAGACTTTAAACGGGAAAACGCCGCAAAATTCAAACACTTAAAACTGAGACGAATGAGTGAAGGAGGCCCGGTCCTTACTCGTTGTTGTGGCGCTGTCTGACTTTGTTCTTCAAGGCTCGTTGAGTCTGAGCATGACATCATCACTCAGAGACACAGGTGGTTTGGGTTTAAAGGCGGAGTTTGATCTGTTCTGCCGTATAACTGAGTTTTAGTGTTTCAGTAAACAGAAAAAGAAAACTACTCTGGATTTACTGAAGCTATTAATTCGGGACAGGTTACCACAAACACACATGCACACGCACACGCACACGCACACACACACACACACACACACACACACACAAACATCAGTGAAAGCACAAGGCCGTCATTGCTCAGCTCTCTCCAGGAACAACATCTGTTTTGTATCATTGCAGCTAATCACATAATCAACGAGTGTGTGTGTGTGATCGCACATGTGTGTGTGTGTGTGTGTGTGTGTGTGTTGTGGTTGATACAAATGATTAAACATAGCAGTTGTAACCAAAATTATAAAACCTCAAATATGTGTTTCACAGTATTGGTATGACAGTTTGAAGTTTGTTTTCAGACTCGCGGCCAGGCGTGTGTGCGTGTGTGTGTGTGTGTGTGTGTGTGTGTTCTGACGCTGACCCTAAAGGTAATTGCTGCCTCACATGGGTCCACATATGATGAAGCCACACACAGCAATGTGGAAATATACACACATGCACATACTCACGTTAAGAAAACACACACACACACACACACACACACACACACACTCGCACACTCACATATGAAAACACATACACAAAACATCTGCTCAGCCGCACATTATTCAAATTGATTAACGCACACACACACACATGGATACAGTGTTGATTGCTCATGTGGTGTGTATTACCTGTTCTCCCCAGTGGACTCCCCACATGCAGACCTTTATATACAGATGAAAAGAAGCGTGACGTCCTTACCAGCCCACACACACACACACACACACACACACACACAGCTATGCTTCCATCCTGCCAAGCTTCTTTTTGTGCTTTTCAAACAAAATGCAAATCTAAAAGAGATGAAGAATCTGAGCCACAAGTGTGTGATGTGGGAGGGGAGGAGGATTGATGGGAGAGGTGAGGTCAGAGGTCACACGCTGCTCTGAGTAACCCGACCGTGACCTCATCAGCGCGAGACAGCTGGTCCCCGGAGCCGCACGTGTGGGTCTCCTCTCGTCTCGCCGTGTCTGACAGATTCCAGCGCTCGGCAACAAAACAACTCGCCGAGGTTGAAGGGACAGAAACGTTTTTATGTGTTTGGGATAAAGATTTCAACGATTAATTGTCACTTTTAACATTTTTGCCTACAGAGTGCTAACTTAGAGGACTTTTTGGGCCTTGGTGGAGGTATGGCCCCTTGAGTTAAAGCACTGCGATACATATGAAAAGCTTTGACTTAAACGTCCTGGTCGTCTCTCTGCAGGACTCTGTACTGGACAGATTGGAACCGCGAGGCGCCGAAGATCGAGAGCGCGTCGGTGGACGGCCAGAACCGGCGAGTGGTGGTGTCTGAGGGGGTCGGCCTGCCAAACGCTCTGACGTACGACACGTCCTCTGGACAAGTCTGCTGGGCCGACGCAGGTAAACAAACACTCATACTGTAGCATTATCTGTGATTGATGTCGTACTAACGTAGCTTGTGACGTTTCTCCTCCTGCTCGTCAGGTACGAAGCGTCTGGAGTGTGTGTCTCCAGACGGCTCCGGCCGCAAAGTGATCCACTCCAGCCTCAACTACCCCTTCAGCATGGTCTACTACAGAAACCACTTCTACTACACTGACTGGAGGAGGTACGCGTCCTTCCTTAAGAGTATAGAGTGTTTGGTTTTTGCTAATCGCTAATCAATATGCTGATTGTTGTTATTGCCCACACAGAGACGGCGTGATTGCGGTGAGCAAAGACAGCAGTCAGTTCACGGACGAGTACCTGCCTGACCAGCGCTCTCACCTGTACGGTATCGCCATAGCAACCACCCAGTGTCTATCAGGTGAGACACACACACACACGTTACACTGCAAAGCGTTAGACAGTGAGCTCATCGGTTTGTTTGGAGTGATGTCATCACGTCAATCAAACGTTGCAATTGACAGGGAGTCAAGCGCAAACCTGCTGTTATTCCCCCCCACTACCATTAGGGGTCAGGCACAAGACCGGAAAGGCACAATTTGAGGATTAAGACTTTATTTATAGGTTTAGTGTAAAGTAAACACAGCTTTTGTTGTGCGGTGAAGCGCCGGTCATGTTTCATTCACCATCCAGGCAGGGAAGTCATCACACAGCTGCTGGGACCCTCCACACATCTCTACCTGTGTGTGTGCGTGTGTGTGTGTTTTGAGTTCACACGCATCTACGAGAGAGGCAAACCACAGTAATTACACAGCTGTGTGCGGCCCTCTACCTGGATTTTGTTTATGTGTGTGTGTGTGTGTGCCGGTGTGTGTGATGTGTCGACTTCTGCAGATGGCCTCAAGTCCTTTCAAAGCCGCACGTTAAACGTCTTTAAAGAACAAAGTGGCCCTCTAAACACAGGATAATCCCTAAAGTAGCACCTTGGAGGTTGTCATTGCCAAAGCTACACACTCTCACACACGTTGATTTGTGTGTTTGTGTGTTTCTGTTGTCATGTCTGCGCATCCTCTCGCACCCTCGAAAGCCTCAGACTAAATAACACCCGCCGGCTTCAAAGACGTGTGTGTGCGGTGTAATTGTGACCATGATGACAGCTCTAAAACACACTTGTGGAGGGTTTGGTTGCTGGCTTAAAAGCCGTCATTGCTGAATAGACACGCACGTGCACGTGCACACACACACACAAGTGCAGGGCTTTGTTGAAGACGGATGACACGTTTGTTCTTTCATTAGCTTTCTAACACCGCCGTCCTTCGCCTTTCATGCCGCCACATGCCGACTGGCACAGGAAAAGGAACTGTAGGCCGCTCAAAGTTCACGGTCCCGAGGTTGTGACGGGTTCCTTGTGTTGCAGGGAGCCATTAACGACGGATCGACCAGAACACGCGATCCTTTGGTGCTAATGTTCCACGGCGGCTCCTGGAGAGGGGGAAGAAGAAGACATGGCCCCACGTTCCCCTCTGCTGGGGGGCTTGGAGGACAGGATACTCGCAAAGGAGCAGCGAGGCCACTTCCTGTCGCCAGAAGATCCTCCAACACCCCCCTCCCTCCCTTATCTCGCCTTAAAGCTATAACCCCAAATTAAATGTTTTGTAAATTTGTTTTATACCTCATTTTTGATTTTGTTTCTACTGTATTTTTGTACGTGAGTTTTTTTTTCTTTTTTCTACCGATTAAAGCCACAGAACAACAAAATCAATGTTAACGTTTCAGCTGAACCCGAGGTTGCTTTTTCTGTGGAGCGTAGAGATTTAAGATGTTACGCATTGGAGCCAAACTCCTGCAGGAAGCCGAGTTTTTGGGTCCGATGGCCTCTCAGGCTAATTAAGACTTAATTTACCACAACGTATTGGATGGAGACAGACTCCAGGCCCGGCTCATCTATAGCCAGGACATTACAGAATTCTATATTGTTCTGTTACTTTAGTATGACGTCAAATGACTTCAATCAGATTACTGTACCGCATCCTGTGCCACAGTCCGACCGCAGTGCTGCCATATTCCTGTGCACTACTAATCTGTCAGCCATGAGATGACATCACATTCTTCTGTTTTTTTTGCCAAATACTTTTACTACTACTTCTAAATCTTTTTTATAAGATGTGATATTTATAACAATAAAATGTGATTTGGTACTTGACTTTGATTGATAGGCTTGGTGTGTTTTGGACACACACACACACACACACACACACACACACACACACACACACACACACACACACACACACACACACACACACACACACACACACACACACACACACACACACACACACACACACACACACACACACACACACACACACACACACACACACACACACACACACACACACACACACACACACACACACACACACACACACACACACACACACACACACACACACACACACACACACACACACACACCAAAAAACAACAACACCTTTACTTGAAACCGTTTCAATCTGGAACAAAACATACAAATACAACTGAGGCACAATCAACTCGCTCTTCTTCTGTGGTTTGTATTGAGAAAGATAACGGCAATTTGGAGGGTGAGGAAGAGTCTCCTTCCTCCGTTAGTGCATCAGGCTAACGGAAATGAATGAATGATTTATGAAGAGTCAAATAAAAGCCTTTACTACTGCTTCTGTAACAAAGCCAATCCCTGTATGCATCTGGCATCAAAACCTTCCATCACAAACTAAAGACAACTGAAATCTTGGTGTTTTTGCTCCCATTTGCTACAGAATTCCCCTCAAAGAAACATCGCTGTGTCAGCTCAAACCGAAGACAAAGCCTTTTCTCCTTCTCAAATTCAAATTAAAACTAAGCAGAGTCCAGTCCCGTCCTTCCTCCCGCGTCCCTCTTCTTCCCGGCTCTCATCTGCCGACCTTGCCCAGCCTGTGGTCCGTCTTGGGGTCGGCGATGATGGCCTGGACGGCCACGATGGCCTCGTTGATCCTGGTCTGCAGCTCCCTCAGCTCCTCCACGTGGAGCAGGCGCAGGATCTGGGCCGCTTCATTTAGGGTCGCATCTGAGGGGGGAGGGAGTTGTATCGTTAATATAAAACGCAAATCATCTTGTTCACTTGTACCTCTTATTTGTTTAGCCTTACACAGCACTCACCTCCAGTGTCGAACCCTAAAATGTGCTTGTCCAACGCTACGGGAATTCCCTGGATGAAGGGCGGAGAGGAAAATGCATCAAGTTCAATACTAAATGAACATTTTCCTCATTTCAGTGCGGCATGAGGCAAACGTGTGTAACTGTGCTTTACCTCTTTATGTTGACTGGCTTTAGCGATGGCCTCCGGTGAAAGTCTCTCCTGGATCAGGATGCGGATGGCCTGGAAATCACGGACCAACATGTTGATCGTCTCACAGTAGAGCGTAGGACAGGAATTAGGACGCGTGACGCAAACGGGCGCTCACCTTCAGCATTACTAGGTAGTCGTCGTGTCTCTGTATCTTGAGGATGTTGGCCAGAGCCGTCACTCCTGCCTTGAAGTCTGGTGAGCTAACTGAAACACACACACACACAGATATGAATACAGCATGTGAGGAATCAGAAGGCGGCAGCGTTTCGACTTAAGTAGTGAGTTATGACTCTTCTTACCGTCGAGGTTGACTAGAGGATCCAATGGTTTGTCGCTGTTGTTGGAGGCTGCCAGCGGCTGACAGTTCTTGTACTTCTCCACTGAGGAACAATAAAACACACTTGGGGTGAAAAGTGATGACAAGATAAATACGATCAGAAGCAGCTGCACGCCATCACTTTGTTGTCTTCAATGGGAACTAAATGATTTGGTTCTAAGCAGGCGGTTATGTGGTGGCGAGCTGACATTATTCCTTTGATAATGTCTCCCTCTTGTGGACAAGGTCACTATTGCAGCTAGGTGTAAAGGAGGAAGACTGGGAAATCAGCTAGACATTTGCTATTGATTTTCTAACTCAGCAGGCAGACGTAGCTCACCGTTGTCTCCATATTCGTATCGGACAGCCAATCCCAGTAACCAGTCTAAAGCCTCCTGCTTCTCCTGACCGCTGAATGGACAGTTCAGGTCCTGCAGGTACTGCACACAGGAACAGGAAGCTCAGACACGTCTTCTGTGCGTGAAACAGTGCCGACAACAATAATCTTATAATAATCTAGTGTCTCACCTGCTGGTAGGCTTTGGGCCAATCTGAGCTGGGGATGTTCCTCAGATTCCCCCTCTCCTCTATCTTGTAATGACGAATCTTCTGGTCTTCCAGCCACACAATGCAGTTCCTGAACTGTGTCTCATCTGAGCAGATTGGAGAGAAAAATACACGCAGGGCCGATGAACAGAATGTGAACCCTTCAGTGTTGAAGTTATAACATGTCATCTCATCCCTGACTCACAGGTGTAACTCCGCCCCCCACGGTGACTGCCTGTCATTACAGGTAACAGAAACACCTGCTCCTTTCCGAGTCGAAGTGAATGAAAATATAAGGAAGGACTGTCAGATTTGCTTCGAGTGCACGGAGGAAGGAATTACTGAAGGAAGTTAAACTCCAAACCGACTCCAGTCTCCTCTCACCGATGGACTCCAGTGATGTGAGTATTTTAACATAGTGGACATCTTAAACTGTTTAAATCGACTGCTTACTGATTGTAAAACTGTTAAATGTTTTCGTGATTCTTGGATCCGTTTCATTGTACTCGTTGCTGTAAAAAAAAAAATCTACAACCACCTGAAAAATGTGTCCTTTCACAGTAAAGTTACTCTGCAATGTGGCAACACGTGAAAAGCGCGAAAGACAAAACAAACTTCTGGATGAGAGATGATAAACTATAAAGCATTTTTAAGAGAAGAGCGTTTGCATTAACGCAGGAATTGAGTTGCGTATGTGCGTTTTGACGTCCTCTGTAAACCTTTATTCTGAAAGGTGGACTCCTTTGCATGCGGATATTTAGCGTTGACCTCTCACACCAGCCTTTTAGCGTTTGTTTGTTAAATAATTTCAGGAACGCCATAATTACTTACATTTGGGTTAAAATAAACGTTTAGTCCACTACGAAGCCGGTATATAAATGCTGAAAAAGTTGTCTTAATGGAAATGAACTGTTGTAGTAGACAAGCCAGGAGAAACATTGCCATCTAGCGGTCTTTTGGCGCTACACGCTTTAGCTTTGGTTTAACGAGAAGCCTCTAAACTCTGATTCACTGATATTGAACATTATTATTATATTTTAGTGACGGGCTCTAAAAGAAAACCGTCAAATTACGTGACCATTTCCAATTCTGAGAGATATGATTCATAAATATAGAAGTTTAAGAAATTGTTTTCTTTATTTTTGGCTGACGTCGGGAATAGCTCGAATTAACAATTCCCTCCAGAACACATTTACAATAAAATAAGTCATTTTAAAAGCGAACGTGTTTGGTGTATACCGCTGTAAAATCAACGAGAGTCCGCGTACGTAGCCTGTGTGACGTTAGCCGGCAGCTGCGGCGGTTATGGCGGAATCCGACTCCTCTGCAGAAGCTGAGAGTCAAAATGGTGGCGAGCTTCTTACCTGTGCAGTCAAAGTCGTTCGGGTTATGATATTCCAAAGCTGTCAGTTTTCTCCGAAACATTCTAAAGTGTGTTTCGTGTGCAAAAAGGCTAACCTCGCTGTTGGCTCCGCTAGCTGTCAGTGTGTGTCGGCACGCATGCGCAACAGACAGAACATCCGGTCAAATCTGTCAGAATAAAAGCTTGCTTATAAAACAAAAGCTTGCTTATAAAACTAAAGCTTGATATTGAGTTTAGGACTTTGTTTTATGTGCAGTTTTACAATTAGTTTATAGCAGCGGGGGTCGAACCACCAATTTAAAGACAGAATAAGTAAGTTATCTCATTTATAGTGCATTTACATCATAGATTATAGCAGTTTGCAAAATCACTTTGTCCTCTCTGCCTCTCCCAGTAGTCAGTGAAAATTGAGCAAAATGACAGCATGTGACAGTAATTGATAATCATGTGTTGAGAGCCATAAATGCATCTGAACACCCACTGAGTCAGAAGGGCATGCAAAAAAGGGATTAGAACCCCAGACCTATAAGTTTTAAAGCATTGATCTTGTGCAGTTTAGATAGATATACTTTATTGATCCCAAACTGGTAAATTTACCACATATCAGTTTTACGCGAATTGTTTCAGCCACATAGAACTATTAGAGCTGAACAAAGTCAGTTCAGCTACAAAGAAAGGACAGAAACGTATTGGAAAAGAAACAAACTTTATTACATGTCACATTTAATAACATGGGGCAAGGATCTTCCAAGATGAAGGACTTATTAAAAAAAACAATGCACTTCGATTGAGGTGTGATGGCCGCCGCCGTGTGCTGCTATGTCTGTGTGTGTGTGCGTGTTCAGAAGTGTCTCATGCGTGTGTTTAATGGCGGGGCTCTGTTGGGTGGTGTGATGGCGATATCCAGGTAGTCCCCAATCTGGAAGAGCTGGGACTGCAGCGTCATGGAGTCGTCCGCCCCCTTCCTGCCCGAAACGGTACTGCCGATGTCTTTCAACCTTGATTGGACGAAGGAGAGGCAGCATGTTTAAGACTCCCTAATGGGATAGAGGGTGTGTGTGTGTGTGTCTTTTCTGCAGAGTGAAGCTGACCTGTACACCTTCGCCCTGGGGTCTGGGAAGACGATGGCAAAGCTGAAGTGTGTTCCTTTCTTCCTGGACTCTGGATACACTTCCTTCACCAGGCTGGTCAGCTCCTTCAGAGTAGCATCCATCCTGAGACAACAGATTAGGCACCAGAGATCAGAGTCTGCATTCAGATGAGTCATTTGAGAGCATTTTAAGTCTCTTTAATGTGACTTCTTCGCCATGTGGATGATCTCACCATGTGTATATCTGCAGTTCACTGGAAGGAACGTTCCCTCGTGCAAACTCATCAGGTCTGTGGTGACGCCCGATGTTGGTGGTGAAGACTCGCAGCAGCAGGGGGCAGGTCTGGAACACAAACACGCAAATGATAGTTCTTAACACAGAACAGGATTAAGACATGGAACTTCTACAATGAATTTCTAGATTTTCCCTCAGCTTCCCCCATTTCCAAAGCTTCAAATTCCTGGAAATACAGAAGATCCGCTTTATGAGGCCTAGTTTATCAGAAAAGCTGCTGCAGAGTGTAAACATTGGAAAAAGAGTGACGTAATGTGCTGTTGAGTCTGCTTGTTGTATTGATCTTTAACACAAACAGTCGCATGTTTTTCAAAGGTTTAGTTTATTTCTAGTTTTATCTCAGATCGCAGCACAATGTCTCTCACAATCCACCAATGCGCCACAGTTCACGCTCACACTAAAGCGACAGAGTTTGCGACATTAGCAGACGACAAACGTGGAGCAGCGTCGCGACATTCTTAAATAAAAACGCACAGATGCACCGTGCAGGCAGCAGAAAAATAGCACAGCGACATTGACTCTTATTAAAATAGCTACATTTCGAAGGAAACCATTTGTAGCCCTTGTGCGCGTAAAGATGACCCCATCTCTGTTAGCTCTGGCCGTTAGCCTGTAGCGTAGGTGCTACGCTAACACCGCTAACTAGCAAACCGGAGCACGCGGCTCGCGCCTTGGTACCTTTTCTCGGTCGATGGGCTTCTCCGGTTCTTTCTTAATCTCCTCCTGTGTGACTCGAGACTCCAGCGCCATGACTATGTTGCTCCAATGTATCTTTCTACTCAGGTAAAGCGTCTAGCACCTTCTGCAAGCGCGTATGCAGATACAAAAAAAAGGGGACAGTCGCCACTTCCGGTGTTTCTCTTGCGTGAGTGTTGATTTCAGGGACAACAACGCGCTCCCGCCACCCACTGGCCCGGAGTGGGTACTTCGTATTTCATCAATTTGTGCGTTTTTGTACAGATTTCTAACTGTGTCGTATTAAATATGAATCGATTCCTAATTCATTTATTATTGTCATTGTACAGGGCCCTTCCTAAGTTTATTTGCTTTTGATAAATACATATATACTGTATATTTACCTTTTTACAGCTTTTTTATTTATTTTTATTTTACTGCCAATACCCTTTAGTTTACCAAGTTAAAACTATGACCTTTTACATAGTGTTGTTCAATCTTAACTTAAGTAAAGGTGTGTATTTCTTATATAAATCCACAATTATTACATGGGGTGATACATGAGAGGGCAGAATGCTAGAAAGTGGTTTTACAAATTAGTGCCTGCTTGTTATTGCGCATAGTGAATTCTTTGTGTTATCGCATTTTGAGCTTTTTTGTTCTTAATGCAGTGCTGAAAATGGTGAATGCACTTTTTCCTGTGATTTCTGGCTTTCCTTTCCTCGAAGTTGCCTTTTATATTTTGTCAAAACAAGTCATAATCGGCATCTGAGTTGGACTGTGAAAATCCAAACTTCATCTTCACAAAATCACAAAATCAAATCACACTATTTGTTTGACAGAAGTGCCTCAATGAAGTTGAGACAAAGAGATAAGAATTCATTAGAGTCCAAAACGCTAATCAGCAACTTCTAGAAATCTTCCGTAACATGGCCAAGTCCACCTACAGAACTGAGATCTGCTATTTAGTCACATGCTGCTCTCCCCCTCTTTCTTTACAGTGTGTGTGTGTGTGTGTGTGTGTGTGTGTGTGTGTGTGTGTGTGTGTGTGTGTGTGTGTGTGTGTGTGTGTGTGTGTGGGGGGTTTTCTTTCTTTCCCTCTGTATAACATGTGTAGCCAGTATGTGTGTTGTAAAGTTTTGTGTGTGTGTGTATAGTCTGACACTGTCCCCTCTGTTCTCCTGCTGGCTCCCTGATCAGGAGCTACTACAACAATCAGCTCTATTTTCTCTCTCTCTCTCCCCCCCCCCCCCCCCCCCCCAACCCTAACCCCCCCCCATCAGAATGGATCTGCTTGAAACAATCTGCCGACCGTTGTTTCTCCCTGGCTGTGTTTTTGCCTCACAGTGGGTCTTTCAGTCTCACCCGCACACTGATATCCATTCATTGATATGCATCAGGAATAAGTGTCAGTGTTTCTCCCCTAATGACTCCATTAGAATCACTGACCGCCTCTTTGTCTCCGTTCCAACCTGGCTTGTTTCCTGTGTGTGTGCACTGTTTAATTCTGCTGTCGTACCTCTGCTGCAACACAGTGTCAGTTTTCATTTAATACACAGTGACCTCTAGGACAATTATCATGAGGTCACAATAGACACAGTATACACTTTAATTCAATTAATTTATATCATCGCAAAAGCAAAGATGTTGTTTTTCATATAGAAAATTCATATCCACGCATACATTGCACCAGCTAGAGGTCTTGCCTTGATTTATGATATAAATTGATAAGCCTAAAATAGAAAAATATATGATAAAAGGGGACTTACAGGTTCTCTGAAAAAAGACAATAACCCAGACTGTCCACTTGGTGGCACTGTAGGACCAACTGTGGTTCCTTTATTGAGTGTGACATACATGTACATGTTCCTGTTAAGTTTTCAGACCCTGTTTTCTTCTTTGCTGTCTTATTACTACAGGTCCCCTGAAAAAAAAGAATGATGTATTATATGTTTTGCTGACTGCCACAACAAACTTATTTGGACAAGAACATTGTAAAATAAGTATTTTTCCTTTAGGGTTTAAGTGGAATTAACCGAGGAAGTTGTATTTGCTGTTTTGCTCCCACGCTTGCACAAACAGTGGGAGGGAGCTGGTCGGCGAGCGTTTATCCTCCTGCTCTCTAAGTTTGCTGAGCACAGAGACGCACTGTGTCCTGCTGCCTCGCCCGTGCCAAATGTTGTTTTGTCTCCAAAAAGTCACAGTGACTCCTCCTGTGTCAAGTTACGCTCTCAGAGAGATAACAGAGGTGATGAGCACACACACACACACACACACGCACACACACACACACACACACACACACACACACACACACACACACACACACACACACACACACACACACACACACACACACACACACACACACACACACACACACACACACACACACACACACACACACACACACACATGCATATGTCATATACAACATTTTCATTACAATCCCACTCTGTTCATCCTAACCTTTCTACATTTCAATAATTTCATTAGAGGTTTTTGTGAATTGTGCTTATTTTCTTGTCTACAAGATCTTTAGAAGAGTTCAGTGAGGTGGCGAGCTTCTTCAGCATCTACAGGCTCCCACTACACCCCCATTCAGAGTTGAGGCTCATTGTGAAAGCGGAGTTTGTGTGATGTAGTCTTGCCCTCGTTTCCTGTCACAACAATGCATCTCAAACATTTGAACTTTCGTGTTTGTGAAGAGGATGAAGATGATTTATGTGGCTAGTTCCATCATTCAGAAAGTCTCTTACCTGGATTTACTTTGCTGGGATTCTCCATGAAAACATTATTTCCACTTTCCTGCTACCTGTGTGGATTACTGCTCAAGACGTCTGCGGCAGGATTTTATTTTGGAAGCGCTCACAGGAAGCAAGCATCCCAAGCTGGCTAGTTTGACTCTGGTGTCTGCAGGCGCATCTTTGATTTCATGTAAAGGGCGGCAGCAGCTGCAGGTTTCTGATTGATTTACTGTTTTGTTTATTTCTATATTGATTGATTGAACGGTCATCACAGCACTGATGTGATGTGACAGCAACGCGTCTGTCTGTCTCCATGCTGAGGATCATGTCGAGAGTTTCCCAAGAAACAACCTGAATCAACCTGAAGGTGAGAGCTGCCTTTTGTTTTTGATACTCATGTTTGAAGTTTGTTGTGCTTTTCGTGTGTTATTAAGTTTGTTTATAAATATTTATTGATACTTAACATTATAATTTCAAGTATTTGCTTTTTAAACTACTTTGTAAACAGTAAGCAGGTCCTCGTAAACTACAACCATGATACTGATTTATTAGAATTAAATACTACCAACAATAATAATACTAAATTAGTGGGGAAAAAAAGGAAATAAGATGAATTAGGCTTAATGTTTTAAGCACATAATAGTTTGTGTGTATCTCTACATTATTGACCATTTAAGCAGGCAGTCGATGAACTAATCAGTGAGTTAATCAAGCAGTTTCACTCAGTGTGAGCGGTGGTGAGCTCTGTAGTATGTGGGTTTGCACAGTGGTTCAGTGTGCTTTTGCTGGAGTGGGTTCAGTTCAGTGCAGTCCACAGTGGGCCGAGAGGTTCAACAGTTCACATGAATGTTGGCACCGGGCCTCCTCTCCTTCTCCTCCTCCTCTTCTCCGTTTCATTCCTTCTCATCCGCTCCCTCTTTCAAACTCGTCTTTTGTTCCGTCGCCTGTCTCTGCTTTCATCCTTTGCCACTGCCTTCCTCCCCAATGTTCCATCTGTCGCTCTCAGATCTCACATTTGTCACATCTCCTGAAATGACCGGTGTCTCGTCCTCTTACCCCACCCAGATTTTCCCAGCAGCGATTAAAATGTCCCATTCCCTTATTCCCCGCGTTCCCATTCTCTTGTCTCTCACCGTTCCCTCAGGATGTCCTGGCCTGCTCTGTACGCTCAGTTAGTCGGGGCGAACCGTCACGCCACCAGCCTGGGGAAGATCTGGCTGTCGGTGCTGTTTATTTTCCGGGTCATGGTGCTGGTCGTGGCCGCTGAGAGTGTGTGGGGCGACGAGCAGACCGACTTCACCTGTAACACCCTTCAGGTAAGACACTGTGTCAGCCGTGTCTAACCTTTGACTTATCAGACACTGTGGTGTAGTGGAGCCTCTTTTCTTGCCAATTCAGGGTTTCTGTATGATGTTGATGATCCTTGTCCTCTTACAGCCAGGCTGTGAGAACGTCTGTTATGACCACTTCTTCCCCGTTTCCCACATCCGTCTCTGGTGTCTTCAGCTCATCTTTGTCTCCACGCCAACCCTTCTGGTAGCCACGTATGTTGCCTATCGCAACCACAATGATAAGAAGAGGCTCCTGCAGGTGTGTACGCCATGCATTTGTGTCGCTGTGTAGCTGGCAGGACAGAGAAATGTTGTTTGATGTCTTGTAGTGTCGCACTGGACAGCGGGGTTCTGGCGGAGCTGGTTTTCTCAGCAACAAGGGCCAGGAGACACAGCTGGAGAGCTTGAAGAGGCGAAGACTCCCACTGGCTGGCGCCCTCTGGTGGACGTATGCCTCCAGTTTGGTCTTCAGGCTCCTATTTGAGGGAGGCTTCATGTAAGACGCATTAGCCTGACTGTGCAGTTTCTTGGAATGTTGTTCCCACACACATGCACAGTACAGCACACAGATGATTTTCATGTGTTTAGGTATGCGCTGTACACGGTGTACGACGGCTTCAACATGCCGCGGCTCGTGCAGTGTGACCAGTGGCCGTGTCCCAACCTGGTGGACTGTTTCAACTCGCGGCCCACAGAGAAAACCATCTTCACCGTTTTCATGGCCACCGCCTCTTCCATCTGCATCGTCCTCAACATGGCAGAACTTGCCTATCTCATCGCCAAGGCTCTCAGGAGGTAGAGATATTAGTCACATGGACAGTCAGGTGATTAATTCACTGATTATTGAATGAACTCACATTGATAGAATAGTAAGAATCAACTGTTTTGTCACGTCTGCATGTACAGCTTTGGGTAAAATGTCATTAAAGTTGACACATCTATAGTTTGATGATGTTTTAAGCACAAAATTTCTACTTTTTCAACAAATGCATTTCTGGTTGATATTTATTTCTTCATATTTATACTTCTGTCCCTGTATCGTCCCAGGGGTCTGTGCTGTCAGAGGGACGGTGAAAGACGCAGCAGCAGAAAGAAAACCCAGAATAAGACCAACCAGAAGTTTCATGTCTCCTCGTGAGGACGCAGCAGCAGCAGGAGGACGGACAGAAGACGTCCTAAAAACACTTTGCATTGGTTAATGCATCCAACATCATACTCTTCAAAATTCTATGCTGATAGATTTGCTTGAATTTTTAACTAATTGTGATTGTAGTAGAGGATAGTGTTACATATTAACAGGAGATTAATACAATATTTGAAATATTATGGACATTTGAATGGGTACAGACTGTACAGTGTGTGTGTGTGTGATTACAGCATGTGGGGTTTACAGCCAGCGTGCCATCTAACGGGCAAGGACAGAACTCCAACAGGAATGGAATTTTTTTTTTTGCATTAGGGAGATCATTGATGATTTCCTCCAATAAAGTGTAATCATGATTTATTAGAACAGTTTTCCTGTTTAATTGTTGAATTTTGTCCAATATGATGATGTTTTTCCTGAGGCTCTGTAGATCCTGAGTTTCTTAGTATGGTGGAATAATCTCAATACTGACATTTTAATGAATTTTGTTTTATTATTATTATCATGTTTAATGTTATTTTTCAAGTGGTACAGTGAATTCCTTCATGCCCCCTGACTCCTGTCTCTCTCTCTGTCTGTCTCTCTCTCTACACACGCACACAAACACACCCTCTTGCCCCTCCCGCGCCCCACGCATGGGGACCCAGCGTGTGTATGTATGTGTGTGTGTGTGTGTGTGACAGTGGCGCTCGGCCTGGGCCACGCGGGACGCAGCCGCTGCGTGTTTGGCCTTGCAGGACATCTTCTTCCACGCGTGTCCTCCTACAGACCGTCAAACCCGTCCTTTCATCTACCCCCCCCCCTCCTCTCTCTCTGTCTCTGTCTCTCTCTCTCTCTCTCTCTCCCCCCTCCCCTCTCCCCTCTCCCCTCTCTCTCTCTCTCTCTCTCTCCCTCCCCCTCTCTCTCTCTCTCTCTCTAACCTAAACTGCCCCGAGTTTTCCCCCGTGGGAATAAAGGAAAGGAGGAGGCGGGAAAGAGCGAGAGAAGGTAGCTTCCGGAGGAGGAGGAGGAGACGCGTTAGAGAGAAGGTAAGAGAGGATGCTGTGAGGGGGGGAGGAGGGATCAGCATCCTTCCACCTGTGGGATCTCGTGATGCGTTCACTTCCAGGAGAGCAACTGGATCTTCCCTCTCTGCACGTTTGGTGGAATAGTTTGCTGCTGTTTTATTTTTTAAGTTATTATTACTGTTTATTTTAAGTACTTATCCAGTGATGGGAAATGCAGCATAAAATGCTTCTTTTTCAATTTTAAAGTTTGGTAAAGTTGCACTTTTGACAATCCTTCTCCTTGTGAGTTAGGTATACTTTGACAGAATCAATGTGAAAGCGATCAAAACAGTGATTATATATTTTTGTGCAAGATAATATTTTTTACAGCTTACCGAACCGATATCTTAAACTTAATATTTTACATTTGTCTTTATCGATCATCTAAGGCTGTAAAAGCACATGAGAAGAAGTCTGTTCCCATGTGTGTGACTGATCTGACTGAGGCATCTTGTGTGGCCTTTTGGAGCTTCACTATATGTGGGGAACTTGTTTGTTGTATTTGGTGATAAGAAAATGGATGGAATTCGTGAGAATAATATTGCAAAAAAAAATTTGCATTGAAAACACTTCCCAAAAAAAAGAGTCTCTGTCGTCTTATCTAATCTTAAAAGTCTTATCTATTGTTTTGTCTTATTATTTCCCTGTTATCAGAAAAATATAGAATTTGCATCAAGGCGTCTACACAACAGATTCTCAGCTATGATGCTTTCACCTAAAACAGGGAATGGGGTAGACAAGAACTTCACTTTGTGTCTTCACTGTTGTGGCGTTTGGACATCCAGTTTCTTGAATTCTGGCAATACAGAGATTCATTAAAATGAAATGGACAGGACTTCATTTGGACATTTTACCTCTCAGTTCCCATGGCCGGGGACAAAATTTGAATTTTCTGCCCTGAATTTGTGGTAGGAATATGTTGTTTGATTTGCCAGAGAAGAAGAAGCAGTAAGTCAGTAGTATATTCTTTTTGTGTGTGCGTGTGTGTGTGTGTGTGTGTGTTTTGAGTGTTACGGTTGCTGCTTGATTGTCAGGGCGCTAAATCTGCGTTCAGCTTCATGCATTATTGAGCCATTATGAAGTTTTATGGACCTTTTTGCACCTGCTGACCTACAGGATTATGTCTCTAACAAGGAATGTTGAACATGTTTACATGTAGGGAGGAACCCAGATCTTGTTTTGGGATGATCCTCTATCGATTATTCTGATTTAAGATTACGCCAAATGTAAATTAAGCTGCTTTTTATACTTTTTATGTGCCTCTGTGCATCTTCAAAGTTTGTTTTGGGGCGCATTCGGCAGAGCAAGAGTTAACCGTCTGGGCTGCTTTAGCACAAAGACCTCTGATCCATCAAAAGCAGGCACCAGCCAGGACAATGTCCATCTGGCAGCTTCGCCATTGTCTCCCGTGACAGACGGTTTTTCATCACGTCAACAACTCGTGTACATACGTGCACACATGCCACTGATAGACTGGTGTGTCTTTAGATGGTTGCGTTAAATCTGAGCTGTGAAAACTGGAGTGACTTTAGGTGTGACAGCATCATGCAGAGGCGGATTTGAAACCTTGTGATGTGTCCAATTGTGTTCTTAGACAGAAATAACATCCCTGTGAGGACTTAACATGGTGCCTGTCTAATGATCAATGGTGTCAAAGTACTACATGTTAGTACACTTCAGTACTCTTGCAAGGAATTGGAGTTTCTAATCCTATTTCTGGAGTCTTCTTGTGTTAATATGGGTGGAACGCTGAATGGATGTTTGCTTCTCATTTACGGTTCTTTTGTGGATCAGATGAGTCGTCTGAAGTTGTCGATGGCTTTTACAGCTGTGACAGTTTGTGTCGTCAGATACTCGGGGACAACTGTAACTTGTGTGTGTGTGTGTGAGTGTGTGTCTGTGTGTGGGTGTATCAGTCAATCCCAGGCAAACATTTGGCCCCCTCAGCATTCCTGGGATGTGATGAGTCCAGCATTCGACAGGAATGACCTGTTATCCACTCATTCACTGGCCACAGATGGTCAGCCATTGTCCAGCCGCTACACACACATGCGCACATACACACATGGTATACATGAATATGTGTAAATAAGAACCTATACATGAAGTTGGAAACAGATGTGTGTATTCCCATTTTTTCTCTCTCTCCGTCTCACACTCGCACACACACTCGCACACTTCTCGGCTATAATCGGTCAAAGTGGATTCCTGATAAGATTTCATTTAATTGCAAACGGATCAATGGTCCAATCGATAATCTACTGCAGCTGGAGTTGGTGCATAAATATGTCAAATCAATTGATCTGTAATCATTGATGCTTCTTTTTCATTGACTGATCCATTTGTTTTTTTCCTTTCCAGATATTGATCTTTCTTCTTATCTCTGGTCGATGGATTTATCACTGACAATACATCGATATTTTAGTAAGTCTGCCTCTTCTCTTTCTTAATCCTTCGCTGCTTTCAGATGATTGGTTTCCCTCGAGCCGAAATTGATTGAACTCGTCTCACCGCCGCATTCCTGTACGTGACCGTTACAGTGACTGGAACAAAGTGGGACCAACAATTGACAGACTGTATTTGTTAGTGACGGGCCAGACGCTTTATCGTCTAACATGTTCACTGTCGCATTGTGACTTTGCAAACTCTTTTGTTGAGGCGGTTGAAAGGGAACCCGCTTAGTTTATAAATGCATACTTAACTCCACCATTCGAATAGATGGTTGACATATCTTTTTACTGTGTATTCCCAGTAAAAACGTTGTAATGTAAAAAGTCTAAACAACATTCAGAACCTGTCTTTCTGTCAACATATGCCTTTTATAACCTCACTTCGTCACCTTGACCTCCCCACAGTGACCTCAGTGACCTCACTATCTTGATTAGTTTTGGACATATTCATGGTAATCAGTAATTTCCAACAATCTCAACTAGATGATGATGGTGGTTGTTGCTGCGTATGTTTTTCCGCGAGACACTCGGCTATGCTTGGATAAATGTGGCTCAAATCTGTAAATGACTTTTGTACCGACAGATCCAGATGTAGAAATCCAGATCTGAACTGTCCTTAGTCTCTTCTGCCATCTAGTGGTAATGCAGTGTTAGCACATGACAAACAATCTGAATGGTTGTCTATGGCCTTAAAATTATGTTTATAATCTGGATCTCACAAAGTTAACCAAATGCCGTCTTCAGCTCCTCTCTCTCTCTCTCTCTCTCTCTCTCTCTCTCTCTCTCTTCATTCAGCCTCTTCCTTTTTTTCTCTTACTCCTCTCTTCCTTCTTCACCCCAGAGTCTCTTTTCTCTCTCCAGGTTAGAACATCGTATGAAGCATGGGTGACTGGAGCTTTCTAGGGCGACTGCTGGAGAACGCTCAAGAACACTCCACTGTGATCGGCAAGGTGATTGATTGATTGACTGATTAGACGCCTTTGATCAAGAGAACGTTTCCTTCAATTTCGGAGAAGCTAGATTACCTTGTTTTCTGTAAACTAGACTAAACATTGAGCCTCATCATCTGGGCTTCAGATTTTTGATATTTCCTTTAACCTTCTTCCTCAGGTTTGGCTCACTGTCCTCTTCATTTTCCGAATTTTGGTGCTTGGCGCGGCGGCTGAAGAGGTTTGGGGTGACGAGCAGTCGGACTTCACCTGCAACACGCAACAGCCCGGTTGCGAAAACGTCTGTTACGATGAAGCCTTCCCCATCTCCCACATCCGCTTCTGGGTGCTGCAGATCATCTTTGTCTCCACGCCCACCCTCATCTACCTGGGCCATGTGCTGCACATCGTCCGCATGGAGGAGAAGAGGAGGGAGAGGGAGGAGGAGCTCAGGAAGGCCGGTCGCCACCCAGAGGACCGTGACCCGCTTTACCATGACGCAATAGGCAATGGGGGAAGGGGAGGGAAGAGGGAGAAGCTGCCTATTCGCGACGAGCATGGGAAGATTCGAATACGCGGGGCGTTGCTGAGGACGTACATCTTCAACATCATCTTCAAGACTCTGTTTGAGGTGGGCTTCATCCTGGGACAGTACTTCCTGTACGGCTTCCACCTGAAGACACTCTATACATGTGGCCGCTGGCCCTGCCCCAATACTGTGGACTGCTTCATCTCCAGGTTTGAGCAGGATTTCATTTTAGGATCTGTGGTTCTGCTTGATCAGAAGCTTTAACCCTTTGAGGTCTGCCGGTGTAGCGGTTGCTGTTCTACACACGTGGTAGGTTCTGGGCTCTTCCATGCATGCTTGGCCACACTGCAGGCTGGTCACAAGGCCACAAGGCAACAAGGCAACAAGGCCACAAGGCCACAAGGCAACAAGGCAACAAGGCAACAAGGCCACAAGGCAACAAGGCCACAAGGCAACAAGACCCTGTTTGGGTTTCACATCTAGATAACAACATTCATAACATTTCTGGAAAAAAAATTTAAATATCAAAATAAAGATTGTGTCAATGTTTCTGCAGAAAAAGATATGAATACTACAATATCTTTAGGACGACATCCACACATCTCAGCATGCATTTGAAGCAGGGTGAGGTAAATTAGATTAGCTGGTGACCTCAAAGGGTTAAATCCTCCTCCGGCTTCAGTAGAATCATCTTATTCCACTGGTATTACTTTACAGTACTTCTGCTGTACATTTGTGTCTCATGTCTCCAGGCCCACAGAGAAGACGATCTTCATCATCTTCATGCTGGTGGTGGCGTGTGTCTCTCTGCTACTCAACCTGCTGGAGATCTACCACCTCGGCTGGAAGAAGCTCAAGCAGAGCGTCTCCAACGAGCTGGCGCCCGATAATGAGTCACTGCTACTGCGCGGCAACGGGCACGGAGATTCAGAGACGATACCTGAGCAGGCAGTCGTCTCAGAGCTCCACTGTTTGCCGGCCTATGCCAGTGTCAGCATTGTGGGGGGAGGAGCTACTGAGGGAGGAGCCTACAGAACCGACGAGGCCTCCTCCGCGGCTGCTGGGTTAAAGAGGGATTCCGCGGTGCTCCACCCTGGTGACTTCCTGTTACCCATTTCGTTTTACAGCCACGGCAATGGTGTGAACGTTGATGGTCACGGGCAGCTGATGGCGGTGGAGCAAAACTGGAGCAACATGGTGCTGGAGCTCCACAACCTGGATGGAAAACACTCCTCCTCCTCCTCCTATCCCCTTCCTCTTTCCTCTGCCTCCTCCTCGCACTCCTGTCCTCATCGGGAGGCAACCGCGTCTCCTCCACAAGGGAGCCGGCCCTCCAGGCCTCTTCACCAATCCCCTCTTTCCTATCGAATACCGGAAGATGAGGAAGATGCCACCAAGATCCCACAGGACGACCTCACCACGGAGGACGTGTGTAAGTCTGCTGCTGCGGCGACAGACATCCGGAAGCTAAGTCGGTCCAGCGGTGTCCGAGCTCGCCCAGATGACCTATCCGTGTAGCTAAAGCACACACACACACACACACACACACACACACACACACACACATGCATACATGCTATACACTCACATAAAGCCTCATATGCTGTTTCTTTTTTCTTCACAACACACTGACAGAGCTGCAATTTCTACATAATTTACCATATTTAGAAAGTGTTCACACGATGATTGATGACATTTGTCGCCATTGTCGTTCATGTAACTTAAAATTAAACTTAAAAAGGCTGTACGTGGCAAAATAGCCACATAATCGCAGTGCCCGGATCTATGATGTCATAACGCAGCATGTGATGTCGGGCTGACTGGAGGAATAGAGACAGAACCACGACAGAAAGATTACGGTGGTGATGATGATGGTGGTGATGATGATGATGATGATGATGATGATAACTGGACTAACTAATAAGTTTGGGAGCTTAGAGGCAGAAATTTTCTTTTGCTTTTATCATTTCTTCTCTCTTTTGGTTTTTGCTGGGAGACATCAGAGGAGAGGTCTGCACTTTTGTTTCTTTATTTTTCTTGTGATGATGACTCGGAGCTCAACGGTTTCTCTCTCTCTCTCTCTCTCTCTCTCTCTCTCTCTCTCTCTCTCTTTCTGTGTGTGTGTGTGTGTGTGTGTGTGTGTCTGTGCAATCTGCCTGTCTTCGTGTGTTTACAACCAGCCTGTTTTTTCAATGAAGAGAGGGATGCACCAATAGAGGAGAACGCAATAAAGCAGTCCCACCCTGAGACATACCGTAGGCTTTAAAGGCTGTGTGTGTGTGTGTGTACCTTAATCGTGTGTCCTTGTTTACTAAATTCCTCTCTGCAGTTACATCAGGGTAAATGACTGTATATAAATATGTAAATACATAATGACACAGACATATACAGAGCTACTTAAACTTAAATCTGATCTCACACGTGTGGGATGAGAACAAATAAGCGATTAAGAGCTTAAAAGTGGAGCGTTACTAAAAAGAATCACCTCACCCTCTTTCTGATGGTTGTGTTTGCGGTGTGTTACAAAAGTGTCGAGTTCCTCCTCTCACTGTTCTGCGTGGGAGGACTTTCAGTTAATTTTCTAGACTAGTTGTGGGACATACAGTAGTATAAGTTAGATTTTTTGGGAGGGGGCAGAGCAAAGGTGATCACATTTTACATTTCTATGTTAGTTCTTAACATGTAGGAATGTTCCCTGTTCTTTTATCTGAATTCCTGCCAACATCACAGACAGAAAATGGCTTCAATTCAAATTTAGGAATTGTATTTCCGCTGGCTGCCAAATCTCACAGTGCCTTTCAAAAACAAAAACTGAATCTGGCATTCACTCTTACTTTAGATTTGAAATGATGATGATAATGATGCAAAACACAAGTCTTCATTAGGGGCTTCCTAGTATTCCAAGTTGCTCCCAAGTGAAAGCCTCGTTGATTGATTTGGTAGGATAGGAAACCTGCTGGATTGGGGCTCACGTAGGAAGGAGTCGCAGACCCCCTGCTGTGAAGGATCTGCCACCTTTTGATTTACTGAGCGTGTGTGCACTTGAAGTCACGGATGTCAGAGATTCAGAAATGCCACATTGTTCTGAAATCGAGGTCGAATGTATGTTTCCAGCTCAGAAGTTGGATAAAATGTCTGATTCCCTGTATGGCAGACAACAACAAAAGGCACTTCAGATATGGCACTTGGGCACCTCCCACTATTTGCTTGTGTTGTGTTGAATGTTTACATACATCTGATAAAGCTTTGGTGCTACTTTCTTCATCTGCAGCCGTCGTGGTTGCCAATGTATTGAACTCGTTTTTAGATATTTCCAAATCGATTCTTTCCTTTCCAAAGAGATCCCGCAAGACAAGATAACGATACAAAAGTGATCATGAGCCAGTTTTCCACCATTAACAGATTCCACCAGAGAAGCTAAAGACGATGTGTTGAACTTTGTCGCCAAAGTTCTTTGAAAGGAAGCTTAATTCACTCATTATTTCTAACTCTGGAATGTTTTTCATAACCTTGTTGTTCCGAGCTGTTCTGAGTATCCTTAATATGTAGATGAAGATTTGCACAGTTAGACAGTTAGATGACTGTTTTATGAAAATAGTATAAATAGGAATAAAGAGGAAAGAGGAAAAAATTCATTCAAAATCAAGAATTGCATTAGCACGTGACTCTCTTGTGCATGTTCTGGACTTTCGGATACGCCAGCTTGTCAAAAACAGATTTCCACACGTTAAAAGCAGAATCGTATCCTTGATATGACTCTCCCGCTGTGAAATGACTTGTCTTTGAAGAGAAGTGCCTTGCGTCTGAAGCTTTTGTTAAGAACATGTTGATGTAAATGTTCATTTACCTCAAATGTTTACAGAACTGTCACTGAATAAAGTTTTTGTACCATACCTGTACGTTCTTGATTGTGTTTTTATCCAAATATTGTGTAACTTTTCCTGTTTTGTGTTTTTGTCCTAGTAGCCATGAGGACAGTGATGCCCATTATACAAGCGTCCTCCACTGCTCGTGCCCACTGCCACTCCAAACTATCACATTTGAAATGTGTTTGCCAGATTTGAGTCATTAATCTCAATAGTTTGGTACTTTGGTAAGTAGTTCCAAACTATCAGATTGTGGGTCCCCAAACTCCAAAATCTGCTTAGGACCCCCCCTAGGGCCGGCCTTGGTGTGCGTGTTTGTCCCCAGGGCCTCGCTTATAAAGCTTTGCTGAGGTCAGCGCTTCCTTTATGCCTGCTGAAAGTCCCAGGGATTTTAGCTGAACAAAAACCCCCTCCAAAAGGCTTTCTGTACTGTAATACCGGCCCGACCCCCGAGCCCTTGCAGACTGATACGTAAACGTTCCAGTATGAGCACAGACTACCTGTTAATATACCTTATATTGTAATGATGACGAAGATCCCCCTGATTTACTGCATGCATTAAACTGCATACTTTTGATATTATTCTTAAATTTTGACAATACATTAAAGGAAATGTAATGTTTTCTATTATTGTCCCAAACATCTTATGCATTAAGCGTAAGCCAAGAGTTGAGATTGAGCTTCTAATGTTACTGTAAATCTGATGCTGCTAATGTTCTGGTGTAAGACATTATCCTCTACAGTCTGACCTCTAGTGTCCAAATGCCACCATTACACTAGTTTATATTTGTTTCCTTTACAGTTAGTGCTTCAACTTGATTTCTGAAAATGAAACTATTATTTTATCGACCTGGTAGTCTACAAACTCCAAACACTACAAATAATTAAAGGTAGAATAACGGTTTGCTGTGATAACAATCTCCCTAAAGACCGATGTAAACAATCATCAACAAAATGAAAACAAAAAGTTACACTCCAGACATATTTTTCCTCTTCTGGTTTTTTATTCTTCAGACAGAAGAGTCAAACTTGGCTCTGCATGTGACATGGATGGCTACAAATTGCTGGTTGTTTATGGACGCTCCCTAAGGCCAACGTACGGTGTCATTCTCACAATTTGACTTGTTGTGTCGTCTGGTTTCTGGTCGTCTACTAATCCTCGCATACCATCATCGCGGAGGTGATTGGATTAGGCCTGGGGACCATTCTGCTCGCAGCAAAAATCAAAGGACTGGCGAATTTATAAAACGTGGAGCCCTTGTACACTGTGACTCCCTCTGAACTGCACAGACCAGCATCGATGCCACTCATGGACAGGGGGATGGCATCGCTCACGGCCCTGGGAGTGGCCATCAGGTCGATTTTCACCATTTTGTCTCCTGAAAATGAAATGAAATGACAATGAAAGAGACAAATTGCAGTACTGAGCTATTATTTAATGGATATATGTTCATTTTGATGTTGACAGAAAAAGGACCAAGCACCTTTAGTTATAAATACACAATACTACTTGGGTGAATATAGTAATTTTTCGCCCCTCACCTTGGATCACATGAACAAAATGTTCCCCATTGCAGACAAAAGCAGCGTCCACGTGTCCTTCAATTCCCAGCTCTTCCTTCAGGGTTTTCGGGTAGCCGGCAATAAGCTTGTAAGGCACTGCCGATTTGTAGATGTACACCTGATTGTCCTGTTGGTGTTTGGCAGAGGAGGAGCAATCTTAGCTTCAACTTCGTCATGAATATAGAAAGAGCTGGTTACTGGTTACTTCAACAAATTGCAGTACCTTTATCATGTACAGTTTCCCATCGTAGGAAAAGACAGCATCCACCCCATTGATCGTCTCGTTCCATTGTCTGGTGATGGGGAAATTATGCAAGCCATCGCGATTGGTGTCCATGCGCAAGTACTGGTTACCTGAGCAGGTGGAATTGTTTATTATTGATCCACAGAATCAGCTTTGATTAGTATTGTTTCTGGAATGTGAATGATATGATTATTACCAATGAAGGCGTAAGTTTTGCCTGTGTCGTCTGTGGTGATGGCATCAAGTTTGATGTCGCTACATTTAGGGACTTTGTTACCGTGGCCATGACCTGTAAGTGGATACAGAGAGATCATACATTTATTCAAATGACTCACAATCAACAAGAAGAGTAAAGACAGAAAGAATGGTAAATATAAATATGACCAAAACGAGACCTTTGAACTCACCAAAGTTGGGGCACCTCATGAAGTAATTTCTGGCATCCTTCGGGTAGTTGCCCGGGGCAATGTCTCCCGTCTGCGGGTCGAACCTGCTGAAGTTGTTCTTGTTGAAGCAGTAGTAGTGCTCATTCCAGCGAAAAGCGGAGGTGCAGGCCGGCAGGTGCGCCCATGTCTTCATCTTCACTGTCTTTGTGGTGATGTCATAGGTGTACACATCATGTCCTATACGGGGAGGAACGGAAGAGGCGATTAGTTTGAGATGAGCTGCTGCTGAGCAACTCTGACTCACTCGGTTTGGATTCTCCTGGAACGCACCCTTGAAGAACAGGACGGAGTTGGCGGGGCACTCTCCTTTGGGACACTCCACAGCAGCATCCAGGTGATTGGGAACTCCTGGGAAGTCTTCCTGGATATTTTTTGGATAACCGGCTTCCATAGTGTGGTTATAGTAGCTGAAAACCTTCTCATCCTGGAGAGGTTACCAGAAAAAACAGGAAACATCATCATTCATGGTCATCTTCTGGGGAAACCAATGTAACCTTAGAATTAAAGTAGAAGTAAAGCATTTGGAGAGTGTATACCAAGAAAAAGTAGATGTGATCATGGTCATCTGCGTTTTCTTCATCGTGCATGCGGAAGGCAGCGTCCACGTGGCCAATGTGGTGGATGTCATCTAGCTCCTCAAAGGACTCATTGGCAAAGTGGGCTGGACCGTGGAAGCCCATCCACATAAAGTTATCTAGAGGGGAAACATCAAGAGAGTTTCATGAGTTTCATATTTAGCACTAAATATTGATTACTTGCCAGACTCGAGATTCTGCCTCTATTGCAACAGACTTTTCATCTCGCACTCACAGAAGTCCCCAAAAATGATCCACAGCTGATAAGAGGCTATCATCTGAGCTCATGGGTCAAAGTCTAAGGGGTATGAATGAGGTAAGTAGGGAATGCCATGAACTGGGACAAAGCCACGATCCTGGACTGCAGCCAACAAGTAGAGTAAATAATCATTGCCCTTTGACCTAGTTTGTCAATCACCCACACAGACCCTCTGTTTCCTCACTTTTTCACCTGTGTCCTTGCCCTGGCTATACTGGCTGGTCAGTATAATCAGCAATATCTAACATACAATGATGGTTGAGTCTCATTTAAGGCAACAGTTCACGACTTTGTAAACTTTTTCTCACCTAAGAAGAAGAGGGTGGTTCCTTTCTCATCAGGAGTGATGGCGTTGAACTCGACACCATCGCACCGGTCTGGCCCATGATGGTCTTGTTTGTCGTTTGGGCAATGAGGATTCCCATGATCGTTCCCAGGAGGACCCCCATGAGGATGCCCGTGATCATTCCCAGGAGGACCCCCATGAGGATGCCCATGATCGTTCCCAGGAGGACCCCCATGAGAATGCCCATGATCGTTCCCAGGAGGACCCCCATGAGGATGCCCATGATCATTCCCCAGGGCACTTAACCCATGAGGATTCCTGTGATTCGGTTCATGGTTACTTCATGATTACATCCACAAAAATGTGTTATGTGGTCCAATAACACTTTTTTTACTGTACAGCTTTTCGAGGTCATATCAAGCCAAATCCAATGAAATGTGAAATTGTAAAATTTTTTTATACTTGGTTAAAACGGTGAAGCTCGGATGTTGGATTACAGAGGAAAAATACAGATGAAGGAATAATTATGACCTATATAAAGTTGTGAACCTTGCATAGGCAGATTTTAATTCATTTCTGTAATGCAAATAGTGAACAATGGCACTGTCATTTAAAAGCACACTGTACCCCTAGCGTCCCTTATTTACTGAGCTCTTATATTTCTGTTAGTATATCTACTCCCTGTGTGTGTAGATGCATACACACAGATACTGTATATGCATTGCTGGAAAATATCGTCCTTGAAAGCTAAAAACATTTAGTGAACATTTGCACATTTTTGTGTTGTCTTTTATGTCCCACAAGAGCTTAACCATGACACCTCAAGTGACTGGCAAAAGTGTGTTCATACTCACGCAGGAGCACCATTGTTGAGTGTGAGTGCCAAGCACAGGAGGAAAGCTGCGAGGAGGAGCTTCATGTTGCCGTCCAGACGAGATGAGCAGAGCAGTGCTGTGCAGGAGCTCAGCACTTTTGTACTGGTCACCCAACACTGTGTGAACTGTGAACTCTCTGTGTGTGTGGGTGTGTGTGGGTGTGTGTGTTGCAAAATCAGGCTTTGCTTTGGCATACTCCTTTACAATCCTTGGATTTCACCTTTCTAGAATCGCTACATTTTCTAAACAGCATTGTGCGCATCATAACCTTTGTGCTATGTGCTGTACATTACATGAAACAGAATGCCAGTAATTTTGTTATGTAATGTTGGTTACAAATCTAATCTTTGTGCAGAACGAAAAACGGGAGGGGATTCACCTCGCACTCAATCTTGATTTCAAATGAAATGATTGATCTGTTTGTTTAATGTCTCAATGCCTCAGTGGAAACTGCAAAGTCATTAGAATGGCCTAATTTTTCTGTTCATGAATTAATATATTTGGAAACTTTGCGCATGAAAGAAATACCAGAAAAATACACTACATGACTCATTTTCTTCAAAGTAACAGAATCCTGCACAATTGGAGTCTTGTCAGGGTTTAATTCTTTTACTCAGCTGAATCGACAGTAGATATCAGTCTTCAGACCTTATCCCAAAGGTCAGTCAAACAGACCCTTTGATCCAACTCCATCAGCTTACACTTGATCTTTACACAGCATTAAGCCATTTACAATGAATCAGCATATTCATCAAAATTGAATTATTGGTGATTTAAACTTTCTGGCATTTTAAATATTTGATTGAGACACTATTATGGGTCACCATGCACTAGACTAATTTGAAATGATTAAAAACTTGTTGCCATAATGGTCTATCTGCCGGCACGTAAAGATGCTATAAATACAATGCGTTAATCTTCTAAGGATTACACAGATCTACTGATATCATGACAGAAGAATCAAAGCTTCGTCATGTTACAAACATGATTTCAAATGATAAGAGGTAGAAGCTGTAGAACTCAAAAAAACTCACAACATACTGACTGCTCTTACAAACATAATACTCTAACAAATCTATCCACAACTGTTTCCATCCATGCCTCCATCATCATCTTTTTCATGTCACTTGTAGCGGTAGATCTTGATGCAGTGGTTCATGCTGTCTGACACGGCCATGTGGCCATCAGGAAGCAGTGCGAGACCCCTCGGACTGCTCAGGTTATCGACCACCAACGGCCAGCCGACACCCGTGGCTGGGTAGACCAACACACGATGGTGCTGTTTGCCCCAATCTGCTATCAGGACATCGCCGTCGCTGTCAATACAGAGGCCCCACGGACAGGACAGGACAGGTCCCAAACCGGAACACACGCCTAGGATTCGGATAGTGTTCCATCCAGGCTCCAGGACTCTGATGCACGGGACACGTCCGGTCTCATTGCCTCGCTCTGATACCGCCATGAGTCCGGTGGTGAGACAGGCTCCCACCAGGTAGGGTCTGTGGAACCCAGAGACCACCGTGCGCTCCAGTCTGGCGCCGGTCTTGGGGTCCAGCTTCAATGCTGTAAGGGTGCCGCGCTTGATGTCAGCAACCAAGAACTCATCTACACGGTTAACCGTCACCCCTCTGGGAGCATCCAGGTCTTCATTGGTGGAACCAATCATCGTGCCTCCAAAGGTTTGGAGGAGTCGTCCATGGCGGCTGAATACTAACAGAGCTCGCTCAGCAGCACAGGTCAGCGCAATGAGGCCCTTGGAATTCACAGCCACGTCAAAGTAGTTGCAGATGCGAGAAGAGCGTTCGGTTCCTGAGGGAGACACCTGCTGCACCACATTCTTCTGGAGGTCCGTCACTTGGATGCGAGCGTTTCCACAGTCCACCACAAAAAGCTGCCCTTTGAGAGATGCATGGACCCCGCTAGGCAGGTTGAAGTCGGTCCGGCCTGATCCTTGTTTTCCAAACTGTTTGACCAGATAACCCGAGTCAAGAGCAGTTGTTCCGCCCTCCTCCTCCAATTCCCCCAAAGCTGGCACAACTCTCTCTCTCTCCATCTTGTCTTTGTTGTATTGTTGTGATTCTTTGCCTTGGTGTAATTTGTCTCCTTCAATTGCAGACATGGACACAGATCTGCTCACGCGGTTTAGACCTAAACCTTGTGTAACATGATCTTGGGATCTGGGTTCTCTTTCATCAGTGCACATGGTGTTTATGCCAGGGTCTGTGCCCTTTCCTTGGTCTTGTTCGGGCTTTGAAGTTTCAGAGGCAAGTCGCATTCTGTTGATCCTCCTCATCCCTTTATGCTCGCCCTTGTCACTGTTAATCGATGCACACAGATTGCCAGAGAGATTGGAAGTGGACATTGAGCGACAGTGCTCTTCCTTGAGCGAGCCATTACGTGGAGTATTCACAGTGTAGGTGTAACAGGAATCCTCGCTTCCACTGTCCATTGAGGATTCATTTGAGACCTTTGTCCTGGAAAATGCTTGTTTAGATTTTGAGTTTTGTTTAGATAGTGAACCGTGTCTCTCAATGTTTAGAGATGTCATCATATTACTACTTTTTTCATGTACTTCCTCAGGCGGGCAAGATGGTTCCTCACGCGACACCAACACAAGAGCTTTCTGCTTTCTCTTACCCTTAAGTATGGACCGTCTCTGGGTTCCATTTTGTTTGCCATCGGATTCGTCACCTTCAGACTCTCCTTGGCTGAAAACTGGTGGGATAGCCAGGAAAAGGTCTTGCCCTTGTGGGTCTGAACACACTGACTCCAGCTCCTCGTCTTGGGATGACTCGGACACACCACGTCGCCTTGGAATGGGAGACTTTAAGGGAGAGGATCGGATGTCATCCTCATTATCTGTAGAGCTTGACAGGCGTAGCTTCCTGACCACACGCATGTTCCCACTGTTTGTCTTATTAGTCTCCTCAGGACTTTGCCTCTGGGCTCTATTGGATGATGGTTCCTTTCGAATTTCAACTGGGGTTGTGTTTGAAAAGGCAATATCACCCGAGTGCAAGGCACACTTTTGACCTTGGACCCCACAGACACCAATGGGGTAGGTCATGCCTTGCTCACCAACGTTAACTTCCCCTAAGCTTAGGGTCTTTGACTGGGGGCTTGGCAAGAAACTGACCCTTTTCATTGTTAAGGAGATTTCCCAAGGTTGTGTGACCTCTGCCACCCCTCTTTGGAGCTGGTTTTTGTTGGCTCCCCCTGCAGTGCTGCCCCATCTTTGAATCTGCCCCTTCAACTGGCCAATTTGCCGAATTTGCTGGTCAACAAGTGACTGCACAACCCGCACCGCCGCCGCGTTCTCCCGCTTCACCTGATCGAGCCGCCTCTGGGCCTCCCTGTGATCCTGCTGGACCTTCTCCATCAGGCGACGCTCTTCTCGTTGAGCTTCAAAAACGGCGTTGTCCAGCTCGCGGTTCACCTCCTCCACTTCTGCCTGCTGCCGGTCCCTGAGAGCCTGCAGTTCGAACTCTCCTTGCTCCAGTTTGGTCAGGGCCTGCGTCACCCACTCAGGTGGTGATGTAAGGCACGTGGGTGCAAAGATGGATTCTCGCGGGGAGAAGGAGAGGGGAGGCGGGGAGGTCATGTCCCTCTGATTTGGTAGGCTGTGCGTCAACAGGGCCGTGAACCCAGGAAGGGCTCTTCTCTCTGAATGAGACCGCATCAACATTATGGGAGGTCGATGTGCCTGTAGTCAAATTAAAGAACCTCCGGTTTGCACCACTTTGCGAGTGCCTGAAAAGAGAGACAGAAACATGAAAAAAAACCCTGGCTCACGTCAGAAAGAGAAAACACACAGGTAGTTACAATTTTTGTGCATCATATGCCACATCAAAGCAGACGAGAGACATTCAGCATTCCTCCATACATGTTTTGTAAATGAAACCTTCAGTCCTTCAGGTAAGCCATTGACCTACCTGTGGCCTCAGGTGTATCATGTGGACCAGGCGAGGGATTGGGTTTCCTTCACTCATGCACATTCCTGTTGTTTTTTGTGAAATTGGGACACAGGTTACCCCTGCAACAGTACCTGCCTCACAAAATATTCTGCTCCTCACAAGCCTCTTGAGAGCTCTCACATAACCACTGTCCTCTTTCCCTGAGATCAGCATTGTATGTCGTCTTCATCACTGCTTTCAGCCACTGACCGCCACAGAAATAACTGTCCTACGTGGTAGAAAGTAAGTAAATTTGCTCAAGTGCAAACTGAGGTAGAGATACCTGAGTATTTTTAATGACAATTTACTCTTTCTCCAGTATCCTTCAGGGGGAAAAATGCACTTTGCTGTATCTTTGCATCTACATACAACAAATATGCCATTTCTCTCATCTGTTCCTTAAATCTTTAATTCTTTTCATTTCTTTTTTTACACTGTTTCCTTTTTTCAGTGGATCTGGAAATAACAAGTAAAGCTAATCTCTACCTTTCTTTGCACTTTTGATATTTTAATGCATTTTAATCCAAATAAGTTTAGTGTCTTCTCTCTCATCATGGAAACTTCAGTCTCAAATAATTGAGAACTAAAATTAATTGCTTCCTCCTGCAGCACAGACCCCCATTGTAAAATTTGGCTGTTTATCAGCTTAAGACACGGAAACTCAGACTAAACTCAATATGAGACAGCAGATGCACCAGGGGAAGTGGTCAGTGCATGCTGCCTTTTATATTCCGTGTGAATGACTTAAAATGGGTCATATTCTGTGTTGGCGGGGCATTTGTAGGTGCCTGAGTGTATAGGTTAACAGGGTAGACCTAGTTAGTGAGTCTTTACCCCCTCCTCGGAACAAAACAACAAGCTCTTTTTGAAGGATGAAAGGGTGAGGTGTCAGTTTACCTCTGCATGTTCACAATGAGCTCCCCCTGGAAACATGTGACCTCGGCGTGAATGGACAAAATCGGTTTCTCATGTTTTAAAAATGATGTTAAATGATGTTATCTGCACTCTGTAGATGTTTGTCATTCAAGACGCTCGGGTCCAAAGGGGGGGAAAACAACACCTTTCTGTGTTAATTTAGACCAGAGATCACCGGGGAAATATTCAAAATTACAATTTCTGCATAGAAAATGAAAAATCCGGAAACTTTGGAGACTTTTGAGGTCATCAATCTGTTTTGTTTGAACTGAAGGTAATGTGTCGGTAACAAATCCCGGTCACTCTCCTGGAGTGAGGCCACTGTGTCCTCTCGCATTACTCCACTTTAATCTTGAATGAGGGGCACTAGTTGCTAAGTTACTGCCTGAACTGCTGAGACTATAGAATAAATGATACCATTCATAATTGAGGGGAGTGTGCAGGATGTTCAGAAGCATTCCAGCGTTTTGAACAATAGACGCATTCACCACAAGTTATAACGCATGAAACCCACAGGTAAAGACCAATTTAAGATGCTCAATATAAGAAAGTAAGTTCTCAATTTAAAAAAATGCGTTGACGGTAAATTAACTCATTCATTCAACAACAGTGTTTTTGCTAAGTTTATATAAGAGTGAAAATGCATCACAGAAGTTTTTGATTCATATTTATAGCAGCAATACCTCAGCATATAACACTAAACTAAACTAAACTAAAGTAAACTAAAAACTCAAATATATTGTTTTGTTAGTATAAAGAAAAATATATCTTACCTGGTCAAGGTGTGTGTTTCTTACGCTGCTGCTCTCTGTTCTCTGTCCTCCAGCCTCCAGTTCGTTCACTCTGCAGCCCTGTCACACCCCCCCCCCCCCTCTCCATCAGGTGTTGTTTAAAATGGCTGGGTGGAGTCATTGGTTACTGCGTATACTTTATTTAAGCAACACATAATTACTCTTTATAAAATCAAAGGAAATAAATGTTGAGGCTTGATTGAGGTGGGTTTGTTTGCATGTATAGTTCTTTTCAAACAAAGTACGAAGTGATTCACACAATTATGCAAATGTTCAGTATGCAGGCAATTAGATACATGTGTATCTTACATTGTATTTGTACTACTTTGTAATTCATTTACATTTACATGACTTAAGCTAAATATGTGGAGATCTTCTAAAACAGGAAATAATTGCAGCCTACACCAACTTGTAACAAATGAAAAATCGTAAAAGTTAAAAGCTTTCTTGTGTTTATCACCAAAACAAACCACTAGGGGGAGATATCATGCCAAAACAAACAGCCTTAGCAACCAAGCCAAGCCCTCAGAGATGACGTAGCTCCACATCGACAACGTAAAGCAAAAATGTCGTAAACAGGCCGACAACGATGTTGGAATGAGAATGTATCAATTTCCACTTGCATATAACAAGTTAAACATGGTGCTCCTTGTTGAAATACAGATTTATCAGACCAGCATTTATACAGATATCAAACTGCAGTTCATGCTTAACTATTGTCGTTTATTTGGCATTATTGCGAGGTGTCAGTTCCCGGACAGGGATTCGTGTATCCGGGTTTCTTACCAGAATAAACGTCCCTTGTTTACTCTATGCACAGTTGAACACACACCACGCCATAGCACATTTAAACTATTTAACAGAGGTTTTGCGTTTGTGCCCCTTTACGTATATATGTATATGTAACATCTACATTTAGCTACAACTACGAAAAAAACATGTAGCATAAAGGTTTTACTCTGAAACATAAGGAAGTTGCCGTATTTGTGTGGGGGGTGCGTCGTCGTTTGCGGCTACTTCATAAGTTGACAAGAACTGTGGAGACGGCGTCAGTGACAGTTGGTCTTTTCATGATACAGGTGAGAGCTTTCACTTTCCTCACGACTCAAACACGCTTTATTACAGATATTCGTGTATTAAAACTATAAAACACCAGTGTGTGTATCTGGACAAGCTTGCTTGTACGAGGCGTTTGTGTCACAGGAGGAGGAGGAGGCGAAAGGGGAGGCGAAAAAATAGAAATAGTCTTTTTTGACAGCTAGCCATTAAGCTAGCTACCTTGGCCAGGTATCTTAAAAACAATGACGATTATAGACTTTAAACAGCTTTTACAGTATGTAGACGGTTTGCTGTTGTATTTGTAGAACCCACAAGATAAACAGACATTAGTAATGGTGTGTGTCAAACCACTATCAGCCCCAGTCTGCGCCTGGAGCAAGCGGCGCAGCTCCCAATGCACAGGGAATGACGATACTAGAAACAGTGGTTGCTGTTGGCAGTGCGAAGCTTAGAAGTTTGATTTAACGATTTAAAAACAAAAACATCCATCTCAATGATTTGTCTTTGCCTGTCTTGGTTTCCCTAAAGGCTCAAACACTGCTGGGAATCTCCTCGACCCCCAGGTGAAGAAGTAGAAACACAGGCCCAGCTGGGATTACACACACTCTACTCTGCCATGGAATGATATGTGGAAAAAGTTTGTTCGCTCAGCCATCGCCACAGCGCTGTTGTCATCATCATCATCATCATCATCATCCCATTTCTGCATCTCTGAAGGAGTGATGGTGGCAAGAGTTGGACAGTCATTATGTCCACTGTCGAGCCCCTGCCACAGAGATTCAGCTCATGACTGAAGACCATGAAGCAGCCAGGGAAGTGACCTGGGTGGAGACTACCGGGCCACCACACACTGGCACCATGGCGTCCAACGAGAGACTGTACGAGGTCTGGATGCTCTACTGCAACAAGGTACAGCAAGGTGTACTCAGCACCCGTTATCCTGAACATACACTTCCTGAACAAGTTAGGGAAATGTCATATCCTCTCTAGAAGCTGCCAGGTCATTGTCTCTTGGTTTTCATATTCTGGAATTTGCTTTGTAGTTTAAATAATGAGTTATGTTTATGATTTTTAAAGGTTGGTGCTTCAAGATACCACTCACCAATGTTTTCTGCCAATATCACCTAAATAAAACGGAATATTTCCCTGTAATTTTACCCTTATCTTACCCATTGACTGTGCCTCGGACGCAGCTTACTTAAATATCACTGCACACTCAAATTCTCCAGTGGAACCAAGCTTAATGAATTGGCTTCAGGCTGGGCTGCAGCGCCTGAAGGGTTTATAGGCAGGAGAAACAGTGGGAGACATCGGGCTTAGAAATTAATAATTAATTCACAATACAGTAAACACGATTCAGCTTCATTGAAGGTGCTGTTCAACTTGTGTTTATTATTATGAACTACGCTGTGGTGAGTAACAAGCCGCCACCATTTAGCTGGACACCATTACTGTAAAATACAAAAGTCCACATTTATAAGATATGCTGTACATAGAGTCCAAGGCAGGATGATCATTTTGGAAAATCAGTATACAAAAGCGGCCTTGCCTAGTTTTGTATCCTGCAGGTTGTTGCTTTTGTCTTTACACTGGAGCTGAATGAATGATGAACACGAGTAGCTGCAGCGCCCTTTGAGTCAGCTGTTGGCTGGATTTAATTCACTCGACGAGGTAGCATGCACGCATACTGGCGCCCAATCAAAAACGCCTGTCCTAGCGCCTCACGTGAGCCCTGCTGCAGTCGCACACTACTTCCCGGTAATCCCTTCGCACAAGTACACACAGTACACAACCCCATCTGAAGTATATACTTCATGAAAGCTGTTTGCCATAAGGGGGTTATATGACATTGAATGATCCTCCCTCCGAGACTTGAAGCGTACGGACACACACATACATATAAGCTCAAATCTGACATGAATAGAATTTGTAATCATAATGGAAGGGGAGTGGGTGTGTGGGGTGTGTGGGGTACACAGCAGAAGCACATAAACACACTGCTGCTACCTCCCACTTGCTCCACTCACTTGTGAAAATGCCAGCAATTGCTGCGAGCATACACACCGACTTTGCTCCAGCAGTGGGGTGTGTGTTATTTGCATTGACTGAACATTATACCCTGAGGAGGGGTCATTATTTTCATCCTGTCTGTGACCCGGGCTTCGCTTGGGCCAATATTTCACTCTGCATGAGGCACAGGAGACGTAGAGGAAATGTACGCCATATTCAAATACATATGTGCAGAGGCCCGTTTCTCCCACTGAGCAGCCAAAATGTCAGGTTTGGCTGGTGGGGGTCTTTTATAAAGTGCGAGTGTGAGAGAGGGTTGCCGGGATATGTTGCCATCAAGGAGAACTTGCAGTCACATGTGCTGAATCAGATGAGGAATGGTGTTGTGTGAGGTCTCTTTTCTCAGCTCTCAGACCCCCTGTGTGGCAGTGAAGGGTTAAATGCTTCACCATCACATCCCACCACCCTCCGCCTTGTCTCTGTAAAAGGAAAAAAGAAATGTTTTGGTTGTTTGCTACCCAGTCTGGTTGTTTTGGTTTGATAACATGGAAGCTGAACATGGTCTGGCTCTTTACATGTCTGGTCTGACAAACATGATGCTGGTTGTTTGATTGCGTGCTTATTATGAGACAACATTACTCCACACTGTTGCCTTAACATATTGTAGCTTGATTGCTGCATCGACTTTAATTACATTTATGTCATCTAGATTGATTTATTCAGGAGGAATCGATACATCTATCAATGTCAACCATGAACCTAATTTATTACAGCAGAAAGTAGGAAACCATTCTCTAGAAAGCCCTCACATTAAAGGTAATTAGGGTTATATTCCAGTATTACTACTCGCTAACTAATGAAGGTTCAGTCATACACACAACACTCACTACACTATCAGAGATCTTGGGTGGAGCTTGCATGGTTTTGTTCTTGTGTTCATCCTATTTCCCCCCTCCAGTCCTCTGTCCTTTAATGATTGACCAAAGCATGGGGCACATCACTCCCTTATAAGGTGTCGCAGTCGGTCAGATGTGTGTTGTTTTCAGTAGAAACAGTTAGAGTAGACACACACACACACACAGTCCGAGACCGTGTTTGAAGAACCGGCCCTTCCTGCTCCGTGAGCTCGGTCTCGCGCTCGTTCCTCCATTGATTTGTTATCTGCATATTTCATTAGTCTTTACCCAGGTCCCGCTGCTGACACAGGCAGGGGAGGGGCTGCGACGCCATTCGACCTTCGTGCTACATTCCAGGTTTCCTCTTACACAGACTAACGTGTCGCGCTTGCACGGGATTTTGACACATTGTTTTTTTGTAAGAAAAACCCCCTCTGCGTTTCAGGTCGGCAGTTAATTTGTAGCTGTGCGGTTGGCTTACAGATGAGGGGGTCAGATATGGTTTAGTGAGAAGTTTTGGACTCAAATTAAGCGTTGAGTGTGTGGGAGTTGTGATGGGTCCAGTGGCGCCTTCATATTATGTGCACTGTGCGGGGAAATCCAATTCACCTCAGGCTCACGATCAGCATAGACTCAACATCAAAGGATCCAGGGTTTGGGAGATCACAGGGAGTTGTAATTGTGTAATGTAAATGATCTAAAATGTAAGTTATTAATGTAAATGAAATGTAAAGTAAATCTAACGAGAGGCCACTTGCAGTTGCTGACCCCAGCTTGCCTCTCTCCGAGTTGTGGGAGGGGTGAGAGGTCACAGACAACGGCTAAAGCAGTTATGTAAGCAACAATCCTCCTTAGCTGCATGTCATTGGTTCATGCCCCCGCGCTGTCGCAGAGCAGAGGAGCCAGGCTCGCTCGCTCGCTCGCTCGCTCGCTCGCTCGCTTGGTGGCCGCCGGAGCGCAACATCAATTTAACCGGGCTTCTCACTGGAGGTTTTACCAGACTGATGCCATTTATTCTCCTCACCCCCTTGACTGCTGTAGAAGCCTTTTTCATTCTTAACCACAGTGAACAAACCTCAAAAGCCAGAGAGATTATTTGAGTCATCAGCTGGTTTGAAACTGAGTTTGTTGTCTTAATTGTGTGGTAGACACCGGCGTCCCCTCCTTTTTAATTGTACATAAACCCTGAGGTTCTGTTTGGGTTTTGCATGGCGTCACTCTGTTTCATGCTTCCCCGCCCTACCCTTCGCCGGTTTGTTGCTGTTTGACTCGATCTCACAAAAATGACAGTAATTTGCATAAACCTCTGCATTTGTTGAAATCGGGATCGAAAGGGGTTTAGAATTAGATTAGAGGCCGAGAGATTAAAATGGAGGAGGAAAGAGAGAAATGAACGTGAAGAGCTGAGCTGGGAATGATGAAGGATGAGAAAGTGTTGCGGTTTGACATATTTACTCAAGTAGATTACTATGGTCTCTTTACAGCTTTGCTGCATGTTTGCTTGTCGCAGGCTAATCTCTGCAGTTTCAGACACACGTGCGCACATACAAGCTCACACACGTGGCCTTTGATTTATGTGCTGGCGTGCAAAGTTTGCTCCCTCAGGCTGTCACTTTCGCTCTCCATCTTTTTTTTTTTACCCTCTTGGTTCTCATTTTCCCCTGCGCTATGAATATCCCTGGAATAACACTGATGTCACTGACATTGTGCATGAGACGGGCCTCATGATTTAAACCCCGCCCACCACCATCTATAAATACCCCCTCTGGTTGTGACATCATAGCCAGAGGACTTGTCACAGAGGCAGATGGGAGTGATGGAGACTAGAGACGCTCGCTGCAGAAACGGAACGACCACATCTGTCTTCTAAACCTTCCAGGGAGGAGACCTTTAAACATTGTGGTTTCTTGTGACTCCATGCCACTTCCAACTTTCCCAACCAGGTCACCCACAGCCACCCAAACTAAATGAGCAGCCACCCGCCAGCTGTCCGACCACGCCTGTCTGGAGGGGTGGAGCGCTCGATGGCAGGCGGACTGCACAACGCGAAGCACAACTGCAGAACAATAACGCCTGATATTCAGATTATTCACTAATACACCTGTGTTGGGGACAAGGATGAAGCAATGTTTGGTGTTTCATGTCAGACTGCATCTCTTCTATATATTGATCATCAATCAGTGCTTCCACTCAGGGTAACCAAACACTCCCACCCATTTCAGCGGCTGAATGAGTCAATGGGGATCTCAATTTAAAGAATGAACTGCATTGATTTGTGTTGCTGGCAACCTTGTGAGTTTCACAGAGGAAGGGTTAAACGGATTCTTAGGAATGTGATCCAGCCTGGCAAAGGGCCTAATTTCATAACGCTCCTGCAGGAAATGCATCTGACTCTCTCATGGAGATTTGGACACAAGATGATTGTTGGAGTCTTGACTATGGGACAAGGTGGCTGTTGTTGAGTTAGGATTCCTCTCAGAAAGTGTAGATCATAACTGTGTGTGTGTGTGTGTGTGTGTGTGTGTGTGTGTGTGTGTGTGTGTGTGTGTGTGTGTGTGTGTGTGTGTGTGTGTGTGTGTGTGTGTGTGTGTGTGTGTGTGTGTGTGTGTGTGTGTGTGTGTGTGTGTGTGTGTGTGTGTGTGTGTGTGTGTGTGTGTGTGTGTGTGTGTGTGTGTGTGTGTGTATGTGTGTCAGGCCAGTGAATGCAGTGCAGGATAAACAGAGCCATGTCAAAGAGGGCGTGTCCCTCCCTGCCACAGTCCAAACCCTCAATGGGCATCTGTGCTCCCAGGCTGCCGGCTAAAAGAAGGCATTCTTTCTAGTGCAGACAGACATATGTACCACACACACACACACACACACACACACACACACACACACACACACACACACACTCTGAATGCCGTCACTCCAACAACTTCAGTCACTTGAGTGTGAGGCTGCTGGCCTAAATCATCATGATCATCATCATCATCTCATCATCAGGCAGCAACATTTACATGCATGTTTAGATGACAGAAGATGTCATGTAGAAGAAGAGCTGACACTGTCGGCCCAAAACAACATGATCCTCTGATTAAAGTATCAGAGGAAAAGTAAGATGCCATGTTCTCGCATCAGGACAGATCATTCACACGTGGCTGCTGCTGCTGCTGCTGCTGACTCCGTTCTGATGTCTCTCTCTCTTACTCTCTCTCTCTCACACACACACACACACACACACACACACACACACACACACACACACACACACACACACAGGCCAGAGTCACAGGATTGTTCTGATGGCTTCACTAGGAATTTTCAGCGAGCTGGCTTCCTGCTTGGTTCTGGCTGATTCCCACTCTGACACGCAGACAGAAGCAGTCGGCCTCTCAGTCACTCTCCCACCAGTCGGCCACATGGCGCTGCTGTCTGTTGGTTTGTCCGTCCGTCTGTCTGTTTATCGACAGGATTGAAAAGTTCTGAACAGATTTATGGAAGAGTTTTGGTAGCTTTCAGTTTGATGGTGGCCCTTTATGAAGTCCTAATAAAACTGCCTCCTTTGAAATGTGACCATTGTCGACTGTGCAGTTGACTGTATCACACACGTTGGTGCTACAACCATTTACCTCATATACAATATTTGGCTGGTATCAGCTGTTGTCACCAAATGTTGGTCACGCTGAGTTATGAGTTGCAGACTGGTGTTATGATAATCTGCCCTGATCACCTTCTCAGCCCTCAGTGACCTACATTGCTCACTCCCACCCTCCAGATGGCTTAAATTCCTTACCATAGAATCCTTTGGGGGGATTGTGAGTAGACTTCTTTATGATCCCACCAATCAGAAAGCCCCACCGTCTCGTAGTTTTGATGTGTGTTGCTCTGTTTTGTGTTCATTCCTGTGGGTTGTTGGGGATTTACTCGGGAGGGGACCTGCTTCATCTCAGCAGGCCGTCCCAAGGCTCATGTTGCCATCCCATTCATCTCTCTGCATTGTTCCAGGAATTTCGGAAATGTCGATCAGCCGGCCGGTGTGAGCTTCCCCCTCAGAATGTTGACGGGCGCGTTTTCCTCTCCAACAGGTGTATGTTTTAGCTTCCACGCTCGGAACAGATGAGCCGCACCCTACCTGAGCTGTTCCCGAAATAATGACCAGAACACGCAATTGTCTTTAAAGTCCCTGAGACGGCGAAAACGAGCAGTTTGAGAGAAAAGCTTGGCCTCTCTTTGTGGCCTAACTCGCCATTGTTGTCTGGGTTTGAAGTCGCAGATTTCAAGATTGAACATTTCAGCATTCCATGGGCGCACACACACACAAACGGGCTTCACATCGCAGGCGAACCCAGTCAGCTGCCAGCCATTTTTCTGTTCTGTTCTGTTGTAACCATGACATCTTTTGCCAGTAAAGGCTAATAATCGTATTGTGTGCTTATTCTCTCTCTCTCTCTGTCTGTCTGTCTGTCTGTCTGTCTGTCTGTCTGTCTGTCTGTCTGTCTGTCTGTCTGTCTGTCTCCCATCCTCACTGACTTTCAATACATTTTTTTCAGAGGGATCCAGACTATTTGAAGCTGTGGTTGGAGACTTTCATCAGCGCCTATGATCGATGTCTGGATGTGGACTTTGAGAAGCCACCTTCAAGGTAATGCAAAAGTGTCACCACAGTTGAACACACTCTCTCTCTCCTTGGGGTTTTTGGTTGAAAAAGATAGATGTTCTGCAGGTGGCACTGGTTTCCGTGCAGTTCTTCTCTTTCTGCTACAAGAACATTTCCCAGGAGAAATCACATGACGTCGACAGCTGCAAACAGCAAGTGCGGAGGCAGTTAACAGACCGTTTATGTACGATACTATTGGTGCCCTTTACACAAATGAAACACATCTGTTACCGAGTGCTTCTCTATCGCATCACACAACAACAAACAAAAAGTAACTTCCCTAGTGCGTCGCTGCTGCTGTGGCCACACACTGTGGAGCCGTCTACGTCGCACGTCCACACTGGATGCTTTTGTACACATCAGTCACATTGGAATGGAAGTGATGCTCTCGCTTAACAAATGTGACAAAGATTTAGCATTGGGTACGTGTGGTTGGGTATGGCGGGAACAAATCCTATTAGTTTCCTCCCTCTTTGACATATTGCTGCCCTTCCTTTCCTAGTGTCTCGCTTAGTCTTCTTCGTCACCTTCCATACCCTTGCCGTCATTACTGCCCTTCGTCTGCAGCTGCCACATCTGCCCCAGCTTCCCCAGCAGCCCTTACTGCACAGATTTGGTCACGTTCTCATATGCAGTGCACTCACACATGGTGTCCTCGCGATGACTACCAAGCTCAGGCATGTGTGCGACGGAGCGAATGCAGAATCCAATCCACAGATGACATGGTGGTTGATGTAACCAATGTCCATCTGCACACATGCGTACACTGTTTGATTGTGTGGCGGTGCGAGGGTTTGTGGGTTTTGTGAAAGTCTGCGTTTGCCTGTGCGGTACACACGTAGTTACATCCACATCATGATGACAAAGTAAATGTACTGTAAGGACTTCTGCATTCTTGACCTTTGCTTTCCTGCTGACAAAACCACCAACTGTGAAATTGACGTTGTTGAAGGATCAACATAGTGTGCGGGATCGCTGTCCGTATTTAGGATCGCAGACTTTTGCCCGTGGGGCTGGATACATGTATGAAACTCCTCACAGGACATACCTGAATTAGAAATCTTGTAGTGTATCTTGATTGACTGTACATAAGTGCTGTTTCACGTAAATCTCTGCTTCTTTTTGTGGTTTTGTTTCCATGTGCCCAGGCCGGAGGAGGTTCCCCCGGCGCTCACGCTCCTCCCAGACAACATCCTGCAGGTTTTGCGCCACCAGCTGCTGCAGTGCGTCCAGAAAGCATCAGATGGCCTGGAGCCTGAGCAGCAAAACCTGGCACTGCTGCTGCTCAAGTTCCTCATCATCATCTGCAGGTCAGCGTGGCAGACAAGCGTGCGGGGGGCGCGAGGAAGAACATGTTTACTATGTTGTGCTGTATTGTAGTGTCCTGTAGTTGAAATCTTCATCTCAATCCTGATTGTACACAAACGCAAGTGGTATATAAGCTAACTGTCCTGTGTGTGTGTGTGTGTGTGTGTGTGTGTGTGTGTGTGTGTGTGTGTGTGTGTGTGTGTGTGTGTGTGTGTGTGTGTGTGTGTGTGTGTGTGTGTGTGTGTGTGTGTGTGTGTGTGTGTGTGTGTGTGTGTGTGTTTGTGTACTTTTCTGTGTGCGTACATGCATGAATGTTTCCCAAAAGGAACCTGTCCAACGCGGAGGAGATCGGCACCTGCTCCTACATCAATCACATCATCACCATGACCACACTTTACATTCAGCAGGTGTGGCTTCTTCCATTTTCCCTCACCACATTTATATCCTGTTGTGTGTTGTCAAATGATGGCGATACTGTCATGTATTATAGCCCACCAGAGCCTGTGTTATTGACCGAGCACGTGTGTGTGTGTTGTTGCAGCTAAAGAGCAAGACCAAGGAGAAGGAGATGGCGGACCAGAGCCAGGCGGAGGAGTTTGTCCGTCACGCGCTGGCCTTCTGTGAGAGCCTCTACGACCCGTACCGCAACTGGAGGCATCGGGCCTGCGGGTAACAACACTCACCTTAGTGGCTCAGGGTTGCTTTTACAATAAAGGCGACGAGGCAGCGGCAAAACATTCCACAAAGGATAGAAGGAATAAAATAGGGATCATGCAGAGTTACAGTGTGCTCACCTCCTCAAGTTACTCTGTTTACAGGCATCGCACCTCTTTACAGCTTCTATAAACATCTCAAATATATATAAATGTAAAAATGTGGAAAGATCGTGGGATGACACTTGCATACTGTCTTCTCTTATTTGGCTTTTGTAAAGGTTTAAATGGAGTGAACACACATTTTATATCCATTCAAGAGATCATAACCATGACCTTTGTACACAACACTGTCAGCACAAATATGATCACACTCTTCACCCATTAGACTTTTAGCCGGGTAATGGTTTGTCACGAGTTAAGTTGTTGTAATTTGATATTTGTTTGGGTTTCGTTCCAGAATCCAGGTCAGCAGAAAATAGAGGATTTGACACGGGGTGCATTTGTGTTTTCATGTTTTTGTCCTGCTTCTTATTTCTCTTCCCAGGGAGCATCTGGGCACGGCAGAGCGGAGCAGACAGAAGTACAAGGCGGCGACGCTCACAGTGGAGTTTGTTCCCTTCTTTTACCGTGAGTCTCTTTCTCTTCTAAGCTCTCTTCATGTCTCCACCCCCTTTGTCTTTTGTTTGTCATTTCCACTTCTCTTTTCACAGGCAACACACAGATGCAATACTGAACACCTGCGTAATTCTGTCTCCATTTCCGTGCGTAAAACACAATCTGGCAGTGTCCTCATTTGACACTCGTCTTGAAATCAACAGTTATTATGTGAAAACAGCAGTTCACAGTTGAAATTGTCACAGCATTCAGCAAAAACTTGTGTATTACTCAGCGTTAATACACACGTGCACACAATCTTCTGTATGAGAGCTACATGCGGCTCATTTGCAAACCTCTGATCTGGCAGTATAATGGTGCTTACTGTACACGGTCCACACTTTGCATCACCTGCCTGCTCTTTAAACACCCTGTTGGTGTGGATGAGGAAGTTATGATGTGTCAGAAAAAAAACAACTTGAACAAAAGCCTCTGCTGTGCCCTCAGAAATCCCTCTTTTCTCTTGAGTCCTCTCTTTGTGTCCTTGCTCGGTTGGCCGGGCGTCGAGATGAGTTGATAGTGAATGGTGTCTGTCCAACCACTTCAGTGTCGCCGGTGGCCATTTTGAACAAATAGGCCCTTCTCTTCCGTGCATCTGTGGCTGCTGTGGTTTGGCACTAAAGATAACACTCGAGCACATCCTGACAGACTGTGTGTGTGTGTGTGTGTGTGTGTGTGTGTGTGTGTGTGTGTGTGTGTGTGTGTGTGTGTGTGTGTGTGTGTGTGTGTGTGTGTGTGTGTGTGTGTGTGTGTGTGTGTGTGTGTGTGTGTGTGTGTGTGTGTGTGTGTGTGTGTGTGTGTGTGTGTGTGTGTGTGTGTGTGTGTGTGTGTCGGTGCATTTGTGTATTTCTTTTTTTATTACAGACTTGATAGCAGCTCTGTGTTATTTTATATTTGCGTACCTTAAAAATATGGGACAGAAACAATAATGTACAGTGCACTTCTTTTGTTTTCATCCACTTTTCAAGTTAATCTGTGGATTATTCTACTATTTAAATATTACCAGACCACAGTGGTGATCAAATGGTTACGAATTTGCTTGTGGAATGAATAGGATAAGGGAACAGACATCATGGAGCCAAGCCACCACATTGCATCTGCCCACTCAGATGTGTTGACAGATGAGTTAATGGATGACTGGGACCACCGTGACCCAGAGGTTACTGGCAGGACCCCTGCATACCTGTGTGTGTGTGTGTGTGTGTGTGTGTGTGTGTGTGTGTGTGTGTGTGTGTGTGTGTGTGTGTGTGTGTGTGTGTGTGTGTGTGTGTGTGTGTGTGTGTGTGTGTGTGTGTGTGTGTGTGTGTGTGTGTGTGTGTGTGTGTGTGTGTGTGTGTGTGTGTGTGTGTGTGTGTGTGTGTGTTTACAGGGGTGCATTTTATGCCAATATCATATTCAGTCACAAAGACATCACGCCTCCTGATGTGACTAATGCCTGTGTGTGCGTGTGTGTGTGTGTGTGTGTGTGTGTGTATCTCTAGAATGTTTCCAGGAGAGTGAGCACCTGAAGGACAGTCTGAAATGCTGCCTGCTGCACCTGTTTGGAGCCATAGTGGCTGGTGGTCAGGTAAGCCTCTGGGGGACATGGAGTTAATTCCATAACAGCCAATGTGTGCTTGTCTCCTCTCAGCTGCTTCCTGTCTGCACACAACAATAAGAGCATTGTTGTGTTTGAACATATTCAGAAGAATCACATTTCTTTTGATTCCCACAGGGCCGTTTGTTTTCTGAATATTGCCGAGTTTGCTTTGACAAACCCTTCCTTCCTATCTCCCTGTCAGAGGAACGCACTTTTCGCCATCTCTCCTGCCACCATGGAGGTGTTAATGCGAGTGATGGCTGACTGCTCCATGGGCAGCTGCTGCTCAGACGAAGGCGAGGACTGGGACAGCGAGGCCCCTGACCGAAAGGCTTTGCTGACCCTGGGCTGCCTGCGGGAGGTGGTGCAGAGCCTCTTGGCCGCTAGTTCTGACCAGCGGCAAGTAGAAATCGCGTCGGTGCTGGAAAACTACTTCAAGCTGCTCAACTCGGACCCTGCGGCTGCCATTGCTGCCCGGCAGCAGCAGCAACAAGCAAAGGGCAGAGTGCCGACGCTGGGCCGACACTGGGAGAGCAGATTTGTAGCGCTGCAAGTACACATGCTAGGTAGGGTGGTTATTCTGTATAAATAAATAAATAATTTACTATATAAATGCATAATAAAGATACATTTACAACTACACGCTGAGCTGACTTCATCTTTGCTGTTTTTCTGTCTCAGACACCATCAGGGACATGTTCCTGTGTTCAGACAGGCCTGTTCTACAAGCCATCTTCCTCAACAGTAACTGCTTTGAGCATCTGACACGGCTGCTGCAGAACAGCAAGGTAACGGCACAGATGTGTATCCCGTGATGCGTGGAGACACAGATCAGATACACTGTGTGAGCGGGAGGGATCCTTGTTTGTCATTTAGTTAAATATTTGTGTGTGCTCAGAACTTGGCAAAGTAGAGCATTAAGAGCTGAAGTTCTTAGTTTGATGCTGGTCTTCATCTTTGTAAGCTTATGGCATATCTTATCATAGTACATTTGCCCTTAAGCCCTTGACTTTGAAAGTGATTAACTACTCATCTTCAGTGCTTGCTAAAGTTACAGTATGAGGAAAAAGCATTTTGCCCACATTTGCATGTTAACCTTCCCACAGCAAGGCTGGATCACCAATACACCACCACACAGACCACTGCCAAGGACCATGACTTTTTAACCTCTCACCCTCTCCACAAAGGTCATCTTCCCCTCCCTTGCAACCCCCCCAATTCCCTCTTGCTCTCTCTCTCTCTCTCTCTCTCTCTCTCTCTCTCTCTCTCTCTCTCTCTCTCTGTCTCTCTCTGTCTCTCTCTCTCTCTCTCGCTTCCATCAACCTCCCACATGCTATGTTGACACGTTGCCTGTTGTGTGTGTCAGCTGGTTAACGCTAGGTGCACGGCAGCAGACAAGGACCAGAAAGATATAACCAACAACAGGTTACAGACAGGAGAGGGGGACACGCAGGTACCGCCAAAGAAAGCCTCACCCTACCCCCCTCATTATCCACCCACCAGCCCTTTGCCCCCCACCCCTGCTGCTGCTGCCACCCATTCACACCAATGTCACCTCACCAGAGCCCCATGGCCGCTCCACAGCAAGACGCCTTTATTTGCCACAAACGCTTACCTATAATTGGTCACTCACAGATAAGTGAAGAGTTCATTTGCAAAAACCACCACCAGATAGATTATATCATTTTATTTATTTAGATGTTGTTTTTACTTGAATCCATCAGTTTGATTGATGTTGCTGGGAATACACAGCAAAATTCCCCCCCATCTATTTTAACCATCCTGTAAAAACATTTTTTTTTTGCAAATGAAGTGCAACATATGATCTGCAAAGACTATTTGATTCTGCACAGCTGAATTACTTGCCTTTTGTGTTCTGAGGTCTAAGACTCAAAGCTGTCACACAGCTCTCTGGCACGATATTGGATATTGAAACTACGCCATTCAGCTCTCTGTGAACTGAATGGCGTAGTTTCAATGTCCAGGGTCCATTGACCTGATCTCTTCATGTGTACTGAACAGCCAGTTTTTATTCTCCTCTTTGTGAACAGTCACCTGTATAAAGTATAATCCCCGCTATTGATCAGGATAATGTGAACACAGGTGCACCACTGTACCTTTGTTATACACAGATGTAACCCGATGCTGGAGCAAATTCTATTCCAGATTGTCTTTACCTGTAAAACTCTACAGATGAAGCGGTGCTGAACTGTGTAGCATACAGGAGCTGTAATCAAATAACACACAAGCACTGAAACAAAAACTAGCAATTCAGCATTGTTGTCTTGGTGTGGAGTGACCTCTTTGTCTCCTTCATGTCTTCACCTACCCTGTTTCCTTTATGATGTGATCTCTCTTCACGCCGCTGCGCCCCCTCCACATTCCCCCACCCCTCCCCTCCCCCCCGGTTTTCTGCGGTACACTCTGGGTTGAACTGGAATGCTGTCACATCTGCGTGGTGTGTGTGTTCTCACAGAACTGGCTTGTTTAAGGTGGTCTGGGCTCATTGATCATCATAAGTGTTTAGTTTTTGCCACAGTCCCTCTCCAGCCAGTCCAAGACTCTCTGTCGGATCAGCTAATCTACAGCTTACTGTTTAGTCTAATGAAACATCAAGTTCAGTGATCCAGAACATGTAGAATATGAGGAGGACAGAGCTGGATAGAGATGTTTGTGGTGTTTATTTGTTACAGTTCTACTCATGTTTTATGGGCTGCATGTGTGTGTGTCTATGAGTATAATGAGTGAGACTGTATTTGCCTGTGTGAGCAGAGGTGGGTGTTTTGTTCACAAAGACTACACACATCTCTACTTTAACATCTGCAGATGTTACAGTGGATTTTATTTGAGCAAATGTTGATTCCAGCTGTTACCTCTTGCACAGGGCTCTAACCATCACAGATGATTTTACTCACACAGTCACAAATCAATCACAAGCCAACATATCCAATGAAGAAATGAAGTGTGTTTTATTGTGATGCATGTTGTATTTGGTGCCTTTTTTGTCAGTTGATCATTAAAAGCCTTGTTCATGAATGCAGCTTTAAATTGTTTGCATGTCCTTTGCCCGTGTAAATATGCTATTACATTGATCTGGAGTAATTTCACTCAAGCTCTTACTGCATTCTCCCACACTTCCTACCACTGTAAGAACAAACGATTGGCTGTAGCGTAGTCAGTGACATATGCCATGTTCCTTCAGGTATTTCAAGGGCGACTTGACTCCCTTGCTGTGGCAACCATCAAAGCCCTGACAACTGTGATGCACAAATCACCAGCTGCAAAGGTAAAGAGCACACGCAGGCATCTATTTAAGTACTTATACTGATAAAGATGTAGCAGGATCACTTAACACCCACAAGAAAACACTTATACCTTAATGTCACACCCCTGCAGGAGGTGTTTAAGGAGCGGATTGGATACAATCACCTGTACGAGGTGCTCGTCTCACTCGGCCAGCCATCCAGACACCTTCTCAAAGAGCTGATGAACATGGTGAGACAAACATTATCATCATTATTTGTTGTCATTTTGTTTGGCTGCATCTCTAATAATTGTTTATCTCATTGTCTGGATCTGTGCACGTGTGTGTCTATGTTTGTAGGCAGTGGAGGGTGAACACACCTCTGTGGGGCTTCTGGGCATCAGTAATGTTGAGCCTTTGCTGCTGCTGGTCCAGTGGCTCCCAGAGCTGGACTCGTCTGAGCTGCAGCTATTCACAGCCGACTGGCTTCGGCGTCTCAGCTGCCTCAATCGACAAACCCGCGCCACCTGTGTCAATGCTGCCATGGTCATGCGAGGGCTGGCTGCTCTTGAGCGACACCAGCGGCTACACCGAGCTTGTGCTGAGAGCCTACTGGGATTGGTGGGCTCGCTGGGATCCCAGTCTCTGAGCGCCAGGGAACTTCTTGCTTTTCTACGTCTTCTTCGACCCCCAGAGTCCAGCCAAGCTCACCCCTACGTGGGTCCTGCCCTCCGGGCCCTTCTGGCCATGGTGCGCAAGCAGGGCCTAGAAAGTGCCATGCAGTACTTTGACCTGTCACCCAGCATGGCTGGTATTGCGGTTCCCACAGTGCAGCGCTGGGCAGGGTCTGCATTCAGCTTTCTGGCTTGGTTGTCGTTGGACCAGGATCAGCTTGGCCCGCCCAGCAAAGACAAGCGGAAGCAGCTGTACAGGTGGGAAGACATTAGTTACTGGGGGATGATGGTATTGCTTGTTGCTTGTTGCTAAGTGTTTGCAGCCTTTTCGAGATTTCCATAGGATGTCATGTGGAGCTGGTCAAGTTCGATATATGAAATTGTTCTCCTTTATATCTTCTCATGCAGCTTCTTTACACCAGGAGGGACAGGGTTTGAAGCCTTCATCAGCTCAGCAGGTGTACTGGTGGTGGCTGTATGCACTAAGAAGGAGTATGTGACAGTCATGCTGCCCGAGTACTGCTTCTGTGACTCTCTCTGGGTGAGTAGTCAGTAGTTTGATTGTTTATTGACTGTGCCATCATAGAACTATAAGAAAGTCTGTATCACTGTTAGGGATGTTTACAGGGACTGAATTCTATCTCTGTTTCTCTCTATAGCACAGCATTGGTGTTGTGCATGTACCAGGGAAGAGGCCGTTTGGTCACAGTCTTGTCTACATTTATGTGGATGGACAGCAAAAACTTTCTGCCCCCCTTAAGTATCCCACCATGACAGAGGTAAGATAAAACTATGCAAATGTGCAGAGTAACGTTCTTGTTTTTTATGTTGCTAATCTGTTCCTCTTTCTTGTCCACAGCCATTCACCTCTTGTTGCATCGGCTCAGCAGGTCACCGCACCACCACTCCTCCACCCTCCCAAATCCCAGACCCCCCTTTCTCCTCAGCCACCACCCCCACGGCTCGCTCCTCCTTTGGTGGCATCCTGTCCCCACAGACTTGGGGTGGACTGTTGGGGGGCAAACCCGAGTCGGTGACGAAGGTGATCTCAGCAGGGACTCAGGACAGCGAGTGGGGGAGCCCCACCTCCCTGCAGGGCCAACTTGGGAGTGTGATGGTCTTCCATGAGCCACTTCAGCCAAACCACATAAAAGCCATCTGCAGTGCTGGTAAGCGGGGGGAAGCATCAAGAATATAAATTGTGCTCTAAGAAGGTAGAGATTATTATGGTGGTTAGATTCCAACATACGGTGCAGTAAAGGTGAGTGGAAGTGAAAATGAAGTCTTCATTTCTTCCCAGGTCCAAACTGTATCTCTCCATTCAAAGCCCAGGAAGCAGAGATTGGGGACTTGTCGTCTAAGCTGCTGCTGCACTACTCACCAAAGGTATGAGGCCACACCTGTGTCGACTATCCCGCCACCAAATCATTCAAACCGGCCCCAAAGGAAAATACTGTGCCAACTAACTGTTATTCTGGTTGTCAACAGGCGTGCAGGAACCCAATCTGTCTGGATCTGTCTCCCAACATGCTGCACGGACGCTTGACTGGGAACAAAGTTGTCAACTGGGACATTAAGGTGGGAGGGGGTTTTTTAATAAATGCTGTTACATGATTGCTCTATGCCAGGGGTGTCAAAGTAAAATACACAGAGGGCCATAAAACTACATTTGCTACAAGTCGAGGGCCGGACTGGTTCAATGTTTATTAAAACATTGGCTCAGTGGGTAGTGCTTCCGCTTGGGAACCGGAGGGTCGCCGGTTCGAGCCCCTGCCGAGGAGCCCCTGAGCAAGGCACCGAACCCTCAATTGCTCCCCCCTCTGCGAAGGGTGGTAATGTAATGTAAGTCGCTTTGGATAAAAGCGTCTGCCAAATGATCGTAATGTAATGTAAAACATATTGAAATGATTGCACATAGCCTATTGAACCAAGACCTCACACAGTGTATATTATTGAATCATTTAATGAATCAAGCAAACATTTTTCAACAGGCAAACAGCAACCAAGTAAATTTCCTTCAAAAACAAAATATGTTCCTTAAGAAGATAACAAGATAAATGCAGAAATGAAATTGCATGCATTATGAACCCAAAATGCATTATTGTACTGCTCTATGATCCTCACCAATCACTGCTTTCAAATAGTAAAATGAGAAAATAGTAACAAATGTAAACATTTAACTGAATTCAAAACTGAAAATACGTTAACGCTCTGTGATGCTCACTTGTCTGAGGCTGAGCCTGAAACTTGGTGGTGTTTCATCTTTTGTACAATTTCATCAATGTTTGGGGTCAGGCTCTGAGCTGAGGAAATCCTCAGGATTGAATGAAGGTGTTCATCAGTTAGCCGGCTCCTATGTGATGTTTTGTTGAGCTTCATCAAAGAGAACAGTTGTTCACACAGGTATGTGCTGCCAAACATAGAGAGCGTCTGAGCCGCTTGGATGCGCAGCTGGGGCATTGTGTCGGGGATGAAACATGCAAACTCAGCAGCGCCCACTCTCTCATATTTTTCCTTCAGTGCGTCATCACACTGGAGCTCAATCAACTCCATTTGTAGGTTTGGTGGTGCGCTTTCCATGTCAACTGCAAAAGGATTGCTGAGCAGTTCAAACCTGCTTTTTTGGGCTTCAAAGTCAGCAAATCGGCGTCGGAAGTCGGCGGCAAGTACGCTGAGTTTATCAGCAAACTGTGCACTCGGGAAAACAGCGGTTGAGAGCTTCTCTTTCATGGTCTGGCAGCTCGGAAAGTGGCTCAAGTTTTCTTCCCGCATCTGCGTCTCCCACAGACTCAGCTTGAGTTTAAACGCCCTCACTGTACTGAACATGTCAGAGATGATGCGCCCCCGTCCCTGCAGCTGCAGGTTCATTACATTAAGATGGCTCGTGATGTCGCACAGAAACGCCACTTCACACTGGAACTTCTCATCTCGGAGCGCTGTAGTGTCTTTCCCTTTGCTTTCCATGAACTGACAGATCTCCTCACGCAGCTCGAAACACCTTTTCAGCACCTTTCCCTGGCTTAGCCATCGCACCTCCGTGTGATAAGGCAAGTCACCATACTCTGTATTTAACTCGCCCAGAAATGCCTTGAACTGGCGGTGATTTAAACCTCTGGCTCTAATGAAGTTAACTGCTCGTGTTATGGTGCTCATTACATCTTCCATTTTCAATGCTTTGCCACACAACGACTCCTGGTGTATTATGCAGTGATAAGCTGTCAGCTCACTGGTGACGTTTTCCTCCCGCATCCTCTCACGGATCCTTGCCACCAATCCACTCTTGTGCCCGCACATCGCGGGTGCTCCGTCTGTAGTCAGTCCCACAAGTTTATCCCAACGCAGCCCCATTTCATTTACACATCTGGATACCTCTTCATACAGATCTTGTCCTGTAGTTGTGCCATGCATTGGACGTAATCCCAAAAACTCTTACATTACATTACGATCATTTGGCGGACGCTTTTATCCAAAGCGACTTACATTACATTATATTACCACCCTTCGCAGAGGGGGTTCGGTGCCTTGCTCAGGGGCACCTCGGCAGGGACTCGAACCGGCAACCCTCCGGTTCTTAAGCGGAAGCTCTACCCACTCGACTACTGCCTCCCTAACTCTTCAGTTATGCACAGGCTGGAGTCCACGCCGCGGATGAAAATCGACAGCTGTGCAATGTCAGATGTGTCTGTGCTCTCATCCACAGCAAGGGAATATGCGATGAAATCTTTTCCCTTTCCCACAAGCTGTTGTTTTAGATTGGCGGATAGCTGGTCTACACGTTCAGCAATGGTGTTTCTGCTCAGACTCACGTTTGAAAATAGTTGCCTTTTGTCCGGGCACACGGCGTCACAAACTTTAAGCATACAGTTTTTAATAAACTCTCCCTCGGTAAATGGCCGGGCTGATTTTGCGACGTCTTCTGCCACAATAAAACTGGCTTTGACCGCAGCTTCGCTTTGTGATTTGGCTGTTGTGAACAAAGCCTGCCGGGACTTGAGACCTCTTTTTAATTCTTCTACCTTCTGTAGTTTTTGTTCTGTGTCCATATTCTTGTATTTGTCTTTGTCTCTGTGTTTCTGAGACGTTTCATAGTGCCGTCTTAGATTATATTCTTTCATTACAGCGACACTTTCTCCACACAGAAGACACACGGGTTTACCTTTTACCTCCGTGAACATGTATTCTGCCTCCCACCTTTCTTGAAACCCCCTGTTCTCAGCGTCCACCTTTCGTTTAGCCATTTTTGTGGAGAGGGGTACCTGCAACTGTTTTGATTGCTGAATGCTACAGTGTGTTCGCGGGCTTTCGCTCGCGGTGCATTGTGGGAAATGTAGTGTTACGCTGGTGCGTGCAAAACACCAGCGGGCAGCCGCGGGCCGGTTCTAATAGTAATTAAATATCATCCCGGGGGCCATAGATAATTCATTTGCGGGCCGGATCTGGCCCGCGGGCCTTGAGTTTGACATATGTGCTCTATGCCATTACTGCTCTCGTGATTTGACTGTGACTCTTTAAAGCTTTGAACATGTATAATATTTTAACATTTGTTATGGTAGGATATGATCAACTGTGTGGGCGGCATGCCAGTGCTCCTCCCTATCCTGGAGCAGTTGGCCCTAGCGACCACTGAGCAACACGCCAATGATCCTACACCAGGGTCAGACGTAATCACGCCTGATGTGGCCACGCTAGCTGAGGGAGATTGGGTCATTCTCCCATCCAACAGGGCTTCAGGTCTGTGCTTGAATTGTAGCAACGGATCTCTGCCACATAAGCTGCACGTGAACACAAATGCACTGGTGTTTTCTATCTTTTTTTCAGAGGCACGCTTGGAGAAGAATCTGGTGGCTACTTTCCTGTTGGTGCTGAAGCATTTCCTGCAGAGACACCTCATTAATCAGGAGAGTCTGCTGCACTCGCATGGCGTCGCCACACTGGGAGCTCTGCTACAGAAGGTAAAGACCAGTTTGTCAAAGGTTTAATATTAGCTGGTTGTTGGGGACGTACCATTTATGCAAAATTACTAAATGTAATGAGCCTGTACTGTGGGCCCTTTTTAACTTTCCTCCCTTCTGCAAACTATTGAACAGATGTAGTGTGTTTGTTCTTGAATGGCACATTATGAAAATGATGGATGTTGCTGCACCTGTCCCAGTAAAATGATTTCACTTCTGTCAGCTTTTGTTTCTGTGTGTAGCATTGGTTTGTCTCCGGTCTGTGATTGTCTTTTCTTCTGTGTCCGTTTGTTTCCCTCAGCCGCTCGTTCTTTATTCCTCAGCCCTGGTTCTCCGCCTCTCTTTTAGTTTTGTGTTTGTCTGAGTGTCAAGTATCTCCGTGATCCGATGTCCATTTTTGGTGTGGTGGAAATACTGCTAAATCCTCCACTGAGACATAGATAACAGATCTTTTAAATGGGGTGATGGCTGCTGAAGGCAACCACACCCTGTAAAAGTACAAATAAACCACTGATGTGTTTCACCATTCCTGTGCAGTTCTTATCTCTTCCAAGGGGAATGTTTTGTGAATGTCAGGCACTTACTTCTTTGTCTATTAACAGGTTTTCATCAGGATTAGATACTTCCGTAGTTTTATGTTCAGTCACCACAGATTCCTAATGGCACTGTGCTGAATATTTAACTCTCTGTCTTAATGTCTTATCGTCTGTCTTTTATATTGCCTGACTGTCTATTAAACTCCCCTCATTTCCTTATAAAGTCTTGTAAAGGTGCACGTAATTGATCCAAAAGTAATAAAAAGATATTGTTTGTTTGCGTAGCTGCCGGCAGGTCATGTGGATGTTAGTGTCCTGGTTGCCGCCCAGCTGCTGATAGAGCAGGTGACGCATGAGAAGAACCAGGCTCTTCTACAGCAGCTTCACACACATCTGCTGTTTAACTTCAACATCTGGAACCAAGGAGACTTCCCCTTACGCATAGGTGAGACCTAAACAGTAGACTGTGTTTAATGAAGATCCAGTGTAGTATTTTGAGTGTGAGAGGGACGAAAAGTGTCTGATTGCAGATTGCTGACTGTTGCTCTTGTTTGTACCTAAGGTCACATACAGTACATGTCCACCGTCATCAAAGACAACAGGAAGCAATTCAGGAAGAAGTATGGAGTGCAATTCCTGTTGGACACCACTCGTCTGTATTACGGGTGAGACTCCATTTTAGTAGGTGCAACATTTTGCTCAAACCTTCACTAAACCTCACTGTCGTCATTGTCATCTCCTTTGTACTTCAGGAAGAGCAGCGGTAAGGAAAGTGATCTGATTGAGGACGACGTTCACACCATCCGGGCCTCTCTCTGCGGGCTCATCAAGTACTACATCAGCAAGGGCATGTCACAGGATGAGATGCATAGCGTCCTGGGATACATGGCTGCCATTGGAAACGAAGAGCAGGTTAGACGGTTTGATCAGGGTGTGTGTGTGTGTGGGGAGGGGGGGGGAAGGTAACCAGTGAAATTCAAACTGCCAACCATTTATTGTCACAACCACAGCCCAGACCAGAGTTCCTTTAATGAGTGTGTTTGAGCTTCCCTGTATTCCCGATGGCTTTTTGCCTTTGCTTTGAGGTGTTGGAGCAAAGATAGAGAACTGGAGTAGGTCAGGTTATTCATAGTTTATTCTTCCCAGATGACCTATATAATTCAATACCGATTGATGCCAATAACTTGTGCCATTTGAGAATTTCATTGTGCAAGTTTGATGACCTTTCATGTCAGCATTTTGTTTTTGTAGTGATACTGGAGCAGGAAGCTGTTTGCTCATTTCCCGCCTAGCAGCTGTTTTGCCAGCCTCTCTCCTTTGGCATTACTTTGTATCTATTTTCCCCTCGTAAGCGGAAAGCTCAGAAAAGATTTACCATCACAATATCCATCATTAGTTTTAGTTTAGCCATGACTCTTTCCCTTATCTTTCCCTCTGGTGCTTAAAGACACACCGAATGTGCTTTGAACAGGATATTATCTATCGCTGTTATGTGGAATCCATTTCCTCATCTTGACATACCTCCTCCCCCCTTTTCCGGTTTTCCTCTCTTTTTTAAGTCCAATCTTGTTTTTCATTTTGTCTGCAACTGTTTGTATCCTCTTACACTGCACTAGTACATGTAGCAGCTGGCATCCTCCGTTAACATGTGGTCAATATGAACGCCTGATCCTATTTCACTTCTGTCTATTCGGATACTATTAATTCATTAATTGTGTCTAGTACAGATTTTGATGCCATTAACTAGAAAATGAAATTTTTCCACTCATAACCCTCACTTAAATCATATCTTACACTCTGTGTTTTCAGGTGAATTATTGATTTGGAGTGGTGTTTGTGTGTGTTGCAGTTGTGTGGGCTGCTGGAGTTGTTACTGAGCCTCCTCCAGACCAGTCCGGCCAAAGACCAACTCTTTCTGCTGCTGTACGAGCCCGGGGCAGCCGACTCCTGCTACGCCCTCCTGCTTAACAACAAACACTCTGACCGACTCCGAGAGCTCGTATTCAAGGTGCGTTTACTTCTGAGACATGCTAACCCACCAAGGGCTTCTCACTGCCAATTACTTGTGTTGTACTTTTGTCACTGAGTGAGCTGTCCTTACGAGTCTCCAGCTGGTCAGTGTCCGATCAGAAACAAACCTAAGCTTTACACTTTCAGCTGTTTGAGCGTATGTTGCGCTGCGACCGCGTCTATGACAAGAACAAGCAGCGTTTGCGACTGAGAGAAGCAGGTTACGCCGGCCTGTCGCTGCTCTTCTCTGAACTTCACATCACTCCAACGCTGATCCGCTGTCTGCTCAACCAGATCCTCCACACAGGTCAGCTTTTGTTTTCGTAAAAATTGTCAGTGTGTTCACGTGGTTGTGCCTTTTAGTGGGGTGTCTTATTCTTTATTCTACCAGTTTATCTGCTGTGTTTCTGTGTCAAATCTACAGATCAAGTAGTGAACTACAAGGACCTAATGGCTCTGGTCCAGCTCACTCACAGGGCAGGGCCCAGTGTACGCCTCATAGTCTGCAAAAGGGTAAGGGAACACACAATTAATTTTGGGTATTGATTACCCCTGGACACAGGCAATGACTGAAGCTTCCAGCAATCATTCAGTATCATCTAATGCTTTTTACTTCACTTAGAGTTTCCATCTCCCTCACGCTGTTTGCCTTCATTCTTCATTTACTTACGTACAGAGAAATGTACACGAGCACAAATTCATGCCTCAGTTTGGCTTTCCTATTCCTATACATCCTTTATTCATTCGTCTTCTCTCTCCAGGTGTGCCAGCTGCTCCAATCCCAGCAGGACGCTGCCGTGCAGATCTCAAAACAGCAATGTTGGCAGGACACCCTGATACGGCTTTACCTGCGGGCAGAAGGGTCCACCACAATTCGGGGTGCAGATACCATCAGCACCTGTAGCCTGGATCTGAGCCTGAGCCGACCCAGCGGCAGCAGCATTAACCGCCTGGAGCTTCCGCTGGACAGGAGGAGCCGGGCAGGCAGCGCCAATCGCTTGGACCGGCTGGAAGATGACCGGCTCAGCATCGGCGACACTCGCTCTGTCGACAGCTTGGATAATGGCGATGTCATCTCGCTGCTGGACACGCCAACGTCCTCTGCCTCCACAGAGCCGCATCTCCATGTTAAGCCTTGGGTGGTGGGCAAATCAGGGGGCCTGACTCTGGATCTGTCCCACCTCCAAGCCTATGAAGGGGGAGAGAGCGGCAGCCAGACACCTGGCAGCATGCCCAGCACACCGTCACCGCTAGAGACCACCAAGCCCTTCCCAGGGGACCGCGAAGCAAATTCCTCCCTGACTGAGGACAGCTTTCTCTTCAGTGACAACATTTCTCTGGGGGAGTCTTTCAACAATGCTGAGGTGATTTATTGCTGTTGCTGCAATTATTCATTCTCATCAATGAAGTGTAATTTCTGCTAATATATTTGAACAATGTCCTCCTCTTCATCGATCTACCTTGTGGTGTTATCGCCCCCTAGCGAGCAGAGGAGGAACTGTGCAGCATGCTACTGGAAATTGTGCTGTGTGTGATGTGGCAAGGTGTGGAGGGCTCTGACGACACAGCGTGGCTGGAACGTGGCCAGGTCTTCTCCGCTCTCACCAAGCTGGGTACTGCCAATGAGCTGCTACTTCCTGTGGACCAGATCAAACTGAGGTCGGCACTCTATTCAACTCCATGATCCCCACTATGAGTAACAAGCTCGCATTTTCATTTTTCCCTTGTTAACGGTGAATAACAGATTACTGCCTGTTCCTGTGTTCTCTCCCTTCCTGTCCAGCCTTATGGAGCGTATGTTGGAGTGGGCAGTGAGTGACAATCGTGAGGCGTCGGCGGCCTCGTTGCCACAGCACACAGAGAATGCGGTGCGGTTGCTGCACATGGTACAGGACTTCCTACAAGCAGAAGGTCTGGTCAATCCAGCGCTGTGGACGGAGAAGGTGCTAGAGGAGACTGTGACACTGATGGACAGCCTCATGGTGTGGTACTCTGCAGGCACACAGTGGTTCCAGCTCTCTCAGGTTGGGCTGAGACTGCTGCTGGGCTTCATGGCGCAGCAGGACCCTGAGGTTAGCTGGCATTATGAGCATGTCTCTTGTGTCTACTAAGTGCACAATATTGTCTGTATCTTTATTATGGAAACAGAAAACAAGAGGGCATGAGTGTGTTAATGCGTACCTGCAGTGTGATCATCATCTGTTCTTCTGTCTCAGGTGTGTGCCATGGCCACAGCCAAACTGAATGGCATCCTGCAGACCAAGGAGGTGTCCAGCCAGGATGAGGCCTGCTACCTTCTTGGCAAAGTGGAGGGCATCCTGCGTCGCTCTGTCCAGGAGCAGACGGAGGAGACCTACTCCTTCCTGGTTCCTCTGCTGCGAACGCTGCTCTCCAAAGTCCACCGCCTGCTCTACATGGAGCTGCACCTCCCGCAGCTCCCAGACACCAACGGCAGCCCATCCTTTTTCGAGGACTTCCAACAGTACTGCAACTCGCCTGAGTGGCGTGTCTACCTCGACAAATATGTGAGCTTTTAACGTTACACAAATTCAGTTAATATTTGTTGTTTGTTTAAAAGGCATTAGATGAAAAGAAGAATGTTAACCCAGGGACTTATAATTCAGTCATGTTTGCAAATTAGAAGGCAACGAGGTCGAAAACTAGAAAACAACTAAATATTTGAATTACAGGATCTTATTGAAAATCATTAATTATATTAATTTAGCAAATTGATGCCTATTGTTTGTTCCTTACACAGACAGTCTGTATGTTTTACAATGTGGTACAATGTAATTTCTGCTTGTGTTCAAATTCTGACTTGCACAGTAACGCCCGCTTCTATAAATACTTTAAATGTTGTCTATCCTCAGATCATCCCGTACATGAAGCAGTATGAAATCGAGACATTCAGCCAGGGCCATGAGACCATGGCTCTTTACTGGAAGGAGTGCTATGAGGGCTTCATGGTCAGCCTGCACAGAAGAGAGAGGGAGAGGGGCGAGAGCAAGATCCGCTTCCAGGTTAGTTAGCTTGTTTATAAACAAGCACAGCGATTCTTCTTTGCCGCTTCACAACCCTGCAACGTTTCACTACTCCCTTCAGGAGCAGTTTGTGGAGCCCTTCTCACGGCGAGGCCGCCAGGAGAACCTACGGTACAACAGCATGCTGAAGCAGCAGCACAGTCAGAACGGCGCCACCTTAAGGCAATGGAAGGCAGCACGCCGCGGCCTGGTGTGTGAGCGAGGGCCCTGGGCTGACAGGTACTGACTTCATCTTCCACATTCACTGCCTTGTTTTTATTTTTCCACTGCAAATCAAGCACAGTGTAATGAATAAGTTGTATCTAAGGAGGCTCACTGTTCTATTCCTAACAGGCAGCAGGACGAGATGCAGTGGAGGGTGTCCAGTGCTGAGAACTACTCACGCATGAGGCTGAAACTTGTTCGTAACTACAACTTTGACCTTCACCGAGAGGCCAGCGCTCTGCGAGACAACTTGGGTAAGACAAGAACAAAAACAAGAGTAGATTTTATGTATAACACCAACAGCATTCAGGTTGATGAGGCTCTGCATGGGGTTGTACTGTTTATTAATAAGGGTTGGGCCACCCCCCCTGCTTTTAGGTGTCCATCAGCAGCGTGTAAACCCAGAGTCTCTACTGCTCCAGGCTGTAAAGCAAGTCAAAGTCAGTGACCTGGAGGACGACATCTTGGAGCTCCCAGAGGAGGACCCTTCTGCCACCAACAACCAGTCAGTCACACAATAAAATTACCGTCTAATGCTGCACCATAGGCCTGAAGAAGATAAAGGGTTAACACATGCTCTATCTCTCTCTCTCTCCCTCTCTGACAGGGTTGAGGCGGAGGAGGCTGGTCAGAAGGAGAAACTGGTGCTGTGGGAGGACTGTGAGCTGGTAACAGTTGTCGACGTGGTGCCCGGCCGCCTGGAGCTCACCACACAACACATCTACTTCTATGACAGCAGCCAGGAGAAAGAGGAAGGTGAGGCGGCACAGAGAGAGAGAGAGATGAATGGAGAAAGACAAAACATCACATTTTAACGTCGCATATTTCCTCTGTACTGATTACTAATGTCTGTAAGGTGTGGGCCATGATTTCAAATGGCCGCTGTCGCAAATCCGAGAGGTCCACTTGCGACGATACAACCTGCGCCGCTCTGCTCTGGAGATCTTCCTGATTGACCAGACCAACTACTTCCTCAACTTCAAGAAGGAGGTGAATCCCCGTTTATTAATGTCATTCAGAAGGCTTATAAAAACATTTACCGACAGGAAGAGTGACGTGTTTTTATGTCCTGACATGACAGGTAAGGAACAAAGTGTACAGCCGCATGTTGCTGTTGAGATCCCTCAGCCTGTATGGAACCCGCTCACCTCAGGAGCTTCTCAAAGCGTCAGGACTCACACAGGTCAGGACAGGAAACAAATGTGCATGAACAGAGTCGCAACACATTCCAAATCATTTACTGATGCCTTGTATCCATGACAGAAATGGGTGAACCGGGAGATTTCCAACTTTGACTACTTGATGCAGCTCAACACAATTGCAGGCAGGACATACAACAACCTGGCTCAGTACCCAGTGGTACATTTTCCACATTCTTCCTCAGTGTATAAGCAAGAAATATCCCAACTTTTCCGCTCACAGGCCCTTAGCTAATTCTTTGTATCCGTGTCGACCAGTTCCCCTGGATTCTCGCTGACTACACTTCAGAGGAGCTGGACCTGTCTGATCCTCGGGTATTCAGGGATCTGTCGAAGCCTGTGGCTGCACTCAATGAACGCAATGCCAAGGCTGTTAGAGAGAAGTAAGTTTCATCCCTCCATACGTCTCGATGTCCTCTGACAGGCTCATGTTAATGTCATATGCGTCTCCATCAGGTATGAGAGTTTTGAGGACCCAACGGGCACCATTGACAGGTTCCACTATGGAACCCACTACTCAAATGCTGCTGGGGTGATGCACTACCTGATCAGAGTGGAGCCCTTCACCTCCCTGCACATCCAGCTGCAGAGTGGACGGTAAGGAGACCGATTGCCCCAACAGACCTAACGGGTCAAGGAAGCGTGTTTGTGTTTGCATCGTTCCTCTAGATGACCTTACCATCACCTTCTCTCCTTTGTTCAGGTTCGATTGCGCGGACCGTCAGTTCCACTCCATCCCAGCGACGTGGCAGACCCTCATGGACAACCCCAACGACGTCAAGGAGCTGATCCCAGAGTTCTTCTACTTCCCAGAGTTCCTGGAGAACCAAAATGGTGAGATTGAAAGCTGCATTCTTTGCTGCTTCTTAGCCTCAATAGCAAAATGTGAAACATATTCTACCTGTACATACCTATCCATATCGTTTCACAATTTTGATGAGAGGATTATCATTAATATGTTGTATTCTTCACGCTTCTTTCCTTTTCCGCTTTGTTTTTCCTCTCTCTTTTCCTCTGCTTCTGCTCTGTTTGATGTCCAGGGTTTGATCTGGGTCGTCTGCAGATCTCCAAGGAAAGGGTAAATGACGTCATTCTGCCCAAATGGGCCAAGTCCCCCGAGGATTTCATCTACAAGCACCGCAAAGCTCTGGTGAGATGTACCGTAGTTTTAAAAAGGAAGTCGCAACACTTGGGACATTGCAGTTATGAAGTGAACTGCGGTTGAACATCTTGTAACCACAGTGTGTATTTGTCTTCATGACAGGAGTCCGAGTATGTATCGGCCCACCTGCATGACTGGATCGACCTGATCTTTGGCTACAAGCAGAGAGGTCCTGCAGCAGTGGAAGCCCTCAATGTCTTTTACTACTGCACCTACGAGGGTACGACACTCAGAGAAGATAGTCTCACATCTGTCTGCATCATAATAATAGAGCAGCTTCAGTCTAAGTAGTGAATGTTATTTTAAATATTGGCTTTGTTTTTCAGGGGCAGTGGACCTGGATGCTATCACTGATGAAAAGGAGCGGAAGGCCCTAGAAGGCATGATCAGCAATTTTGGACAGACGCCCTGCCAGTTACTCAAGGTGCAGACGCCAAACCAACCGCACGGCACTGTTATGCTTTCAAAGGGGGAAAGAATGATTCTCATGGTTATGATCTAATTCCAGGAGCCCCACCCTGTGCGTCTTTCTCAGGAGGAGGTGGAGAAGAGGAAGGCTCAGCTGGACTCGTGTCCCCTCAGCATCTTTGAACACCTAAGCGAGCTCAAGTCCTTCTTTGTCGAGGTTTGATCCCGTTCCTCAGTTCATTCACTCTTTACTACAGTGATTGTTGAGGGGTTATTCACAGACGATGAGCTGTAATAATTGTGATGGTGTTTCACTCTCACCTTCTCAGGGCATCAGTGACAATGTGCCGTTGATTAAGGTCGTGGTACCCAAGAATCAGAGCCATTCCTTCATCACGCAGGGCAGCCCGGACATGATGGTGAGCGCTTTATCATTCTCATAATAATTCTAAGATGATGTTGATGTTAAAGGTGATGTCTGAGATGTTGTTTCTGTCTCCAGGTGACTGTGAGTCAGAACTGCCTGATGGGGACCCATGGGTGGCTGGCTTACAACAAAAACATCTCTAACTACTTCACCTTCATCAAGGACCCCACGGTGTCCAACACCAAGTGAGAACACTGCACACACACACGCACACACACACAAACGCGATTTCCTTTGCCCTCTTCTTCCTTAACTCTTCCTCCTCTGTTCGGTTTCAGGACGCAGCGCTTCCTGTCCGGGCCCTTCTCCCCTGGCGTGGAGGTGACGGCCGGGCTATTTGTGGTTTCCCACGATGGCAAGCTGCTCTTCAGTGGCGGCCACTGGGACAACAGCCTACGGGTCACCTCCCTCGTCAAGGGCAAGACCATAGGGCAGCACATCCGTCACATGGGTAAATATACACCCACACACCTCTACATGGCTTCCACTGGTATTTACAGGTCAAGACCATGACTTCTTAATGTCGTCGATCTCTCCAGACATTGTGACCTGCCTGTCAACGGACCACTGTGGCATCCACCTGATGTCCGGCTCACGAGACATGACCTGCATGGTGTGGCAGGTTCTGCAGCAGGTCAGCGCGCCGCTTTGTGTCATCATCATCGTCGCATCTCATGTATGTATGCTCACCCTGATGCATTCTGTGACCGTCTGCAGGGCGGAGCTCCCGTGGGTCTCCATCCAAAACCAGTTCAGGTTTTGCACGGACACACAGGCGAAGTGGTGAGCGTCAGCATCAGCACAGAGCTGGACATGGCCGTGTCTGGGTCGAGGGTAAGAGAACGCATCACATGCCTCTCTTCTGCACGCTGCACTCGCTCAATCTCTCATTTGTTTACATGCATTTATAAATGGGTTTGTTCAGTGGTTATTCAGGTCTAATGTGTGTCTCCGCCCTGTGTGTTCCAGGACGGGACGGTGATCATTCACACAGTGCGTCGCGGTCAGTACATGCGGTGCTTGCGGCCGCCGTGTGACAGCACCCTGCCGTTGTCTATCCTGCACCTGGCCGTGTCCTGGGAGGGTCACCTGCTGGTTCACACCTGTGTGGAGGGCAAGGCCACGCTCAAGGTGCATGCACACTCACAAGCGTCTGACCAGCGTTAGGTTGTAAGGTAAATAAACACCACTTCATGGTTTCTGTTTGCATTTTTCCTCTTAGGACAAAAACGCTCTGCACCTTTACTCGGTGAACGGGAAGCATCTCTGCACGGAGCCTCTGAAGGAGCAGGTGACGGACATGTGCGTCTCAGGCGAGCATGTGGTCATCGGCAGCGAGCAGGGATACTTGTCCATTCGAGACCTCTACAGGTAAACACCTTTAGGGCTTTTCAATGCAGGTGTCTCCGCAATCCTCATTTCATACTTTGTAAGTAACGTCTCCTCCTCGCCGCAGCCTGTCCCTGTGCGCCGAGCCCACAGCCATGCGGGTGCCGGTGCGCTGCGTCTCCGTCACCAAGGAGCAGAGCCACGTGCTGGTGGGCCTGGAGGACGGCAAGCTCATCATCGTGGGCGTAGGCAAGCCGGCGGAGGTAAAGAGCTCGCTGAGGAACTACATCGCTCAGAGCCTTGAGGCGTCGCCGCTTCTGTCCTCCCCCCTCCTGGCCCCGCTGCGAGCTCGCTCCCCCACCCACCTGCTGCAGCAGCGCGACCAGTTGGTGTTCAGCCCCGCTTCCAGCTCCCACAAACGCTATTAGCTCTAGTCGTAGCCCCTTCTTCCTCCTGTAGACGCTGGAGAACACACACACACGCTCACTTAGACGTAAACACACTAACAGCTAGATTTAGACTCACACGCAAACATCGCCTACGTTGCCAGCTTTGGCCTGGATGACCTCAAAGACCTTTAAACCCACAATCACCTTTCCTTCTCAGGGATGGTTGTCACTCAGACGGTCATAAGGTCCAGGCTTCACCCTCACACACCCTCACACACACACACACACACACACACACGTGTACACAGATGTGAGACCTTTCTTTATCACCTCATTGACTCGACACAGCGGCCAGTAGAACCACAAACTGTGAAAAGACATTGTTGCTCTTGACCTCATTCTGTTTTTAAAGACTCATTGGCCTCTGACTTGATTTGGCCTTTGACCCCCCTGGGATCATCTCATCCCGCGCTGTTTTACCTGAAGTGTCATTATTTGAACGTGTATGGGTGTTTGCTATATAAACTATAAGGAATATGCTGTGAGGCAAACGTAAGCCAGTGAATAACGTCTCTGCATAGTGGAGCCATATTAACCATAACATATTAACGCTGTAGCTACGATCCAATACTGCAAACTAACACGCTCGCTCCAGTGTAGAATGTGACCTTCATGTAGGTGAATGCAGGCGTAGGTGAGGTAGGCAGTCCCTCATTGTAAAGCTGAATTTGCATATCTGTATCCTTGCACCTCTGCTTCTCATCTTTTCCACTCAAATTGACTCACAGCAAAGTGAATCAAGCTTCGATTTATATTTTCTTTTAATTCACCAGCATCACAAATCAATCAAACGAATCAAGCGCTCATCAATCATATCCCTCTCCTTTTTTTTATTTCCTTTGACTTCACGCTTTTCTTTGCCCCCCTCCCCCCACTCTTCCTCTTCCTCTTCCCTCCTCCACTTCTTCTCAGATGCGTTCGGGCCAGATCACGAGGAAGCTGTGGGGCTCCAGCAAGCGACTGACCCAGATCTCCTCGGGGGAGACGGTGTACAACACCCAGCATGAACCAGAACTGACCCAACCCTGAGCCCCGAAACCTCCTCCTTCACACACACACACACACACACACACACCTCACCCCGTCTGACCCCAAACATGTTCACATTTCACTCACACTCACTGTTGTTTGGAACTCCTTTCAATTCCTCCAGCGCCGTCCTGGAGGTCCATGTGCGGTGGACTGGTTTGGTCCGCGCAAACACGGCACGTCGGTCTGTTTGTCATTGTATGTGTGTGTGCATGTGCTCTGGTTTGACGTTATGGCGCTGGCGCCGTAGTTCAAATCCTGGAGTTAAGTGTCAGCATACAGCCCCAGCACCACTGCCCGCCGCCGCCGCACCTCGTGGCCTCGGCCGTTCTCTTCATCCCTCAAACTGATGGCCATCCTGGTTTGTGCGTTTCGCCGCGCGGCCGCTCCGTTCCCTGACGAGGAGCTGCTCTCCAGAGGCACTGTGACAGATCGGTCGGCTAAATGCTCTCCCAGCCCAGGAGCTCTTGACCGCCGAGCTGTAAGCATGTACTGTACGCGTGTGTAAGCGTGTGTGTGTGTGTGTGTGTGTGTGTGTATGTGCATGCTCAGTGTTCCGTCTTCAGATATGTTAAAGGTTTCCCGTGGCCTTTCTGCCCCCTCTGAGTTCACCTGCTATGCAGCAAACAGCCTCATGAAGTAAAACATTTCCCCCAGAGGACTTGTCTGTTCTCCATTTTGAGATTAGACACCAAACACAGCGACGGAGACGGCAGAAATATGGATTTAAGCCAACATGTTCTGAGGAAACACTGCAGACGCTTTAGTTTGTGTAATCGCGATATCTGTCTTGTGTTCAATCGTCACCACAAGCAAAACACTACATTCTCCCGCAGGAGAGAGGCGCTTCCCCGCAGCAGTTCAGAGGCTCTTTGAGCATCATCGAGTGTTTTAAGTTACTTGAATCTGTGTTTTATTTATAAGTAAAATATTCTTCTTTTTTGTTTTTAATCTTAAGTGCACATTGACGACAGATACCTGCGTGGTATGATTCCTTTGCTGTGTTACGAGCTTTCCTGCCCATCTCCAAGGAGGAGAGAGGAAGAATCCTCAAGGGCTCTATGTGATGTCAGTGTTCAGAGCAATACAGCTTCTTCCTCGGGTGTCTGTTGCCGTCTTATCTCGTCTTCCTCGTCTCTCGGACAGTAGGCGCGTCCTAACCTTGCTCCCCGGCTGCCTTCAGCTCTGATCATCGCTCCAAACCTTCATCCTTTATTCCCCACATCCCACACACACTCTTTCTTTTGAAGAATGACTGCTTTCATACGAGAATCGAATACACTCGCATGCCTTCATCAGGTCGCCCAGGAGATTTGGCATTTGTGTGCGAATTTGCTTTAATATTTCAATCACTAGAACGCCGCAGTGGGAAGCTCCTGTGGACGAGATTTTACTTGATTCCAATTTTTGCACCATATCTACGTGTGTGTGTGTGTGTGTGTGTGTGTGTGTGTGTGTGTGTGTGTGAGAACATGCCAAGGACGCATGCAGTTTATGTTTTTATGCCAAATCCTTGAGTTCATCACGCATGTTGATGCTGCGTCTCAGAGTGGGTCTTTGTCGTTTGGAGTTTGTTCCTTTGCTTCTCTGTGACTCTTCTGTTTGTTTTCTTATGGAGGTGTCACAGCAAGTTTGACTGCAAAGTCCAACTCTCATACAAACTCACTTTCCTTGTTTTCCGGCGCGTTTTGTCGTCTGCCTTCGTCACTCAGACTTTAAGACCTCTGTCAGACTTCCATGACCGCAGCAAACGGAGTGCCTTTTTTTACCCCAGTATGGTGTCGCTAATGTAGAAACTGTTTGTTCTCATGACCGAAGCTGATCGTTCCAAACCACGCATCGACGGAAAAGCAGCATTCCAGGAGTTAAACTTCCGCAATTCAATGGGAAACAAGAGCGTAGGACTTCAAAGCGAAATCAGCATAGATGAAGAGGTGATATTTTGTGTCTTAGCTACATTGTCTGTGACCGTCATCAAATGGATGTGTGTATATCTGTGATTATTTATGAATATGGTATATAATGTACAGCATGATTTTTATTTGAAAAAAACGTATTTGAAAATGTACTTTTGCACTTTCCAGGTACTAAATTGTAACAAACTGTTTTATCTCTGCCCCCTAATCTGTACAAACTGCTTTGTATACACAAGTGGAAAATGATCATTAAAGTCTTGTTTAAATTTAGAGGCGCTGTCGTGGTTGAGGTCATCATTCCTTCATGGTTCCACATGATGCAGAAGGACAAACGGGGCGCTGTCAGGTAAAGACCAGATGGGCGCCCTCTTCTGGTCACTGCATGCAGCCGTCCACCAACACCAAAGCAAAGAGGTAGAGGCAGATACCAGAACCTTTCAAGTGTTCACACTGAGAGGCCTTTTCCCTCAGGCAACATTCAGCAAGGAGGCCACAGCTTCTCTGTAACAGCGTGACCAGTGATGGTCAAAGTCTCATTTTTTATTTAATTTTTATTTAGTCAAAGAATAAACACACGCACGCACACATACACGCACACGCACACACACACACACACACACAATCATCATAAAAAAACAATACTGTTCAGAAAATGTAATTGTTCTGTAAACTTGACACAACTTCAAAGTCAAAATCGCCTCATTGTGATGTTGGAATAATTATTTTGGGATGACTTATGATGATTTATTTCTGTACTTCAGAAGACTTTGACTGACAAATGAAGGAATTGAAGCAAGAAAGAAATAAGAAGAAGTGATGATCAATGATTGGACCTGTTTATTTGTGTTCAGGTAGATACATCAGGACATATTCAGACTAAACAGTGTATGTGTTGGTTTCAAAAAACAATTCATTAACAATTGTTTCAGCAACTTCAAAGAATACTGCAAAACCCCTTATTCTTCTTTTCAGCCTGTCTTCTCGCATCCTCTTCATGTTGTCTCCTCAACCTCTCCTCTGCTTCTGTCTTGGCTCTGTCAAGGTCCGCCTTCATCTGTGCTTCTCTCTCCTGCAGCTCCTTTTGCCTTTGCACCGCCCTCTCAGCGTTCTCCTTCTGTTTCTCTTTGTCCCACTCCTCCTTCTCTTTCTCTCGTATCTTCCTCTCTTTCTCTCTCTCAGCCTGTAGCTGCTTATCATATTCCACCTGTAGCTTCCTCTCCACTTCCTCCCTTTCTTTCCGTATTTGCTCTTGTTTTTCTCTCAGGATTCGTTGTTTCTCCTCTTCTATGTCTCTCTCGGCTTTTTGGAACATCGTGCTGGTGTAGTGGCTTCCTCCGTTGTTCTGCACTATGCTGTCGATCTTGCTCAGCAGCTGGGTGACCTGAGTGTGATCTTTGGCCTTGTTGTTGAAGACGTGGTACTGGCCGTTACATCTGCCCACCACATCCTGCAGCTCTGGGCTGTCTTCAACAAACTCCTCAATGGTGGTTTCTCCTTCAATAACATCTCCATGAGTAAAGAGCACCATGCTGTATTTGTCTGCAGCGTCACCAAAGATTTTTTGGATCATCTGCACCGTCTGCTTTTCTTCATCTGTGAATCGGCCCAGTTTGATGACCACCAGGAAGATATGTGGTCCAGGAGAGGAATAGCCGACGCACTGGCCTACATCTTCAGCGGTTTTCGCGTGGGTGAACCTGGTGTCAAACAGGCCCGGGGTGTCGATAATGGCCACCTCCCTCCCATTCACCACACCTGAGCGCTTTGAACAGTTCACAGTTACAGACTTGGAGCTGAACTTCGACGCAAAGCTGCGTGGACCCAGAATGGTGTTTCCAGCGGCGCTCTTGCCAATTCCAGTCTTGCCCACCATCACAATCCTCAGCACCTCATTGTTTTGTATGATGGAACCTGAATGGAACAATAAAAACATCACAATCTTGTCAAACCAGTTCATCTACACCAGAGATCAGAAACATAAGCACAGAAAGAACCGGACAGAGAGAGAGAGACGGGGGGAGAGAGAGGCTGCCTCCCGTTAGTAAAGACTTACTGCTGTCCTTCCTGTGGGCCATGATTGGAGCAGCTGGAGTCAGAGTGAGGCGATCTGAGCGGCAGAGGAGATATGTGCACATATTAATACCAGCCGCACAGATTCCACACCCACCACACTGTGACTGAAGACCTTGTGTGATTGGGCAAGCTTTGTTCAGTTTCTTCCTCTCTTCCCTTTTACAAGAAATGGCTTCAGTTCTTGTAAGCTGCAGAAAACACTGAACACATCTGTGACTCCAACCTGTGGGGGAGTTTAACATAAACCAGCACATACAATAAATCTGGACTTTGACTGGACATTTATAATCCAGGTTCTGTTTTATTGTTATTCTTTGTTTGCTCACGTGTTAATGATGTACTTATCTAATAATAATCACGTCTATTTTGTTACTCTCACTCTGTAGAATGTTTGATTCTATAATGAAGAATCACAGGTGGGGAATACAAAACACATCCAGAGATCTGGGGTTTGATCGTTTACCACGCACGCACGCACGCACGCACGCACGCACGCACAAACACACAGTAGTTTAACAGTGAAATCATAATAATAATATATTTCACTTCAAATGCTTATTAACACACACACACACGCACACACACACACACACACACACACACACACACACACACAGAGAGAAAATCAATGAAATGCGTTTATAAAGCCAAACAATGTTAGGTGATATGTGTGTCTGTGTGTCTGTGCAATGTGTGTGTCTATGTCAGGTATGTGTCTGTGTCAGGTGTGTGTCTGTGTCAAGTGTGTGTCTGTGCCAGGTGTGTGTCTGTGTCAGGTTCCGTGCAGTTCCGTTATGATCCGATAGGGAGCAGGTGTATGTCAGCGTTTTTTTTGCAGCTTACAAGAAATGGCTCAGTTCTTGAAAGCTGCAAAAAAGCCACTTCCCTCTCCAACGCAGCTTACAGGAACTGAGCCATTTTTCTTTTAAATGTGAGTTCCCTAAAAGTCAATATGAATGTGAACAACATGTTATTATAGAGACAGCACAAACTATGTGTGCAGTTTGGTGGATGTGGCTTCTGTGATGATGGTATAAATAAAAGTGCAGTATCTCCTTCACTGCTCAGATCGCCTCCCTCTGACTCCAGCTGCGTCTCCTCTCCGCTCCAAACATGGACGTCTCAAGCTGCGGTGAGCCTTTATAAACAGAGCTCCAGATTCAATAAGTGTTGTGTTTGTGGGGGGACATGGGTCTATAGAGTTATGGCTCTCTGTCAGATTGGCTAAAGTGCTGGAAAGAAACCGTGGGCTGTTTGTGTTCTCCTCTATGAATGAGGAGTAATAGGCAGCTCTGGCATTACAGAGCTTGGGGCGGCATCTCTCTCCCTCTGTCTGTCTCTCTGTCAGCTTCTTTCTTGCTTGTGTTTCTGATATCTGACAGTTTTGACGGATTGTGATGTTTTTATTGTTCCATTCAGGTTCCATCATACGGAACAACAAGGTGCTGAGGATTGTGATGGTGGGGAAGACCGGGATTGGCAAGAGCTCCGCTGGAAACACCATTCTGGGTCCAGGCAGCTTTGAATCGAAGTTTAGCGCCAAGTCTGTAACTGTAGAGTGTTCAAAGCGCTCAGGTGTGGTGGACGGAAAGGAGGTCGCTATTGTTGACACCCCGGGCCTGTTTGACACCAGGTTCAGTCACGATGAAACTGCTAAATATATAAGCCGCTGTATCACCTATTCCTCTCCTGGACCACATATTTTCCTGGTGGTCATCAAACTGGGCCGATTCACAGAAGAAGAAAAGCAGACGGTGCAGATGATCCAACAAATCTTTGGTGAAGCTGCAGACAAATACAGCATGGTGCTCTTTACTCATGGAGACCTTATTGCAAGAGAAGACACCACCATTGAGGTGTTCCTTCAAGACAACCCAGAGCTGCAGGATGTGGTGGACAGATGTAACGGCCAGTACCACGTCTTCAACAACAAGGCCAAAGATCACACTCAGGTCACCCAGCTGATCAGCAAGATCCACAGTATAGTGCAGAGGAACGGAGGAAGCCACTACACCAGCAAGATGTTCCAAAAAGCCGAGAGAGCCATAGAAGAGAAGAAGCAACAAATCCTGAGAGAGAAAAAAGAGCAAATACGCAGAGAGAGAGAGGAAGTGCAGAGGAAGCTACAGGAGGAATACGAGAAGCAGCTACAGGCTGAGAGGGAGAGAGAGAGGGAAGTGAGAGAGAAGGAGAAGGAGGAGTGGAGCAAAGAGAGACAGAGGGAGAATGCAGAGAGGGAGGAGGAGAGGAAGAGGGAGATGCAGCAGAGAGAGGAACAGATGAAGGCGGAGCATGACAGAGCCCTGAGAGAAGCAGAGGAGAGGCTGCAGGAAAGATATGAAAGGCAGGCGAGAGCAGAGGCTGAGAAGAGCTCCTTCCTGTCTTTCATTGTTGACTTAGTGAGAGTAGTTGGTGAATGCCTTGTTAAAGTGTTCAAAAAGTAAAACATGTTGAGTCCACCCATACTGTGCTAAAGAATGTGTCACTGCTTCCTTCGGTTGAAGCCTCATTCAGTGACTTTATTATCTGCTTTGTTCATGTGAGAACAATATTATGTGTCGGTGTGTTTCTCAATAAACAACCTGTGTGTGCAGTGCTTCAGCAAAACCTCAGCTTGTTCTGGCTTCAAGTGTTGGTACAATAACTTTCAAATATTGCTATCAATAAAATTTGAAAAAAAAATAAAAATATGAATAACTTTAAGAAATTAAAGTCCTCGGGGGAATCACTCCTTGTTTGACCTAAGCCTCAAAGATTCACCATAAACCTTAATAACAATTATCAAATTAATGAATTAATTAAATGGGAATAACTTAAAGACTAGTTTTGCGCCCAAAATCAATGTGGAAGGTTGATACTTAGTGTAGACAGAGACTAGATCATGCAAGATTCAAGGCAAACAATTTCAGACACTTCTTGGGGTTAACCAAGGGTTAACCTTTTGACCAATGGTGCAGCAGCAGAGTCTATGACATCTTCACATCAAGGTGTGAAGAGGGGGTTGGTCCACAAAAACTCTGAGGAAGTGTTCTTGTATTGTGAACAAAAGATTCCATGCCTTATCAGAGTCAGCCATGAGGGGCTTCAAAAATGTGTTGTAGGCCTCACATATTTACAAGCTTCAAAACAGTGTATGCCCCAACACAAGTGTCTCCTACTCAAACAGACAGGCAATCCTGGGATTCAAACCCACAACCTCAGGCTCATTGCACCATTTTTTGCCATCTGTTTGACTGATTGATCCTTACGATAAACATCTGACCCTCAATGCTTCGTCTTGATTTTTCTGATGATTTCCCTTCAGAGGTGAGTGATTGTTTTTATAACCTTCAACCTTTCTGTTGAGAGTATGGCTTTAATTCAAACGACACCACAGCTGTGATTTCTCTTTTTTCCTGTGAAGATATAACATGTGACAACCAGTTCATCTACACCAGAGTCACAGTGAGGTGATCTGAGTGGCAGATAAGATATGTGCACATATTTATACCAGCCTCACAGATTCCACACCCACTGCACTGTGGTGCATATAGCAATATTGTTTCTGATAAATTATCATAGTTCAGTAATTAAGACATTTTCTTGCTTTGTCAATCTAAGTTAGTCTTTGTGCTGTCAGGTGATTGTCGCTTTCAAGTTGCCTTTCTTCCCTTTTACAAGAAATGGCTTCAGTTCTTGTGAGCTGCAGTCACGATGAAACTGCACAGGTATGTGTCTGTGTCAGGTACGTGTCTTTGTCAGGTGTGTGTCTGTGTCACGTGTGTGTCTGTATCAGGTATGTGTCTTTGTCAGGTGTGTGTCTGTGTCAGGTGTGTGTCTGTGTCAGGTGTGTGTCTTTGTCGGGTGTGTGTCTTTGTCAGGTGTGTGTCTTTGTCAGGTGTGTGTCTGTGTCAGGTGTGTGTTTATGTCAGGTGTGTGTCTGTGTCAGGTGTGTGTCTGTATCAGGTGTGTGTCTGTATCAGGTGTGTGTCTTTGTTTACGACGTGTGGCTCGTCTGTCTCACACTCATTATACAGCAGCTACAACTGTGCAGTTCCGCCATGATCCGATAGAGGTCAGGTGTGTGTCAGCGTTTTTTTTGCAGCTTACAAGACCTGAGCCATTTCTTGTAAATGGGAATTCCCTTGGAAGTTCCCTTCAAGTCAACGTGAATGTGAAAATCTTAAAGCCTGACAGCACAAGCTATTCAGTCACAGTGTGGTGGGTGTGGCTTCTGTGATGATGGTATAAATAAAGGCACACCAACAGGATTTCCCCCGCCGCTCAGATCGCCTCCCTCTGACTCCAGCTGCGTCTCCTCTCCGCTCTAAACATGGACGTCTCAAGCTGCGGTGAGTCTTTACAAACAGAGCTCCAGATTAAATAAGTGTTGTATTTGTGGGGATGATAGAGTTATGGCTCTCAGTCAGACGGGCTAAACTCTGGAAAGAAACCGTGGGCTGTTTGTGTTCTCCTCTATGAATGAGGAGTAATAGGCAGCTCTGGCATTAGAGAGCTTGGGGCGGCATCTCTCTCCCTTTAACTGCCATAAATATTAACAAGTGAACTCATTCTCTCTCGGTTGTGTGCAGCCAGCGAGGTATGTTTATTTACATGTTTATGTTTGTCGCGCATTTTCATTTTGTCTTTACAGTTGCGTGTGATATGAATGTGTGTTAATTTTGTATGTATTGTACATATTTGAACAGTTCGACGGTGGATTTGATGACGGCGATGTTGGAGCGCAATTAAGATAAATAAATCCATCAGTGATAAAGAACTATGGTGCCGTGTATTAACTGGAGGGAGTGATACTCCCTCTGTCTGTCTCTCTGTCAGCTTCTTTCTTGCTTATGTTTCTGATATCTGACAGTTTTGACAGATTGTGATGTTGTTATTGTTCCATTCAGGTTCCATCATACGGAACAATGAGGTGCTGAGGATTGTGATGGTGGGGAAGACCGGGATTGGCAAGAGTTCCGCTGGAAACACCATTCTGGGTCCAGGCAGCTTTGAATCGAAGTTTAGCGCCAAGTCTGTAACTGTGGAGTGTTCAAAGCGCTCAGCTGTGGTGGACGGAAAGGAGGTCGCTATTGTTGACACCCCGGGCCTGTTTGACACCAGGTTCAGTCACGATGAAACTGCTAAATATATAAGCCGCTGTATCACCTATTCGTCTCCTGGACCACATATTTTCCTGGTGGTCATCAAACTGGGCCGATTCACAGATGAAGAAAAGCAGACGGTGCAGATGATCCAAAAAATCTTTGGTGACGCTGCAGACAAATACAGCATGGTGCTCTTTACTCATGGAGACCTTATTGCAAGAGAAGACACCACCATTGAGGATTTCCTTCAAGACAACCCAGAGCTGCAGGATGTGGTGGACAGATGTAACGGCCAGTACCACGTCTTCAACAACAAGGCCAAAGATCGCACTCAGGTCACCCAGCTGATCAACAAGATCGACAGTATAGTGCAGAGGAACGGAGGAAGCCACTACACCAGCACGATGTTCCAAGAGGCCAAGAGACACATAGAAGAGGTGAAACAACAAATCCTGAGAGAAAAACAAGAGCAAATACGCAGAGAGAGAGAGAAAGTGGAGAGGAAGCTACAGGTGGAATATGAGAAGAAGCTACAGGCTGAGAGGGAGAGAGAGAGGGAAGTGAGAGAGAAGGAGAAGGAGGAGAGGAAGAGGGAGATGCAGCAGAGAGAAGAACAGCTGAAGGCAGAGCATCACATAGCCCTGAGAGGAGTGGCAAATGAGTATCTGTGTGAACGTATCAATAACCAATCAAATGTGTTTGACCTTTTTACTATCTTTGGGCTAAACAAATTTGGGTCAAATTGATGCCAAGGACAATACAACACTAAAAAAGTTGATAAAATGTGTTTTCTTTCATCAAATGATCTGAAATTAGTAGGGGTTGTTTGATACAATGCTCTTCATGATTAGAAGACATTTGAAGTCATTTGATTGAGTTTTGGGTGTTTTATTGAATTTTAAAACTCCTTTGGTCCTGGGGTCAAATTGGCCCCGAAGCACAAAGTGGTGTAATGGGGCAAAAAGTCACACCATACTGCTTTCCAACACATCTTTGATCTTGGATGTTTGGTGTGTGTGGTCAAGCAATGGTTACACAAAATTAATTTTTACTTCATGCTTTATATAACAGTAAAACCATTTTGGAGTCAATTAGACCTCAGAGGACAATAGGTGTTAATATTTGCTGCCATTCAAGAAATTCAAAAAATTCAAAAACAGCACCCTCACTAAATAGTTCATGTCAAATAGTGAAAAAAATATTTTTTTTTTTTAAACTAAAAAATAGGGTACATTTCATGTAAACAAGGTCTTTTGGCCCTAAATTCCAAAATGAATGGAAAAATGTGTGGTCATGTGTTGGACTGGAGTCAGACTAAAGGTGTGACACAAAAATAATTGAAAATTTACACTATATGCTTTAGATAACAGTCAAACTATTTGGGGTCGATTTGACCCCAGTTGACAATAGGTGTATGTAAAACTGGAGGACATTACAAGAGTTAAATGAATCATACATAATCATCAACGATCAAACATTCAGTAACCAATCAATGTGTTTAATTAATCAAATCAAATCCTGCAGTGTGATGTACAAAATGATGTGTGCCTTGGGCCTTCACCTTTTCCACATAAACCTGGAGATTTTTTAGGCTTTCATTATGCCTGAAGTCGCACTCTCCGGCCCTGGGTCCGGAGAGGCGCCTGTGTATCTCTGTGCTGTGACTGGGAGTGGACACCCAGAGGCGCCTCTGACGCCCTGGAACGGTCCAATCCCCACTTGTTTACTTTTGCCCGCCCGTATAAGAAATCATGTCATGTAATGTATCTTGGTCTTTTCTGTCTAACAACCAGAAGTGACCCACTGCAGTGTGAAGGAATAAACTGATTCTTCATTTTTTATTCCTGAGTCTTCTCAATTGTCTTGCTGCAAATCTCCACCACAGTTTGGGGTTGTCGGTACGATCTGAGGGCTGACTGGGTAAACTGCTGCTGCGGGAACGGTAGCAGTCGACAAATAGCCATCACAGAGCCCTGAGAGAGGCAGAGGAGAGGCTGCAGGAAAGATATGAAAGGCAGGTGAGAGCAGAGGCTGAGAAGAGCTCCTTCCTGTCTTTCATTGTTGACTTAGTAAGAGTAGTTGGTGAATGCCTTGTTAAAGTGTTCAAAAAGTAAAACATGTTGAATCCACCCATACTGTACTAAAGAATGTGTCACTGATTGATTCTTACGATAAACATCTGACCCTCAATGCTTCACCTTGATTTTTCTGATGATTTCCCTTCAGAGGTGAGTGTTTGTTTTTATAATCTTCAACCTTTCTGTTGAGAGTATGGCTTTAATTCAAACGACACCACAGCTGTGATTTCTCTTTTTTACTGTGAGGATATAACATGTGACATCATCGGTTCACTTCACAGCCTCTTCCTTAACACACTATGAGGGATACATGAAATAACAATGTACAGAAATGCTAAATAAAAACAAACATGTCCTCTTGATGCGTCTAAGCCAACACAGGATAAACTCAGTGTGCACACGCTGTCATTACAAAAGAAACAATACACTTAATATTCATTTCATACAGATTAACCAACTCAAAACAATGTTGCCTGAGCATGGTATTAAAGTAAGGAGTAGTATTGAAACATCACCACAGTTAAAGAGATCAGTGACCCTTGAGGGGTACAAAGTACATACAATGGGGGGAACAGTACATGCCACTATAAGTACATAAGGAGGACAAGGTTACAAAGTGCAAATGTGCATCTGACTGTGAGGTATGAGTGATTACAATCTATACAACTACAGCATACAGCATTACATTACATAATAGAGCAAGGATCTTGTGCAGCATGGAATGAGTTGTTCATTTCAGCATCTCTTCTGGCCTGCCTCTCGTGTTCCAGCGTTCTCTCCTCAGCCTGTCTCAGGGCTCACTCATACTCCGAAGCTCTGCTTCTCTCTCTTTCATCTCCCTCTTCCTCTCCCTCTCCCTCTCTGCTGTCTCCCTCTGCCTCTCTCTGTCCCACTCCTCCTTTTCCTTCATCCTCTGCCACTCAGCCCGGAGCTGCATCTGAAAGTTCATCCTCCTCTTATTCTCCCTCTCCCTCTCTCTCTGTCTCTCCCTCTCCCACTCCTCCTCCAACGCATTGTGGAGCTTCCTCTCCTTCTCCCTCTCTGCTTTCCCCCTCCTTCTCTCCTCCTCCCTCTCTGCTTTCTCTTTCGCTTTCTCCCTCTCCCTCTCCCTCTCTTTGTTCCACTCCTCCTTGTCCTTCATTCTCTGCCTCTCAGCCTGGAGCTGCTTCTCGAAGAACTCCTGGTCCTGCTTCTCTCTCTCTCTCTCTCTCCCTTTCCCTCTCCCTCTCTTTCACTCTGTCCCTCTTTCCCTCTTCCTCTCCCTCTCCCTCTCCCTCTCACCCTGGAGCTGTATCTCCCTTTTCATCTCCTTCATCTCTGCGTTGTCCTTCTGTCTCTCTCTGTTCCACTCCTCCTTCTCCGTCTCTGTCTCCTCCCTCTCTCTCTCCCTCTCAGTCTGTAGCTGCTTCTCGTATTCCTCCTGTAGCTCCCTCTGCACTTCCTCTCTCTCTTTGCGTATTTGCTCTCCTTTTTCTCTCAGGATTCGTTGCTTCTTCTCTTCTATGGCTCTCTCGGCTTTTTCGAACATCTTGCTGGTGTAGTGGCTTCCTCCGTTCCTCTGCACTATACTGTCGATCTTGCTGATCAGCTGGGTGACCTCAGTGTGATCTTCGGCCTTGCTGTCAAAGACGTGGTACTGACCGTTACATTGGCCCACCAAGGTCTCCATGAGTAAAGAGCACCATGCTGTATTTGTCTAAAAAAACACATCTCAACCCCTGCTGTCAAACCACACCTGGCCTGTGTCCTGCAGTCTAGATCTCAGTATCGCCCTTCACATTAGTGTCAGTAAGTTACCTGGTTCTTGGTCATCTGAAATTCATGGATCCCAGTTTCTGAGTGTTTTGTATTTATGCTGTAAGCATTTACAAATGGCCACATCTGTCACTACGAACACTTTAATGTCCATACCACAGGCATAAATGTATGCACTTGGAACTGAATGTTTGAAAAAGATTTCCCTATATTTACCTGTAAATGTGACACAAAATCTTACTTCCTGAATGATGTGAAGGACCAGAGCAAGGTTCATATGTCTTTGAACTGAACATTCCATTAGCCATAATAAGTTATGTTTAAAATAAGTTATTTATCAGATTCATGCAAGTTTTAGGTTTCCCAAACTTCTTGTTCTTTATGTTATCTGACTCATCAGATGTGAAAGAAAGGCAGAATTATTTTGTTGACACCTGGACAAGCCTGAGTGATACATTTGGTTAGATTGCCATTTGGAGAAATGACAATTGTTGTGTCATTGAAAATAAAATAGTTTCAGAACAGAGCATTTGTATGAACCTTTTTATGATTCAAAAATGTCTGGAGGGACGATTGGCCCTTGGGCATTTGCAAATATCAAAATAAGGCCCTCTTTGAAAAAAGTTTGGACACCCCTGCCTTAAAGTCAACGTGAATGTGAACATCTTATCGCCTGACAGCACAAACTATTCAGTCACAGCATTCCAGGAGTTAAACTTCCACAATTCAATGGGAAACAAGCGCGTAGGACTTCAAAGCGAGAGGTGATAGTTTGTGTCTTAGCTACATTGTCAGTGGTAGAGGCAGATACCAGAACCTTTAAAGCAGTAGTTCTCAAACTTTTTACATCAGGTACCACCTCAGAAAATATTTGGCTCTCCAAGTACCACCACTATGGCCGATCTTAGAATACAGTACTTAGGCCTACGCTATTCAGCTGCTATGCAAAATTAGATTAGATTCAACTTTATTGTCACTGAGCAAAGTACAGGTACAAGCCAGTGAAATGCAGTTAGCATCCAACCAGAAGTGCAAAAATGTACTACAATATAAACAGAATACACATTGTACAAATATTGGTACTAGAACTCTCTCATATGAACAACTCTCCTATATGGGACAGTCCCTCTTACACCCACAGCATGTTCAAACACACACACACACACACACACACACACACACACACACACACACGCACACACACACACACACACACACACACACACACACACACACACACACACACACACAGGCGCCAGTGCCGACTCCGGAGTGTATGTCATAAAAACACAATACTCTTAAGATATTGTAATTGTTCTGTAACCTTGACACAACTTCAAAGGCAAGATCGCCTCATTGTGATGTTGGAATAATTATTTTGGGATGATTTATTTCTGTACTTCAGAAGACTTTGACTGACAAATGAAGGAATTGAAGCAAGAAAGAAAGAAATAAGAAGAAGTGATGATCAATGATTGGACCTGTTTATTTGTGTTCAGGTAGATACATCAGGACATATTCAGACTAAACAGTGTATGTGTTGGTTTCAAAAAACAATTCATTAACAATTGTTTCAGCAACTTCAAAGAATACTGCAAAACCCCTTATTCTTCTTTTCAGCCTGTCTTCTCGCATCCTCTTCATGTTGTCTCCTCAACCTCTCCTCTGCTTCTGTCTTGGCTCTGTCAAGGTCCGCCTTCATCTCTGCTTCTCTCTCCTGCAGCTCCTTTTGCCTTTGCACCGCCCTCTCAGCGTTCTCCTTCTGTTTCTCTTTGTCCCACTCCTCCTTTTCTTTCTCTCGTATCTTCCTCTCTTTCTCTCTCTCAGCCTGTAGCTGCTTATCATATTCCACCTGTAGCTTCCTCTCCACTTCCTCCCTTTCTTTCCGTATTTGCTCTTGTTTTTCTCTCAGGATTCGTTGTTTCTCCTCTTCTATGCCTCTCTCGGCTTTTTGGAACATCGTGCTGGTGTAGTGGCTTCCTCCGTTGTTCTGCACTATGCTGTCGATCTTGCTCAGCAGCTGGGTGACCTGAGTGTGATCTTTGGCCTTGTTGTTGAAGACGTGGTATTGGCCGTTACATCTGCCCACCACATCCTGCAGCTCTGGGCTGTCTTCAACAAACTCCTCAATGGTGGTTTCTCCTTCAATAACATCTCCATGAGTAAAGAGCACCATGCTGTATTTGTCTGCAGCGTCACCAAAGATTTTTTGGATCATCTGCACCGTCTGCTTTTCTTCTTCTGTGAATCGGCCCAGTTTGATGACCACCAGGAAGATATGTGGTCCAGGAGAGGAATAGCCGACGCACTGGCCTACATCTTTAGCGGTTCTCTCATGGGTGAACCTGGTGTCAAACAGGCCCGGGGTGTCGATAATGGCCACCTCCCTCCCATTCACCACACCTGAGCGCTTTGAACAGTCCACAGTTACAGATTTGGAGCTAAACTTCGACGCAAAGCTGCCTGGACCCAGAATGGTGTTTCCAGCGGCGCTCTTGCCAATTCCAGTCTTCCCCACCATCACAATCCTCAGCACCTCATTGTTCCGTATGATGGAACCTGAATGGAACAATAAAAAAATCACAATCTTGTCAAACCAGTTCATCTACACCAGAGATCAGAAACATAAGCACAGAAAGAACCGGACAGAGAGAGACGGAGCGAGAGAGAGAGAGACAGAGAGAGACGGAGGGAGGGAGAGATGCTGCTGTGTCATGCTGCCCCCCCCCCCCCCCTTGTTTGTAAAGACTTACTGCTGTCCTTCCTGTGGGCCATGATTGGAGTGCAGCTAGAGTCCGAGTGAGGCGATCTGAGCGGCAGAGGAGATATGTGCACATATTTATACCAGCCTCACAGATTCCACACCCACCACACTGTGACTGAAGACTTTGTGCTGTCAGGTGATTGGTCGAGCTTTGTTCTTATCTGAGGTTTCGTTTCAAGTGTCCTTTCTTCCCTTTTACAAGAAATGGCTTCAGTTCTTGTGAGCTGCAGAAAACGCTGAACACAAATCTGTGACTCCAACCTGTGGGGGAGTTTAACCTAAACCAGCACAGACAACAAATCTGGTCTCATGCAATTTACATTTGGACTTTTACTGGACATTTATAATCCAGGTTCTGTTTTATTGTTATTCTTTGTTTGCTCATGTGTTAATGATGTAATCGTCTAATAATAATCACGTCTACTGTTGTTACTCTCACTCTGTAGAATGTTTGATTCTATAATGAAGAATCACAGGTGGGGAATACAAAACACATCCAGAAATCTGATGTTTGAGCCTTAACCACACACACACACCACACACACACACACACACACACACACACACACACACACACACACACACACACACACACACAGGGAGAGAAATGAAAGAGGGAGAGGGAAATCAATGAAATGCGTTAAAGCCAAACAATGTTAGGTGATCTGTGTGTCTGTGTCAGGTGAGTGCCTGTGTCAGGTGTGTGTCTGTGTCAGGTATGTGTCTTTGTCAGGTGTGTCTGTGTCAGGTGTGTGTCTTTGTCAGGTGTGTGTCTTTGTCAAAGTGTGTCTGTGTCAGGTGCGTGTCTGTTTTAGGTATATGTCTGTGTCAGGTGTGTGTCTGTGTCAGGTATATGTCTGTGTCAGGTGTGTGTCTTTGTTTACGACGTGTGGCTCGTCTGTTTCACACTCATAATACTGCAGCAAACTGTACAGTTCCGTCATGATCCGATAGGGGGCAGGTGTGTGTTCAGCGTTTTTTTGCAGCATACAAGAACTGAGCCATTTCTTGTAAATGGGAGTGCCCTTAAAGCAGGCGTGAATGTGAACTTAACTCCTGATATCATATAGCCTGACACGAGCAATTCATTAACAGTGGTGGGCGTGGCTTCTGTGACTGTGAATATAAGCACACCAACAGGATTTACCACATTGCTCAGATCGCCTCCCTCAGACTCCAACTGAGTCTCCTCTCCGCTCCAAACATGGACGTCTCAAGCTGCGGTGAGTCTTTACAAACAGAGCTCCAGATTCAATAAGTGTTGTGTTTGTGGGGATAATAGAGTTATGGCTCTCAGTCAGACGGGCTAAACTCTGGAAAGAAACCGTGGGCTGTTTGTGTTCTCCTCTATGAATGAGGAGTAATAGGCAGCTCTGGCATTAGAGAGCTTGGGGCGGCATCTCTCTCCCTCTGTCTGTCTCTCTGTCAGCTTCTTTCTTGCTTATGTTTCTGGTCTCTGATAGTTTTGACAGATTGTGACGTTTTTATTGTTCCATTCAGGTTCCATCATACAAAACAACAAGGTGCTGAGGATTGTGATGGTGGGGAAGACCGGGATTGGCAAGAGCTCCGCTGGAAACACCATTCTGGGTCCAGGCAGCTTTGAATCGAAGTTTAGCGCCAAGTCTGTAACTGTGGAGTGTTCAAAGCGCTCAGGTGTGGTGGACAGAAAGGAGGTCGCTATTGTTGACACCCCGGGCCTGTTTGACACCAGGTTCAGTCACGATGAAACTGCTAAATATATAAGCCGCTGTATCACCTATTCCTCTCCTGGACCACATATTTTCCTGGTGGTCATCAAACTGGGACGATTCACAGATGAAGAAAAGCAGACGGTGCAGATGATCCAAAAAATCTTTGGTGAAGCTGCAGACAAATACAGCATGGTGCTCTTTACTCATGGAGACCTTATTGAAGGAGAAACCACCATTGAGGAGTTCCTTCAAGACAACCCAGAGCTGAAGGATGTGGTGGACAGATGTAACGGCCAGTACCACGTCTTCAACAACAAGGTCAAAGATCACACTCAGGTCACCCAGCTGATCAACAAGATTGACAGTATAGTGCAGAGGAGCGGAGGAAGCCACTACACCAGCAAGATGTTCCAAAAAGCCGAGAGAGACATAGAAGAGAAGAAGCAACAAATCCTGAGAGAGAAAAAAGAGCAAATACGCAGAGAGAGAGAGGAAGTGCAGAGGAAGCTACAGGTGGAATATGAGAAGCAGCTACAGGCTGAGAGGGAGAGAGAGAGGGAAGTGAGAGAGAAGGAGAAGGAGGAGTGGAGCAAAGAGAGACAGAGGGAGAACGCAGAGAGGGAGGAGGAGAGGAAGAGGGAGATGCAGCAGAGAGAGGAACAGATGAAGGCGGAGCATGACAGAGCCCTGAGAGAAGCAGAGGAGAGGCTGCAGGAAAGATATGAAAGGCAGGCGAGAGCAGAGGCTGAGAAGAGCTCCTTCCTGTCTTTCATTGTTGACTTAGTGAGAGTAGTTGGTGAATGCCTTGTTAAAGTGTTCAAAAAGTAAAACATGTTGAATCCACCCATACTGTACTAAAGAATGTGTCACTGCTTCCTTTGGTTGAAGCCTCATTGAGTGACTTTATTATCTGCTTTGTTCATGTGAGAACAATATTATGTGTCTGTGTGTTTCTTAATAAACAACCTGTGTGTGCAGTGCTTCAGCAAAACCTCAGCTTGTTCTGGCTTCAAGTGTTGGTAAAATAACTTTAAAATATTGCTATCAATAAAATTTGAAGAAAAAAAAATATGAATAACTTTAAGAAATTAAAGTCCTCGGGGGAATCACTCCTTGTTTGCAAGGGGACAAAGATAGCAGATAATTGACCTACGCCTCAAAGATTCACCATAAACCTTAATTAACAATTCAAATTATCATATTAATTAATTAATTAAATGGGAATAACAACAAATCTGGTCTCATGCAATTTACATTTGGACTTTGACTGGACATTTATAATGCAGGCTCTGTTTTATTGTTATTCTTTGTTTGCTCATGTGTTAATGATGTAATTATCTTGTTACTCTTACTCTGTAGAATGTTTGATTCTACAATCAAGCATCACAGATGGAATATAAAACACATCCAGAAATTTGATGTTTGAGCGTTTTTACACACACACACACACAGAAAGAGGAAGGAGAGAGAGAGAGAGAATCAATAAAAATGCATTGACTCATAATACTGCAGCAAACTGTGCAGTTCCGTTATGATCCGATAGGGGGGAGGTATGTGTCAGCGTCTTTTTGCAGCTTACATTACATTACATTACAGTCATTTAGCAGACGCTTTTATCCAAAGCGACTTCCAATAAGTGCGTTCAACATTGGTAGATAAGAGAACTTCAGGTCACAAGAAACCATAGGTGCTTACAAGAACTGAGCCATTTCTTGTAAATGGGAGTGCCCTTAAAGTCAGCATGAATGTGAACAACAACATCTTATGCCTGACAGCACAAACTATTCCTTAACAGTGGTGGGTGTGGCTTCTGTGATGATGGTATGAATATAAGCACACCAACAAGATTGCCCCCATTGCTCAGATCGCCTCCCTCAGACTCCAACTGCGTCTCCTCTCCGCTCCAAACATGGACGTCTCAAGCTGCAGTGAGTCTTTACAAACAGAGCTCCAGATTAAATAAGTGTTGTGTTTGTGGGGATAATAGAGTTATGGCTCTCAGTCAGACGGGCAAAACTCTGGAAAGAAACCGTGGGCTGTTTGTGTTCTCCTCTATGAATGAGGAGTAATAGGCAGCTCTGGCATTAGAGAGCTTGGGGCGGCATCTCTCTCCCTCTGTCTGTCTCTCTGTCAGCTTCTTTCTTGCTTATGTTTCTGGTCTCTGATAGTTTTGACAGATTGTGACGTTTTTATTGTTCCATTCAGGTTCCATCATACAAAACAACAAGGTGCTGAGGATTGTGATGGTGGGGAAGACCGGGATTGGCAAGAGCTCCGCTGGAAACACCATTCTGGGTCCAGGCAGCTTTGAATCGAAGTTTAGCGCCAAGTCTGTAACTGTGGAGTGTTCAAAGCGCTCAGGTGTGGTGGACGGAAAGGAGGTCGCTATTGTTGACACCCCGGGCCTGTTTGACACCAGGTTCAGTCACGATGAAACTGCTAAATATATAAGCCGCTGTATCACCTATTCCTCTCCTGGACCACATATTTTCCTGGTGGTCATCAAACTGGGCCGATTCACAGAAGAAGAAAAGCAGACGGTGCAGATGATCCAACAAATCTTTGGTGAAGCTGCAGACAAATACAGCATGGTGCTCTTTACTCATGGAGACCATATTGCAAGAGAAGACACCACCATTGAGGAGTTCCTTCAAGACAACCCAGAGCTGCAGGATGTGGTGGACAGATGTAACGGCCAGTACCACGTCTTCAACAACAAGGCCAAAGATCGCACTCAGGTCACCCAGCTGATCAACAAGATCGACAGTATAGTGCAGAGGAACGGAGGAAGCCACTACACCAGCACGATGTTCCAAGAGGCAGAGAGAGCCATAGAAGAGAAGAAGCAACAAATCCTGAGAGAAAAAAAAGAGCAAATACGCAGAGAGAGAGAGGAAGTGCAGAGGGAGCTACAGGAGGAATATGAGAAGAAGCTACAGGCTGAGAGGGAGAGAGAGAGGGAAGTGAGAGAGAAGGAGAAGGAGGAGTGGAGCAAAGAGAGACAGAGGGAGAACGCAGAGAGGGAGGAGGAGAGGAAGAGGGAGATGCAGCAGAGAGAGGAACAGATGAAGGCGGAGCATGACAGAGCCCTGAGAGAAGCAGAGGAGAGGCTGCAGGAAAGATATGAAAGGCAGGCGAGAGCAGAGGCTGAGAAGAGCTCCTTCCTGTCTTTCATTGTTGACTTAGTGAGAGTAGTTGGTGAATGCCTTGTTAAAGTGTTCAAAAAGTAAAACATGTTGAATCCACCCATACTGTACTAAAGAATGTGTCACTGCTTCCTTTGGTTGAAGCCTCATTGAGTGACTTTATTATCTGCTTTGTTCATGTGAGAACAATATTATGTGTCTGTGTGTTTCTTAATAAACAACCATAATAAACAGTCATTTAAATTTCAATCAATTTTCTATATGCTGCTGCTGACGTCTCGTCACAAAGAGTTTCAATGTACAGTATCAACCCGTGTTTTTCTGTGCATATGACAATAAACTCTTGAACTTGAACTTATCAAAAACAAGTGCAGTGCTTCAGTTAAACCTCAGCTTGTTCTGGCTTCAAGTGTCTCCTACTCCAACACACAGGCAATCCTGGGATTCAACACACACAACCTCAGGTTCACTGCACCAGTTTTATCCAACTGTTTGACTGATTGATCCTTACAATAAACATCTGACCCTCAATGCTTCACCTTGATTTTTCTGATGATTTCCCTTCAGAGGTGAGTGTTTGTTTTTATAATCTTCAACCTTTCTGTTGAGAGTAAGGCTTTAATTCAAACGACACCACAGCTGTGATTTCTCTTTTTTACTGTGAGGATATAACATGTGACATCATCGGTTCACTTCACAGCCTCTTCCTTAACACACTATGAGGGATACATGAAATAACAATGTACAGAAATGCTAAATAAAAACAAACATGTCCTCTTGATGCGTCTAAGCCAACACAGGATAAACTCAGTGTGCACACGCTGTCATTACAAAAGAAACAATACACTTAATATTCATTTCATACAGATTAACCAACTCAAAACAATGTTGCCTGAGCATGGTATTAAAGTAAGGAGTAGTATTGAAACATCACCACAGTTAAAGAGATCAGTGACCCTTGAGGGGTACAAAGTACATACAATGGGGGGAACAGTACATGCCACTATAAGTACATAAGGAGGACAAGGTTACAAAGTGCAAATGTGCATCTGACTGTGAGGTATGAGTGATTACAATCTATACAACTACAGCATACAGCATTACATTACATAATAGAGCAAGGATCTTGTGCAGCATGGAATGAGTTGTTCATTTCAGCATCTCTTCTGGCCTGCCTCTCGTGTTCCAGCGTTCTCTCCTCAGCGTGTCTCCTCAGCCTGTCTCAGGGCTCGTTCATACTCCGCCTTTAGCTCTGCTTCTCTCTCTTTCATCTCCCTCTCCCTCTCTGCTGTCTCCCTCTGCCTCTCTCTGTCCCACTCCTCCTTCTCCTTTATCCTCTGCCACACAGCCTGGAGCTGCATCTGAAAGATCATCCTCCTCTCATTCTCATTCTCCCTCTCTCTCTGTCTCTCCCTCTCCTCCTTCAACGCAGTGTGGAGCTTTATCTCCTTCCCCTTCTCCTGCTCCCTCTCTGCTTTCTCCCTGCTTCTCTCCTCCTCCCTCTCTGCTTTCTCCCTCTCCCTCTCTCTGTTCCACTCCTTCTCCTTCATTCTCTGCCTCTCAGCCTGGAGCTGCTTCTCGAAGAACTTTGGCCTTGTTGTCAAAGACGTGGTACTGGCCGTTACATCTGTCCACCACATCCTTCAGCTCTGGGCTGTCTTCAATGAACTCCTAAATGGTGGTGTCTTCTCTTGCAATAAGGTCTCCATGAGTAAAGAGCACCATGCTGTATTTGTCTGCAGCGTCACCAAAGATTTGTTGGATCATCTGCACCGTCTGCTTTTCTTCTTCTGTGAATCGGCCCAGTTTGATGACCACCAGGAAGATATGTGGTCCAGGACAGGAATAGGTGACGCACTGGCCTACATCTCTAGCGCTTTTATCCTGGTCAAACCTGGTGTCAAACAGGCCCGGGGTGTCGATGACCATGACCTCCTTTCCATTCACCACAGCTGAGTGCTTTGAACAGTCCACAGTCATAGACTTGGGGCTAAACCTCGATTTAAAGACATTTTGACCCAGAATGATGTTTCCAGTGGCACTCTTGCCATTTCCAGTCTTCCCCACCATCGCGATCCTCAGCACCTTGTTGTTTTGTAGGATAGATCCTGAATGGAGGAACAAGAACGAGCAATGTTTTAATCAAAGCATCAACTGGAAAAGGACACTAGGTGGCAGTGCCTTTGCTTTTCCTGTGGAAAGTTAAATAGTTTTTGTTTTCACTGCACAGTCGACTATTTTAAAGCGAACGAACGCAGTGACAGACAGACAGACAGACAGACAGACGGACTGACGGACGGACGGAGAAATAATCAGAATCCGAAAATGGTCCCGAACACGCCGAGACTGTGAACAGGCCGAGAGCCGCGCAGAGACGCTCCTCATCCGGGCCGGAGCTCTGCGCCGTCCAGCTCTACTCACCGCTGCAGCTTCTGTTGTACATGTTTGGAGCGGAGAGGAGTTGCAGCTGGAGTCAGAGTGAGGCGATCTGATCTGATCTGGTGTACGACCACCACAGACTCCACGCCCACCACACTGTGTATTTGGACGTGTATTTGTTCAGTGGTTGTTTGTTCATACTTCAGAGAGTAACCCCCTCCCACCACCACTTAGAAGAAACGGTTTCCCTTCTTGTCAGCTGCAGAAAACGCTGCACACATCTGCCCCCAATCTGACTCCAAAAAGGAACTGCACGTGTAAAGATCACCATGCTGTACATGACATACAGTCAAACCACTGTTCAGTTCAGCTACACCAGAGATCAGACACATAAGCAAATCGGGGAATATTGAAAATACAGAAAAAGTTGACCGATTTGTAAAAATAGAGAAAATTTGAAAAGCCCATATCTTGGACATGGAAGGAGTGAGAGAGCTACAATTTCAGACACAGCATCCAGACTGCAATGGTATCAATTTGTGTGAATTTGGGGCAAATTGGGGAATATTGAGAAAATATGGAAAGAGTTGACCCCGCGGTCATCAATTTGTAAAACTTGAAAAGCCCATATCTTGGACAAGGAAGGAGATAGAGAGCTCAAATTTCAGTTGCAGCATCCAGGCTGCAATGGCATCAATTTGTGGAATATTTAGAAAATACTGACAGAGTTGACCCTGCGGTCATTGATTTGTAAAACTAGAGAAAACTTGAAAAGCCCATATCTTGGACAAGGAAGGAGAGTTAGCTAGAGAGCTAAAAGTTCAGACAGCATCCAGACTGCAATGGCATCAATTTGGGGCAAATTGGGGAATATTGAGAAAAAGGTCATCTCTATGGAACTAGGATCATTTGCTGCAAGTTTGGGGAAAATTTTAATTTTGATCAAATTCGGGAAAAATTCATAGTAACCATGGACCAAATGGGTCATTTTTGTGAAAGGCCGATATTCTTGGTCAAGGAAAGAGCGAAACCTCTAGAAATTCAAACACATCATCTTTATGGCACTAGGATCATTTGCTGCAAGTTTGGCAGTGGAAAGTGCCTGAGCGCCATGACTGAAACAGAAGTAGCCGAAATAGCATAGTTGGGAGAGTGTTAAGGCAAACATACTGCATGTCATACATATCTCAATACAATTTTGCAATGTCTCTTTATTGGTGTCAGCAAATACAAAACATATGGACACTTGAGTGAATCTTTAACCTAAAGTGTAAAGTCTAAATAAGTTCCTGCTTGGAAGCATCAGTGTGGTTGTTGACCTAAACCTTCACGGAGCCGAGCTGAAAGCCTGTCAGACACAGTGTGAGACACATTTTAGTATGGGGGTAAATTTATTATTCAAATAAACACAAGTTTGGCAAGTATAAAATGTGATTCACAAACTTAACTGAAGCCTTCTTAAAATGCATTTGTGAAATAAGAAACCCATTTCCATCCAAATCTGTCTATAGGCCTCATGCAGCCTTAAAGGCCCAGATAACTTTAAGCATCTAGGAAGATTACATTACACATCAGTTGTTTGGGCCCAACTCATCCCAGTTGAATCACTTCATGTATGTCTGATGTGCGGTGAATCTGTGCAGGCCATGTCAGAGGTCAGAGTTTGCAGGGCGGCATTGTAAGAACCAGAGACTCCTACCAGGACTCGGACCTGGTTCTTCCATCAGCATGATGGCTGTGTTACCACGTTACACCACAGGAGTTTGTGAGGTTGCTACAGCGCCCTGCAATGGAGACACGAGGCATGATGGGCTGGGAGGAAATAAGTTTGACCTCAAGACTGTTACTGGGCAGAGTAATGAAGTCAAAGCTACTGAAACAGGCGTCATTGCTAAAGATGAGCCTACCTGCTCTAAATGTTCACTCATTTAACATTTCAGTACACAATAGTGTTCTTATTTCAATGCTCATTAAATAGTGCAATAGGAACTAATTAGACCAGAGCCCCGTTAGCCGGGACGTTTCCAGGTTTGGAGTCCAGGTTTGAGTTATAATGCTGGGTAGCAGAGCTACAATAGAGCTATAATAACTCTGGACTCTATAACTCTGGACTCAAACCTGGACTTGACCCGTTCCCACCTCCCACGGCGAGGACGAGGGGTTGGATTTTTGGGAGGCACCTATGCTAATTTTAACCCTTTAAGTGACCAGCAAGTTCATGTAGAATCTTGCAATTTCAAACAACCTTTTAAGATGCAAAACCACACAACCTTTAAAATGCAACCTTTTAAACACAACCTTTTTAAACCTGCAGAGGCAAAACCTTTTAGACACCTTTCAAACCTGCAGACGCAATACACCACAACCTTTAAACCACACCTTTTAAACCTCACAACCTTTAAACCACACCTTTTAAACCTCAAACTTTAAACCACACCTTTTAAACCTGCAGACGCAATACATCACGTTTAAAACTACAACGTTCAAAACCACAACCTTTAAACCTGCAGACGCAAAACCTCACAACCTTTAAACCACAACCTTTTACACCTGTAGACGCAATACACCACAACCTTTTAAACCTGCAGACGCAAAACCTCACAACCTTTTAAACCTCTTAAACCACAACCTTTTAAACCTCTTAAACCACAACCTTTTAAACCTTTTAAACCACAACCTTTTGAACCTGCAGAAGCAAAACCTCACCTTTAAACCACACCTTTTAAACCACCACAACCATTTAAACCTGCAGACGCAAAACCTTTTAAACCACAACCTTTTAAACCTTCAAACCACAACCTTTTAGACATGCAGAAGCAAAACCTCACAACCTTTAAACCACAACCTTTTAAACCTGCAGACGCAAAACCTTTCAAACCACAACCTTTTAAACCTTTCAAACCACAACCTTTTAGACATGCAGAAGCAAAACCTCACAACCTTTTAAACCACAACCTTTTAAACCTTTTAAACCACAACCTTTAAAACCACAACCTTTAAAACCACAACCTTTTAAACCACAACCTTTTAAACCTTTAAAACCACAACCTTTTAAACCTTTTAAACCACAACCTTTAAAACCACAACCTTTTAAACCACAACCTTTTAGACATGCAGAAGCAAAACCTCACAACCTTTAAACCACAACCTTTTAGACCTGCAGACGCAAAACCTCACCTTTTACCTCGCACCCTTTTAAACCAGCAGGCACACAACCTTTTAAACCTTTAAAACCACAACCTTTTAGACATGCAGAAGCAAAACCTCACAACCTTTAAAACCACAACCTTTTAAACCTGCAGACGCAAAACCTTTTAAACCACAACCTTTTAAACCTGCAGACGCAAAACCTTTAAAACCTCAACCTTTTAAACCTGCAGACGCAAAACCTTTTAAACCACAACCTTTTAAACCTGCAGACGCAAAACCTTTAAAACCTCAACCTTTTAAACCTGCAGACGCAAAACCTTTAAAACCACAACCTTTTAAACCTGCAGACGCAAAACCTTTAAAACCACAACCTTTTAAACCTGCAGACGCAAAACCTTTTCAACCACAACCTTTTAAACCTGCAGATGCAAAACCTTTTCAACCACAACCTTTTAAACCTGCAGACGCAAAACCTTTTCAACCACAACCTTTTAAACCACAACCTTTTAAACCTGCAGACGCACAACCTCACAACCTTTAAACCACAACCTTTTAAACCACAACCTTTTAGACATGCAGAAGCAAAACCTCACAACCTTTAAACCACAACCTTTTAAACCACAACCTTTTAGACATGCAGAAGCAAAACCTCACAACCTTTTAAACCTCTTAAACCACAACCTTTTAAACCTCTTAAACCACAACCTTTTAAACCTCTTAAACCACAACCTTTTAAACCTCTTAAACCACAACCTTTTAAACCTCTTAAACCACAACCTTTTGAACCTGCAGACGCAAAACCTCACCTTTAAACCACACCTTTTAAACCACCACAACCATTTAAACCTGCAGACGCAAAACCTTTTAAACCACAACCTTTTAAACCTGCAGACGCAAAACCTTTTAAACCACAACCTTTAAACCACAACCTTTTAAACCACAACCTTTGAAAATGAAGCAAAACCTCACAACCTTTAAAACCACAACCTTTAAAACCACAACCTTTTAAAAATGCAGAAGCAAAACCTCACAACCTTTTAAACCACAACCTTTTAAACCTTTTAAACCACAACCTTTTAAAAATGCAGAAGCAAAACCTCACAACCTTTTAAACCACAACCTTTTAAACCTGCAGACGCAAAACCTTTTAAACCACAACCTTTTAAACCTTTCAAACCACAACCTTTTAAACCTTTCAAACCACAACCTTTTAAACCTTTCAAACCACAACCTTTTAGACATGCAGAAGCAAAACCTCACAACCTTTAAATCACAACCTTTTAAACCACAACCTTTTAAACCTTTAAAACCACAACCTTTAAAACCTTTTAAACCACAACCTTTTAAACCACAACCTTTTAGACATGCAGAAGCAAAACCTCACAACCTTTTAAACCACAACCTTTTAGACCTGCAGATGCAAAACCTCACAACCTTTTAAACCTTTTAAACCACAACCTTTTAGACATGCAGAAGCAAAACCTCACAACCTTTAAACCACAACCTTTTAGACCTGCAGACGCAAAACCTCACCTTTTACCTCGCACCCTTTTAAACCAGCAGGCACACAACCTTTTAAACCTTTAAAACCACAACCTTTTAGACATGCAGAAGCAAAACCTCACAACCTTTAAAACCACAACCTTTTAAACCACAACCTTTTAAACCTGCAGACGCAAAACCTTTAAAACCTCAACCTTTTAAACCTGCAGACGCAAAACCTTTAAAACCACAACCTTTTAAACCTGCAGACGCAAAACCTTTAAAACCACAACCTTTTAAACCTGCAGACGCAAAACCTTTAAAACCACAGCCTTTTAAACCTGCAGACGCAAAACCTTTAAAACCACAACCTTTTGAACCTGCAGACGCAAAACCTTTTAAACCACAACCTTTTGAACCTGCAGACGCAAAACCTTTTAAACCACAACCTTTTAAACCTTTAAAACCACAACCTTTTAAACCTGCAGACGCAAAACCTTTTAAACCACAACCTTTTAAACCTTTAAAACCACAACCTTTTAAACCTGCAGACGCAAAACCTTTTAAACCACAACCTTTTAAACCTTTCAAACCACAACCTTTTAAACCTGCAGACGCAAAACCTTTTAAACCACAACCTTTTAAACCTGCAGACGCAAAACCTTTAAAACCACAACCTTTTAAACCTGCAGACGCAAAACCTTTAAAACCACAACCTTTTAAAACTGCAGACGCAAAACCTTTAAAACCACAACCTTTTAAACCTGCAGACGCAAAACCTTTAAAACCACAACCTTTTAAACCTGCAGACGCAAAACCTTTAAAACCACAACCTTTTAAACCTGCAGACGCAAAACCTTTAAAACCACAACCTTTTAAACCTGCAGATGCAAAACCTTTAAAACCACAACCTTTTAAACCTGCAGATGCAAAACCTTTTCAACCACAACCTTTTAAACCTGCAGACGCACAACCTTTTAAGCCTTTTAAACCACAACCTTTTAGACATGCAGAAGCAAAACCTCACAACCTTTAAACCACAACCTTTTAAACCACAACCTTTTAGACATGCAGAAGCAAAACCTCACAACCTTTTAAACCTCTTAAACCACAACCTTTTGAACCTCTTAAACCACAACCTTTTGAACCTGCAGACGCAAAACCTCACCTTTAAACCACACCTTTTAAACCACCACAACCATTTAAACCTGCAGACGCAAAACCTTTTAAACCACAACCTTTTAAACCTTTTAAACCACAACCTTTTAAACCTTTTAAACCACAACCTTTTAAACCTTCAAACCACAACCTTTTAGACATGCAGAAGCAAAACCTCACAACCTTTAAACCACAACCTTTTAAACCACAACCTTTTAGACATGCAGAAGCAAAACCTCACAACCTTTAAACCACAACCTTTTAGACATGCAGAAGCAAAACCTCACAACCTTTAAACCACAACCTTTTAGACATGCAGAAGCAAAACCTCACAACCTTTAAACCACAACCTTTAAAACCACAACCTCACAACCTTTAAACCACAACCTTTAAAACCACAACCTTTTAAACCTGCAGACGCAAAACCTTTTAAACCTTTCAAACCACAACCTTTTAAACCTTTCAAACCACAACCTTTTAAACCTTTCAAACCACAACCTTTTAGACATGCAGAAGCAAAACCTCACAACCTTTAAATCACAACCTTTTAAACCACAACCTTTTAAACCTTTAAAACCACAACCTTTAAAACCTTTTAAACCACAACCTTTTAAACCACAACCTTTTAGACATGCAGAAGCAAAACCTCACAACCTTTTAAACCACAACCTTTTAAACCTTTAAAACCACAACCTTTTAAACCACAACCTTTTAAACCACAACCTTTTAGACATGCAGAAGCAAAACCTCACAACCTTTAAACGACAACCTTTTAGACCTGCAGATGCAAAACCTCACAACCTTTTAAACCTTTTAAACCACAACCTTTTAGACATGCAGAAGCAAAACCTCACAACCTTTAAACCACAACCTTTTAGACCTGCAGACGCAAAACCTCACCTTTTACCTCGCACCCTTTTAAACCAGCAGGCACACAACCTTTTAAACCTTTAAAACCACAACCTTTTAAACCACAACCTTTTAGACATGCAGAAGCAAAACCTCACAACCTTTTAAACCACAACCTTTTAAACCTGCAGACGCAAAACCTTTAAAACCACAACCTTTTAAACCTGCAGACGCAAAACCTTTAAAACCACAGCCTTTTAAACCTGCAGACGCAAAACCTTTAAAACCACAGCCTTTTAAACCTGCAGACGCAAAACCTTTAAAACCACAACCTTTTGAACCTGCAGACGCAAAACCTTTTAAACCACAACCTTTTGAACCTGCAGACGCAAAACCTTTTAAACCACAACCTTTTAAACCTTTAAAACCACAACCTTTTAAACCTGCAGACGCAAAACCTTTAAAACCACAACCTTTTAAACCTGCAGACGCAAAACCTTTAAAACCACAACCTTTTAAACCTGCAGACGCAAAACCTTTAAAACCTGCAGACGCAAAACCTTTAAAACCACAACCTTTTAAACCTGCAGACGCAAAACCTTTAAAACCACAACCTTTTAAACCTGCAGACGCAAAACCTTTAAAACCACAACCTTTTAAACCTGCAGACGCAAAACCTTTTCAACCACAACCTTTTAAACCTGCAGACGCAAAACCTTTTCAACCACAACCTTTTAAACCTGCAGATGCAAAACCTTTTCAACCACAACCTTTTAAACCTGCAGACGCACAACCTTTTAAGCCTTTTAAACCACAACCTTTTAGACATGCAGAAGCAAAACCTCACAACCTTTAAACCACAACCTTTTAAACCACAACCTTTTAGACATGCAGACGCAAAACCTCACAACCTTTTAAACCTCTTAAACCACAACCTTTTGAACCTCTTAAACCACAACCTTTTGAACCTGCAGACGCAAAACCTCACCTTTAAACCACACCTTTTAAACCACCACAACCATTTAAACCTGCAGACGCAAAACCTTTTAAACCACAACCTTTTAAACCTTTTAAACCACAACCTTTTAAACCTTCAAACCACAACCTTTTAGACATGCAGAAGCAAAACCTCACAACCTTTAAACCACAACCTTTTAGACATGCAGAAGCAAAACCTCACAACCTTTTAAACCACAACCTTTTAGACATGCAGAAGCAAAACCTCACAACCTTTAAACCACAACCTTTTAGACATGCAGAAGCAAAACCTCACAACCTTTAAACCACAACCTTTTAGACATGCAGAAGCAAAACCTCACAACCTTTAAACCACAACCTTTTAGACATGCAGAAGCAAAACCTCACAACCTTTAAACCACAACCTTTAAAACCACAACCTTTTAGACATGCAGAAGCAAAACCTCACAACCCTTAAAACAACCACAACCTTTTAAACCCTTAAAACAACCACAACCTTTTAAACCCTTAAAACAACCACAACCTTTTAAACCCTTAAAACAACCACAACCTTTTAAACCCTTAAAACAACCACAACCTTTTAAACCCTTAAAACAACCACAACCTTTTAAACCCTTACAACCACAACCTTTTAAACCCTTACAACCACAACCTTTTAAACCTTTACAACCACAACCTTTTAAACCTTTACAACCACAACCTTTTAAACCACAACCTTTTAAACCTTTAAACCACAACCTTTTAAACCTTTAAAACCACAACCTTTTAAAACATTTAAAACCACAACCTTTTAAAACACAACCTTTTAAAACACAACCTTTTAGACATGCAGAAGCAAAACCTCACAACCTTTTAAACCACAACCTTTTAGACCTGCAGACGCAAAACCTCAACCTTTTACCTCACACCCTTTTAAACCATCAGGAACACAACCTTTTAAACCTTTAAAACACAACCTTTTATACCTGCAGACGCAAAACCTTAAAACGCAAAACCTTAAAACGCAAAACCTTGAAACGCAAAATCTTGAAACGCAAAACCTTGAAATACGCAAAACCTTGAAATACACAACCCTGAAATACATCCATGCGTCAGTCACCATCAGCAGCGTTTGTCCTTACTTGTTGCCGTCATCTCGTTGTGGGACCAGGAGTGTTTATACTCACCTGTTGCTGTCGTCTTGTTTGAGGATCAGGAGCGTTTGGTCCTTGTCTCTCACTGTCACGTTAAGGGCTCAGGAGCGTTTGGTTCCTGTCTCTTGTTAAGGGCTCTGGAGCATTTGGTTCTTGTCTCTTGTTAAGGGCTCTGGAGCGTTTGGTTCTTGTCTCTTGTTAAGGGCTCTGGAGCGTTTGGTTCTTGTCTCTGGCATCTCTGTCATCTTGTTGGGTGAAACAAAGCAGCACGGTCCAGGTGAAATTTATTGAGCCAGGTTAAACCATGACTGATTAAATGCGGGGGGACATGTTTACTTTGGAAGAGGTTTTGTCTTAGGGTCTTAGGTTAGGGTCTCTTTCCGGCTCACACTGACTAACTGACAAACTACAACAACATTACTCAAAAGTCAGAGTTGCAATTTACATACATTTATCTCCTGGGGTGATGTTTATGTTTGTGTGTGAATGTGCCAAGCTTGGTTTAGTCCACACCTGTCTTGGTTTAGTCCACACCTGTCTTGGTTTAGTCCACGTGCGACGGCGCCAAACTGGAAACACGCTCAGCGGAGACACAAATGCGCATGCGTCGTTTCCACAGCAGAAGGCAGAGGCTTGATGAGATCGTATCCGGCCCGTGAGATAAAAATCTGAGGTTTATCAAGATCTGCCCCGCCAGCCGATCGCGCACACACCACACTGATACACACTGCACCTCCCAGAATGCACTGCGATCCGTTTGCGGTTGCCGTAGCTGGTATAAACGTCCCCACGGAGCTGATGGAGCTCCGGTGGAGTGGTGCGTTCATGGCACAGTGGGACTCCCGGTCTCATCACCGAAACGACGCGATGCGTTTAATATCCAACAGTGTAAAACCATGAAAAGAGTGTAATAAAATAAGATGATAAGAATCCTACTGGAGACTCGAACACATGATGGCACACGTCCCACCAGATTAACCATTTGGTTGACTCTTTATGAAATATCAGTGTTTGTTAAATCATAAAATACAAAATCTAAGCGTTAAACCAAAGCACCAAACAATCCTTTGACTCCTTCACTATAAACTCAGCCTCATCTCTCATTATAAACCAGGAAGCTCACAGAGAAATGTTCGCTCCATGTCATCACTCTACACTTGGTCTCAGCTTGGATGTTGTTTGTGATCTCAGCTCCTTTAACAAGCGGAGAGTCTGTGTACACACACAGATGACTTAGTGCAGCTTTACACTACCATGACAGTGCAGTACAACAATGTGGATGAACAGATCAGATGGACCTGTGTCCATCTGTGTTTGTATCTGTGTGGAGTCTGGAGTGTCCTTATGGAACAGTTACATTTATTCAGAGGGAGATGGTTGATGGAGAGATGGTGAATTATACTGTAGATGCATTTCAGTGATGTTTGGAAGCAGGAAGCCATAACATGATAATTCTATCTTTACATTATCTATGTGCAATAGATCATCAATCGTACAGTACGACCACCACAGTGACTCCCGGACGTGATTTTGTTCAGTGGTTGTTTGTTTATACTTCTGAGAGTAACCCCTCCCCCTCCCACCACCAAACGCTGCACACATCTGCCCCCTATCTGACTCAAAAGGAACTGCACGTGTAAAGATCACCATGCTGTACATGACATACAGTCAAACCTCTGTTCAGTTTAGCTACACCAGAGATCAGACACATAAGCATGGTCAGACAGAAAGAACACGTTGAGTAGCTGTGATAATATGATATCATTTATTGTTTGGTGCAGCTAAGTAAGAATTAAGTAAGAATTCCCAATACTCACAAACGACAACTTCTTAGCTTTTCCTTTTCTGTTTTTTTTTTTAAAACTTTTTTTTTTGTTTGAGTCTCATTAATTTTTTTCTTATTGGTATTATAGAATTTATTTGTTCTGTGTTGTTTCTCTATGTCTTGACAAATTTGTATCTTAATCCAAGAGTAAAGTGTCACATATCATCACAAAATAATTTTAAGTAATAAGTTTCCTGATTAAAAAGTAATGCTGATATACAAGGTGGTTCTGCACAATGACATTGTATCATCACACGAACACATCAAAGTGTACATCGGATAAACAAATAATCAACACAGAAGCGCCGTCTGTTTGTTTTGCAACGGTCGAAGAAGAGTGAAAACACAAAAACAAAGAGAACCTGTTTCAGTTTGAGTTTTTCCTGCCCTCTGCTGGGCTTTAGGAGAAGTGTATTACCAAGCTACCCACTACTAACGTTTGCTTCCTGCTGTCGTTGCCGTGACAGGTATTGTTCTTCTCCCGGTGGTAAAGAAAAAGAACGACCGAATGAACAAATTGGAAAAAAGAGTGCAAAAGGAATGTCAGGGCGAAGAAAAGGTAAAAGGGTAAAAGTACAGCTGCTCAACTTTAATATGGAGGACGCAAAACTGACTTCCGGTCTTATTACGCTGACATGTCTTGCCTGTTTTCACATTTGAGGAACAAAATGTATAACTTAATTTCAATACTAATGTACAATCACTACCCCCAAAAAATACCTTTAACATTTAAGTAAAACTAATTAATACAAGGTACTTTATCCAGCGCTGACCAAAACAAACCTTGGATCGCTCTTCCGGCTTTCTTTTTATTTTGAAGCTGTGACCGGAAGTTATGTTCTTCGTCTGTTTCCTGGTTAGGCAACACATCGCCGCTGTCCTATTTGTCCAGCGCGCCTGCAGCCTATAACATGTGTGCGTGTTGTTTTGATTATTGACACAAGCCAATAGACTCGCTCTCTCCGCTGCCTTTAAACGAGCCCCAGCAGTCGGTTGCCGGTTTACGCGATGACCGTGACAGAGACGGTGTGACTTTCCGAGGCTAGAAGAAGAAGCTAGCTAGTTCGGTTAGCTAAGTGTCCTCCTGAAGCGTCCGTGTTCCGTCCACACATTCTCGCTTCAGCCCCCGCAGGTCTCTGTCCCGTTGTTGTCATGGCGCTGGTCACCGCGGTGAGGAGGCTGGCTCACCTCACGGCCCGGCAATGTCCGCGGAGGACGGCGGCGGCGCTCTGTCCGACGGGTCAGAGGAGTTTCACCGGCGGCTCGCAGCCTCTGAGGTGGGTGAAGCCGGGGCAAAGTACAAGAGCGCACCGGATAACTTTATTATTATTATTATTATTTCATCTGTTTTGGATTCACTTTAATACGTATTGTGCATTATAAGTTATTATTTATTAATTAGAATTACTGCATTTCCAGTCATACAAATTATTTTATTGTTTATTTATTTATTGTTTTTGATTATTACTTATTCTTAACTCTATCAAATACTGTACAAAATGACTAAAATTTCGGGTAATTGTGATGTTTTAATAGATTTAAATACTTTTCAGCAGTTAATCATTCATACAATTTTGTAGGTTCTGTTATCTAATCTCTAATCAATGAATATGATTTTTAAATTAACTGTGTAAAACATTTCATCTATTCAAAACAAGTTACAGTCTGAAAGGTCAAATGAACAATTCAACACAAATGTTTGTAATAGTAACGGGTAGGTTAGATTACTTTGCTATGAATAGATTATGTTCTATCAGTGGTCTTAGTCATTAATAGAGTATTTGTTCCACATTGCAGATAAATGAACTTTAGAGGTAATAACTTGATCATCTTGTTGTCTGTCAGTGTGTATTCATCAAGTTATAACCGTGTTTTTGAAGCCAACCTTGACTGTTGCACTCTGAGTGTGTACGCGCCCCAGTGACGTCATCCAGAGGCCCTGATGAGCAGAAGATGTAGCAGAAGTTGTGTTGTTGCGTTGGCCGCCTGCCACACATCGAGCCTTCACACGTCCCCGGAGGCCCGAGCGATTCGTCTCCTGGCAGAGGTGCAAGGCTCCGACCCTGAGGCGGACTTCCCAGGGACGAACCGCTGGGCTGGGTTGCGTAATAACTCTGCACTCCTGCCGCTTTCCCTTTTGAGTCGGAAAAGGTTTGGTGGTGAATCCATTTGGCCTCTAAACTGATTGACAGAGGCCTTGTGTGCTCACGTCAGCCTTGAACCCTCCTGCAGTTGTGTGGATTCGTCTTCAGTGTGGTGGAGGAGACATTGATAATAATGACGGGGTGTCGTAATGTTGAATTGCTTTATTGTTCATTAATCTGTGACACAGTGCACTGAAGTAACCCGCCTGTGAGGTTAATGAGTCAAAGGTCTGCACACTACTCTCTCTCTCCGGCTCCAGGCACAGTGGGTCAGTGTGGAGCAGGCAGTGTTAAGCAGAGGAAGAATGTCTGTCCTGTGATTCTGTCACATGCAACAAGGAAACGAGGAACTCCATGCACCGTGTAGTGATCAGATCTGACCACAGGAGGGCAGCAAAGTGTGGAAACGCACCGATAACTGGAAAACCGTTTCAGATGCGGTCATGTTTGGCCTTAAAAATGGGAGATTGAACACACTCTCACATTATTCTCTCTCTCCCCCTGTCTCTCTGTATGTGTGTGTGTGTTTAAGGTCAGACAATAAGGTGACGGTCCACTTCGTTAACAGAGACGGGGAGAAGATCACGGTGAAGGGCTCACCAGGAGACTCGCTGCTCGACATCGTCATTAACGAAGACCTTGATATTGATGGCTTCGGTATTTGCCCACACACACACACACACACACACACAAAGTTGTCTTTCTTTTGAGCGCTCCTCCTTCCAATTCTTCATTTTATGGCGTGTGTGTGTGTGTGTGTGTGTGTAGGAGCGTGCGAAGGAACTCTGGCCTGCTCCACTTGCCATCTGATCTTTGATGAGGACGTCTACAAGAAACTGGGTCCAGTCACAGACGAGGAGATGGACATGTTAGACCTGGCCTACGGCTTGACTGACACGTGAGAAACACACACATACACACACACTCTCTCACTCACTCTCACACACACACACCAGTGCTGATAAGAGAGTTCTTTGAATGATGAGATCAGTGGAGATTAATCAGGTTCACTAACAAAGACACTGTGTGTGTGTGTGTGTGTGTGTGTGTGTGTGTGTGTGTGTGTGTGTGTGTGTGTGTGTGTGTGTGTGTGTGTGTGTGTGTGTGTGTGTGTGTGTGTGTGTGTGTGTGTGTGTGTGTGTGTGTGTGTCTCTCTCCCCCTCCCCTCCCCTCCCTCAGGTCTCGTCTGGGTTGCCAGATCTGCCTGACAAAGTCGCTGGACGGCATAGTGGCCAGGGTTCCAGAGAGCGTAGCCGACATCAGGCAGAGCCAAGACGAATCGGCTTAGCAAAAGGAGCAGTGTGTCCTCGTGTGTGTGTGTGTGTGTGTGTGTGTGTGTGTGTGTGTGTGTGGCTGGGCTGATGGGAGCTGAGGCAAACTCAATCCTGTCCTCCAGTTTGTAGAAGTGCCTTTACACTAACAAGTAAAAAAAAGAAACCGGCTGATTGGATTTGCCAGGAATGGAGAGAAGGTTCCATCCTTCCCCTCAGTGCCGTGCCCACATCTGTCTCTCTCACACACACACACACATACACACACACACACACACACACACACACAACGTACACTGACTGAAACGCCTTTACATGCACGTTGAAAGTTTGCTTGTACTCCGATTAAGGCAGGAAATGGATTGGAACTTGAAACCAGAAAGAAGCAGCAGACGTAATCTGAGCGAAGCACAGCTGCACAGGTTTCCCTCTCTGTGGCGTTTCTGCCTTAACGCCGTGGCGTGTGTGTAAACATAGTGGACACCACTAACCATCATCCTTTATGCCAGTCTATTGTTTTATCCTACAAAGTATCTATACGCCTCAAGTTGTTGGTTTTTATCCAATCATGTAACGATTCCATAATGTGATTGTACATAGCTAGAGTGAACATATATACACTGATGTATAGAGGACATGATGTAATAAAGATCACATTTCTTATCTAACAGAACACAGCATCATTTCACTCACAGGTCCTTTAATTCTCAAATGCAACATTTCTTATCTTAACACAGCGAGGGAATACAATCAGTGTGATACAGTTTGCGTGTGTGTGTGTGAGTCTCATATGAAGAATGTCTTGTATTGGCTATAAAAACTGTACCACCATGAAACCTAAGCAGTTAAAGAAAGATAATGAATAATAAAGTAACAGTTGGTAAAGAAAAAGTGGAAGCTTAAGTATGAAGTTAAATCAACAAAGCACAAATGTTTAAAGAGTTTCCTTAATGAATAATCTCACAAATCACAGTCAAGTCAATCAAAACTATAAAAAATAATATTAATAAGTACATCTACTGGCTAAGTAGGTCTGAATTGACAGTTAAGATCTCTTAGAACTACCTTAAAGTAAATGCAAAGTGCTGTTGTAAGCATAATTTGTCCATAAGACTAAATTAAACTCAACACTCCCTACCTAAGAGCGGCTCGTACGTCATTGATCATGTAAAGTCGTTGTACAATGGATCAATATCTGGATCAGCTACAGAAATGTAAATAAACTTCCACACTCAATATTTGTTCGGTTTCTAAGGAGTAACTATGCACACCGCTATTCTTTTTTCAATTGATAAAGGAATCCTCTGCTCATTTACGGGTCACTTCTGAGGCTTCTGATTGGCTGAGACAGTCAACTCTGAGCTTTAGTTACCTTGGGTAACCGTCTCTGGTGTAGTTACCTGCTGTCACCAGAGGGGGCAGCACAACACAGCTACACAGGGGCTTTGACATATCTCCCAACATATTTGTAGATCCAGAACAAGTAGATGATGTAAACAATCTTGCTATACAATTAATTGACGTGATGAATGGAATCTGATTTCAAGGTAACGGAACATAACGTCTCACTATTTGCCGTCTAGTTCACGATGAAGAAGGCAGCAGCAGGCCGTTTCCTTTAGCAGACTTTAACTTTGGCCAAATTGGATGCAAAAATGGCTTTACCCAGTCTGTTTAGACGGCAATAGAGAATATGAATTCAGCCTTTTAGGACATTTAAGCGCAAACCAATCACATTCACTTAGTGGCAATAAGATCTTAACTTCTGGATTAAATGTACCTATTTAGTTTTGAAGTTAAATGTTTCTCCCTGTTTCTTCTAATACAGCAAACTACATGATGTCAGGCAAAATTTAAATCCCACTTAACTGCATGGTTTGAACACTAATAAGGCCAACAGGTTTTGGGTTCTAACAGGTCTGTAACATTTAAAGGTGGAGAGAACGTTTATACTTACAGTCTGAGCGTATTTCTGAACTTTCCAAACACTGGTGGATATTTTGACAATCACACATACGACTCCTCAGCGAACAGAAGCTGGTCAAAGTCTGGCTCGGCTGTTGGATTACTGCACCTCCTCAGCCACTCTCTGCGACTCTCTACCAGGGCCAGCGCCACCTGCTGGCCGCTCTGGGGGTGACTGTGCGGGTGGGACGAGAAGTAGTCCCTCACCGCTCTGGTGGTGTGAGGGGAGAGGCAGAAGCGGGTCTCTGGCGTCCCTCCCCGCAGATCCGCACGCGAGATCTTCAGTCCTGGGTCGCTGGGGAGCCTCGAGCGGAAGAGGCCGACGGCTCGCTGTCCGGGTTCTGATCCCCGCCGCCGCGCCAGCCTGACCTTGCGCTCCCCCTCTGTGGAGAGAGACTTGTGTAACTTGAACAGGGACAGAGTCGGACCTGCCTTCTTGTAAAACAGAGGATGTGATGGCTGCTTGCGCTGGGTTGCGTCGTTTTCAGTCGCTTGCTTCTGCTTGGTGATGGCGTCGTCCTCCGAGGCCTTTGCCTTCGCGTTGATGTCATTGAGCTGCCTGAGACTGAACTGGGAGTCTGGGGACTGGATGTAGGGAGAGACGCTATCCTTTGAGGGTCTGCAGGAGGGCTTGGGTTGATGTTTTCCTGCTCCTCCTTCCTCGTTTCCTTTTCTCGGGCCGAGCGCCTTATCAGCGGCGTCGTCCTGTTCACAGACACATGCAGAGATACAATGAGAGAGACAGACAGGTGCAGAAAGCAAATCCCATCAATTATTCAAGCTGTGAGTCACAAAAACATCTGCCAAAGTCCTCACCATAGGTTTATCCTCCTCTTCCTCCTTCTCCATGTCATCTTGTTGGGTTCTTGACAACCTGCGGTCTTTCTTGAGCCAGGTGTTTGGGTGGAGGCCCCTGCTGCCTATCAAAGATCCCCAGTTGAGTGGCTCTTTGGGCGGGGACCCTTTTGGACCCTCCCTGTGCTCTGGATGCCCACCCGGGTCCAGAACGGAGCTCAGGGTGAACTGTGTGTAGGGGCAGGAGGCCTGTGGAGGTTCCCTCTGCTGGGTTTGATCACTGCCGAGGGAGTGAAGGGAGTCCAGGGAGTCCAGGGAGGGGGGAGTTTGTGCAGGGGAGGAGGGGCCTGACTCAGACTGGTATCCCTTCCTCCTGCTCTGACTCCCGGAGTGTGTGCGAGTGAGTGTGTGGCTGCTGGGAAACTCGTCATCTTCCTCCTCACCCTCACCCAGAAACTCAGCCGTGTATTTTATGGCCGGCTCAGAACGCCTCCGCCTTCTACGCCGGGCCTCCAGGGACAGGGAGTGCAGAGTGGAGGACGTGCCGGCATCTGAGGGGTCGTGGCCGGGGCAGGGCGGAGCTGTGTCTGGGTCCCGTGGCACGCCTCTGGTTCTCCCCAGTCGGTGAGGAGCACGTGTAGGGGGAAGATCTGGGTCAGGGTCCTCGTCGTTGTCGCTGAATGTGAGAAACGAGTCCAGACTGCCTTTCAGCGGTTCGGTGCTGAGCCCTCCACTTCTGCGGCGGAGGCTTGGCGAGCCGCCGCTGCTGCCGTCGCCATCCAGCTCGTTCTCCAGACTGTCATAGGGCGAGTCGGTCAGAGGGTCCGGCCAGGAATCTGATGATCCAAGGAGAGGCAGTGGAGCAGAGGGAGAGACGGGAGAGTTGTTGATGCAAAACCAAGGATATGAGAATTCAGACATGTTGCACATTTATGGCCACAAAAACACACTCCTGGTCAGATGACTCCCTTTTGTACCTGTTGCCTTCTCCTCTCCTCTTTGCGGCGGCCCTCCAAACAGGGAGGACGGTTCCTCTCCCAGGATCTGCTGACAGTGTTCAATCATGAACTTCACCAAGTCGCAAACCTGGAGGAGAGAAGGAAACATTCTGAAGGCCACCAGGACGATCTTTGTAACATCTTAACCTTATCTTTCCTGCAATTCCACAGAAAGTTACAGTTTTGTCCAGCAGCTTGACAGTGGACTTCATGAATCCAAAGATTAGTAACAAACTTTCAAAGAGTCCATGTTTGTGTAAGCTGTGTGAGATCATTCTGCGTCTCACCTTCCTCGTCCCCTCGCCCTCCACCTCCTGGCTGCACAGCTCTCCGGGGGGCCACAGCAAACTGGGAGCGATGCACACCGACAGATTGAAGCCGGTCATCTGGTTCTCGTGGGCGTGGCCCCGGATGCCATGCAGCACTGCCAGCAGGTGGCGTAGCAACAAAGCGTTTCCTCTGGGCAGCCGACAAATCATCCTGCAGACAGAGGCCGGGTCCCATTAGTGCGCAGGATTTCATATCCATGCACTGTGTGTGTGTGTGTGTGTGTGTGTGTGTGTGTGTGTGTTACCTCTGTATGTCCTGCACCTGTTCTTCCTCCTCCTCCTCTTCCTCCAGCACATCTGTCCATTCCTCATACAGCTCAGAACACAGCAGGCTGCCAGGGACGCTGCGCAAGAAATCCTGAGGACAACACACACACACACACACACACGCGCACACACACACACACACACACACACACACACACACACACACACACACACACACACACGCACGCACGCACGCACGCACGCACGCACGCACGCACACACACATCCCAAAGTGTTAAATGATATACCATTAAATTATAATCCTGAATTTAAGAGAGCTTCATCTGCATCCAACTACTTCCTGCAGGAAACGCCGGTCACAGAAAGACGGAGCAGTTTAAGAACTCCTGTGATGAATCTCCTGTGATCGATCCAGATAATCTGATATTATCACCTGGGATTACTTTCACCAGATAATCCAGTCACGCCTGTTTTGAACATCTTGTCCTGCTGGTGTTGCTGTACAGAGTGTTAAAGAGCTTAGATGTTCTAACAGATGTGGGTCACTAATGCTTTTGACACATCTCGTACCTTGAAGACTCCGGCTATGATGAAGACGTGGTCTCGCGTGAGAGGAAGCTGGAACTCCCCGCCGTCCAGAGAGTCACGCAGCTCCCTGACGGCCCGAGCGCCGGCGGGCCGACGGAAAATCCCCCGAGTCCACGAACCCTCGTGGTAGAGAAACGTCAGCATGTCCTAGGGAGAGAAAGAGCGAATGACCAGCAATGCATACTGAGTGAAAACAGAGGGCGGGCAGTATTGAGCTGGACGTTGGGAGTGTGCTGCGCCCGCTCACTGTGATTGGCTTGGGCAGACAGTCCTCCACACAAATGGAGCCGAGCGGTTGGCCGAACAGGCACCCGCGGGAGGCGCCGGCGAGAGATGCCGACAAGTCGCTGAGGTTTGATGAGGAGCCCCGCCAGAAGGCCCAGTTGATGAGGGAGCGTCTCCGCTTGAAGGACTTCTGGGACAACTCTGAAACGCCACAACATGTCAAACCTCAACACCACATGTTTGCTCAAGGGCACTGGCACTGCTTCCCGCGAACGATGGCACCTACACACCTGCAGACGTGTGCTCTTGTGTTGGTACAAGTAGGTGCGGCTTCAGGATGAACTGGTAGTGCCTGTCTGCCTGCCGCTGCAGCGCCCTCTGTCTGTCGGCGTCGTCTCTGCCACCGCCGCCGCCTCCCTGAGACGCCAAATGTCTCACGTGACTCATCAGGATACTGAAGGGAAACTCGTGACCTGGGGACACGCAAAGAGACGCATCACACACTGGAGCCTCTGACACCGAGCCACTTATACAGGATCTGTGAAACCAGAACCACTGAGTCCGACCCACTGACCAATGAGAGGATAGGGGGCGTTGTCCCTTTTGGAGATGACCCACAGCTGGTAGTCTTTCACGTTTCCCTGAAGAAAACAGAGACGATAAAACTGAGGAGAACAAAATGTAAAACACAAAACACAAAGCTGTTTCTTTCCTTTGAGTTGCTAGGTGACGCCGCCCGACAGGACGACCTGACGGAACTCCACACTCACATTGATGCCAAACTGCTGCAGGGCCAGACGTATGACCTCGTTGGTGGAGTCGGAGTTGCTGACAGGTATAGTCTTGGTCTAATGAGGGAACAGTTAAGGTGACGTCAGAGGAGACGGGACGTTGTGCATCGTAGCGTTTGTAAGTGTAGGGATGTAAACGTACCGTAGCAAAACTATTGATCCCCTTTCCGTACACTCGCAGAGGAATCGTCTTAGGCTCCTCCCTCTCCTTCTCCTCTTTTATGCAGCTGTGGAGAGAGCGAGAAGCAAAGGAAATTATCAGTTTTTTCTCTCTCTCTCACACACACACACACGCACACACGCACACGCACACACACACACACACACACACACACACAATTTACGCACAATTTACCTTTTGAGGAGGGAAAGCCATCTCTCCTTCTGTTCTGCTGAGCTGATGGAAACATGAACAGAAAACATCATAAATCTGTGTGTGTGTGTGTGTGTGTGCGCATGTGTGTGTGTGTGTGTGTCTGTGTGCTACCTGAAAGTAGCCACGCAGTTGCAGGTGGGCCAACCCATGACGAAGCTCCTCTCTGGGTTGATGCTGCCCTCACACACCTCCTCTATGGAGCCTGCCATCCACATCTCACACACACTCGCCTGGGCCTTCTGCTTGAAGTGGTTGGCTGACCTGGCAATGCAGAGAGGACCTAATGTAAACACACACACACACTCGAAACAACACACATCTAATCTGAACCCTACACTGGATTTTGAAAACCCGAAACTGGTTTGCCTGTGAATCAATGCACACACACACACACACACACACACACACACACACACACACACACACACACACACACACACACACACGTGCCCTTACTTGGCCTTGGCGATAACCAGTATGTCGCTGAACAGGAAGAGGTGTCTGTCCTGAGTCTGCAGTCCGGTCTTCAGCTGAGCGTGGCAGTGCAGAAGGAGCGACCTGTCAGAGCCCGACAGCAGGGACTGGACCAAAGGACACGTGTCCGGACACACGGGGACCAGCAGGCTCTCCCTGGAACCACAACACACACACACACAGTCGTATACTTCAGGGATTGGAGAGAAAAACGGCTGTAATTCTATCACCAACCTCTGCTACAGTGTGACTGCTCTGTAACCATGAGCAGCAGCCAACTCATCAAACATTTCTCTCTCTATCTTTATTGGATTATTCTCTCTCTCTCTCTCTCTCTCTCTCTCTCTCTCTCTCTCTCTCTCTCTCTCTCTCTCTCTCTCTCTCTCTCTCTCTCTCTCTCTCTCTCTCTCTCCTCCCGTCTTTGATTTGCTCGCTTCCCTGGGTCAAGAGCTGGAGACGTCTATGATCTCAGTGATGTTCTCCTTTCAGCCCACTTTGGCCAAAATCTACATAAGGTGCACCTGGGTTGGCATGGTAACACATTTTGTTAGGATGTAAGAGATGGCGGCGTCGATGTCAGAGAGCACACTGTCTCTACAAATAAGGTAGCAGAAGAACAGAAAAGGATTCATGGATCATATGAGCAACTGCAAGTGTGTGTGTGTGTGTATGTGAGTTGATTCAAGAGCAGAAGCAAGGGGGAGGAAATGGTAACGAGTGTGTGTGCAGGTCATTTGTTGTCCACCTCTCCAGGATCCATATAATGAGGTTACATCACTTTCCTGCCTGCAGTGTGAAGAAACTCCTAATCCTCCTCCTGGCCCAAGCAGGATTATCCATCCCAACGTCTCAATCTAAACGTCCTGGCTTTACACCTGTGGCATGCCAAGTGTGTGTGTGTGTGAGAATAGGTTCTAGTTCTTTCTAGGAGAAGCTGAGCTGCTGTTGTGTAATCACTGTTACCTGGAGATGGTCTTGGACCTGGTGAGAGCCTTGGTGAGGACCGTGGACGGGGCGGACTGACGGCGACAACTCTGCGTCATCCTCTAGAAGAGAAGAAGAGAAGACAGAAAGGCGAGGTTGAGAAGGTTGAGGTTGGGGGCGACCACGCATGTTTACACGCTCAGTAATGATCGGCACATTCATCACAGATGTCAGGACTCGCCGCGGCCTCCAAAAACGACAGGAACCGTCGGAGTGCGGCTGGAGAGATTGGACACAGGAATGTTGAAGCGTGAAGATAAGCCAGGCGCCGACGTTTGATCGGCTTCACAATACTTTATAGTGTTGAATCCTCTCACGCTGCTGCTATAACTATAACACAACCCGTCCTGATGGAAACGTGCCACTGCAGCGCCCAATATAATCCTCAGCTCCCTCAGCGCTCAGACCACCTGCTGCTTTCCGCCCCACTCAGATCCTATTATCCTAATTTCCTCACAGGGAGCGTTTGAGATTCATTTTAATCTAATTGTTGAAAGGATTTTGTGAGCGTGGAGCAGACCGACAACCTTACACAACTCATAATTGTTTTGCTGCACGTATACGATAAACAATCTGTATGCAGACGTGTGTGGTATAGGAGTGTGACTTCCTGTTGGACGTGCTCTGTGATTTATGAGCAGTTGTTCAGGCTGGATCAGGAGCATGTGAACGTACAGTGTGTTCTATCTGACGCCAGCTTCTACCTTGAGTTCTTGTGATTAATGCCAGGTCTGCAAACACTCTAAGCACTGTAACTGCATGAGGGATGTATGGAACAGCATGATCAACAAGCTTAATCAGATGTTCCCCTGCGTTTAGGAATTCCACTTAGGAGCCAGACTTACTCATTTGATCTTCTCCTGGTCGTTAGAATCAGGTTTGAAACTCATGTCTGCTTTTTAAAACTAACTGTTCCGAAAATCCACAAACTCCAGAGGTCATTTTTTCTCTCCCCTTCATGTCCACACATTATTGACATTTCACAATGTAATATCAAAGATTTAGCAGGGTCACAGAGTGGTGAAACATTCCTTCTCACGTCAGCCACAATGGCAGCTTTCAGCTCTGTGTAAAAACCAGAAGATACAAGTCTGCTGGTGGGAAAGAACTCCAGAACTCTCAGACCGAAATGAAAACTTCATGTATTTAACCCAAAGTGAGGTCAAGTGAGACTTTGTCAGACGTTCAGACTGATTGTAGATCTTCACAGTTTCAGAGGAGGACATCTACAGCTGGAGGCGACAGACCAGAAAGTGGATTTCAATCATTTTACTATCAGATTTCACTTTTAGATCTTTACATTTCTGAACTATATGTATTTTCTCCATGTGTTTGATATTATAACTTAGACTAAAGACCATCCTGCAAAAAGACACATTTAAGGACCTTGTTACATAGACGTAATAATAAACATTGTAAGCGTAATAATTAACAGGCAAAACAATCAAATTAGTTTAGATCAAACAGTGAACTTCACGGATCTGCGTTCATTTAGTGATCGACTCCTCATTAGAATCGATTGTGAACATGGTTATGGTTCTGTTAAGGTCCGACAAAGGCGCCGTGTGTGTGATGTGTTCAGGTATTTGTCGTTATGGTGACGGGATGTCACCCCGGTAAAAAAGTCTTGAACTCTGACCCGTCACCCATCACTCGTCTTACAATCAACTCATTCAAACGCGCTGCACCTCCGTGTTCACGTCACCACGGCTACAAGAACTCAAATCAGTGATCAGATATATTATAGTTTAACATTTCTACGCCCCTCATTAACCCTCAAAACTGTAGCGGAAACGAGATACCCTTTTGTTTTCTTCTTGTCCACCGACTCGACTGAGGTTGTCCTGTCGTTGCTGCGGAGACATGTTGTCCATTCAGCCTCCGGACGCGCCGCAGCTCAGTAACCAGCTGTCCTCCGGTAAAGCAGAGGAGACAATCCCACCCAGAAAGTTCCTCTGCGGAAGAAATCAAACATTTCAACGCGTAAAAGTTACGACAAAATCTTGTTGGTGTTTCTCTGTAAACCGGCGTGCGTAAAAAATAAAAAAAGAAGAAACGAGGATAAATTCAGGAGCCTCAGCTTTGGAACCTGAACCTCCTCCCGAGCGCTCCGGTCTGGATAATCAATGACTGTGGCCACTTCTTAATGCGCCTTTACGCACGGAGAGGGGGCGGGGCCAACACGCTGCAAAGGATGGGAAGAGGAAGAGGAGGAGGGAGAGGAAGAGGGAGAGAGAGAGAGGCATCTTTTTCCTCACACAGAGTTCAAAATAAATGCGTCACTTTGTTCACTTTTCTTCCCACGCAGATCAGATTGTTACAAGAAATGTACACAAAACAAAGTGAAGTATAAAATCAATGTGGAAACCTGCGATGTGATGTAATGTTGGTCCTCTGCACTCATATGGACCTCTGAAGACCAGGAACGCAGATCGTTTCTCACACACACACACACACACACCTTACCATATATAGCTCCATGGTGTCTTGTAGGTCCTCACCCTGAAGAGCAACATTGGGGAGCCCAGCCCAGTTGGTCCAGTTCTCATAACTCAGCTGAGATGAACAGACTGTCAAAGCTTCCAGGAGGAGTTCAGAGTAACCGTGGGAACACTTTTTTTGCTTCAGAACTCTAGAATTTGTTTAGATCAGACGGGAGATCAAAGGTCAAGAGCCAGTCTGCTGCTGGATGCTCCGGGGCTGCAGACTCATTTATAGACTTTAGTGTCTCTGAGTCACGATCAGGATGAGCACCGACTGCAATCTAGGACAGAATGTTGTAATGTAGGACATATTCTGCTCTTACACAGATTCTCCTTTAACACCATAAGAGACCGGAGTCAAGTTTAGCTCTCATGAATGCCACACAGAGATAACGGTAACGATCACAGGTACACACACACACACACACCTGCCTGCAAGGTGTTAGGCACTGAACGGAGGGAACAAAGCCAAGCTAAATGGATTCTAATGGCGAGCTTTGAGGTAAAATGGACATTTAGTAGAAGATAAATTACCCCAAAATCAATAGTACTTATAGAAACAGAAGTGGGCCACAAACTGGGCTAGAGAACGAGGGCAGCCAGTGAACAAAGTGTTCATTCCCCAAATTGGCCACAATCAGCCCCGTTAAAAGTGGATCACTTCAATGATTACCTTCCCTGATGTTGATAATGAACAGCCTTGGGCACGGCAGAGAAAAGCAGCCAGCCCCTCCTCCTCCTCCTCCTCACAGGCTCCCGCCACAAACACACTTTTCCACGCTCGGAGCATCAATCAAGCGTGGCTTTGATTGCATCAGCGTCCAGACTTCAAAATATCAGAGAAAAACAAATGTTTGGGCTCTCGCCATGTTTGACTTCAGGCCTCAGAGCTCAGCAAGTGTAAGGGGATGACGACGGGCTTTGTGATGAACTGAAATAAGTACAAGATGCAAAGTTACTGATCCCCAATTGGGAATATGGTTGCATGACTCAACAGGGAAATGAGATTCTCCCCTCCAATTCCTGTTGGAAACTGATTAGAACCCAAAACATGAAGCGTGTTTGTTTACACACTGTATGGCTGTCATGGCATGAAACAAAAGAAAAGTGTGCGGATCTCAGTTTAACAAACCCGACTGAGCTGCCTTCACACACCTGGCAGCCTGACAGGAATCAATAATACAAAGATGACTCAGATATTTTGTGGTTTTGTTGTATTTCTACGACACAAATAAGTGAAAGCCTCTTTCTTTCTCGACTCGTTTACTCAAAAATCTGACAAAATACAGCAATCATCGCTCAGCAACAACTACAGACACGACCCAGTTCACTTGGAAAGAAGTTATGTGCTGTCACCCATTTAGAAATCAGAGGCGTTCACAACACTGCAGTTTGTAAATCATTTTATTAGACGCAGATACATTTATTAAATTAAAGACAAGTGAAGATACTTATGCAGTTTATAGTGTGTGTTTGTGTGTGTGTGTTTACCCATTCCTTGGCCTTTGTCGCTGCAGGCTGCACAGACACCTCACCTATGAGAGATGGAAGAAGACAATGTAAGAGAATGATCTCTCTCTAACGGCTGGATTGACAAATGTCCCCAACATTCTGTCTTTAGCTGTACTCAACATATGCATCCAGAATGCAGCTCATTCAATCTGTTTCCACTTCTTAGAGATGATTGCTTGGTTGTTTCCTTTAATCGTCTAAAAATGAGCGACGGCATGGATTTGTTTCCACAGATCAATCCTTCCATTTCAGCTGAAAAGGCAACAAACAGGACAAACGTCTTCCTCTGTGTGCCGCCTCTCTCCATGAGACCGGCCAACGCTGCCACTCCCACTGAGGGAGAACACTCGATGGAGCTGGTATTTATAAGTTATCATCCACACTTTGATCTGTATTTTTTTTACTTCATAAGTGTGTGAACTGCGTGTGTTTTTGCTGTCAATCATGTGTGGGCGTTCCTACACGCTGAAGCAAACATCCAGTCGGTATGTTCGAACTTTGACCAGGCTTTGATGAAGGTAGTAATGGAAGCGTGCTTACTGCATGTAAACGTACTAATCAATACGGTTAATAACACTGAACTCTAGCTGTGTGCAGTCCCATTGTAAACAGTTAATGTCCGGATCTATAGGGTCCTCATTAAAAGCCGTCCCCATCAGGTTTGGACCGAGTTGAGTCTTTACCTTATGGACAGTATCTCTCCTCTAACACGTATCAACACCAGGAACAAAGGTCATACATGTATGTTAGTAAGTATGTTATCACCAACATATCAACCTGTAACCTGCCTGTCTGTCTGGTATCAATCATGACCTTAAGTCTGTTTTGTCCAGCTTGCTGTTCTTGGCTCTAAGTCCCTGCTGCATTTTGGATGTACAGAGCTGTTTTCTTGCTCTTCTGCATGTATTACATCACTCACCCCTCCATGCTGCTGTCCTGTCTGTCACACCGTCTAAAAAGCTGCACTACAACTAAAGTTTGTTGTAAAAATATGTAAGCAGTATATTTAATACTTTTCACCAAGAACAACCAGTTAATTACAGGGATTACTTCACATCTGCACATGGTTCATATGAGTGGAAAGAAGACGTTTCTTCAAAGCAGTGACAATAGCCTGCAGAAGTAGTGTGTGTGTGTGTGTGTTGTGATGAAAGAGGAGAAAAGAAAATAGTTGTTACCTGTTAATTAAACTACAGCTGGGGTCAGGATCTGACTCTCCCCTGCTCCATGCAGAGCTTCTATGGTCAAACACAGACAGCCACGGTACACACCTATGTATCCTGAGCCCCATTGCTCAAAACACACACACACACACACACATATGCGCATGCACGAACGCGCCACACAAACACACTCTATAAGAGCAGGATTACATAGAAGGCAGTATTTGTATTATGACTGTATTGGAAACAATTATGTTGAGTTCTTGATGACGCAGAGCTGAGTGACAGAGGCAGAGGGATGTGTGAGCCTGATGCACATGTTAACCCCCACAGCACAGCAGGTGCTGAAATGGACAGCTCCTATTGGCTCATCTAAAGCTCATTCATTTAGTTCAGATGTATGTTAAAATGTCTTTATTACAATTAAGGCTATAAATGAGTTAACATGTTAACACCATAGTTAGATTGAAATTACCATAAAGTAAAGAGTTTGGTAAAAGTGGGGCTTCTCCAGTGTGAACTTAACTGTAATGTGGCTCTGTAGTCACTATGGAGCGTTCTACATCAAGCACCAAGACTAACCAGCAGCAGCTGAGCGCTTCACCGGGGTTACAAACTGTATAAGAGGAGTCGGGATTGAAAGAAGTCAATCAGGAAAATGCTGTTGGTCCATTTGGTTTATAATGGAAATGACAATCATTTCAAATCATAAACACACACAACTTCCTGCAATCCTTTTTATTTTTTCTTAGTAACCGTCAAAATACAGGATGCACTGAAACATTATTCTCTCAATGGCCGGATAGTTAAGCAGTTAGAGTGTATTTAAAATAAGTTTGACAACCGACTGCAACATACAAAAACCTAAGAACTAAAGACATTTGATGAGTGAGGATGACTTGAATCCAAAGTTAATTTGGCATTAAACTATTTGCTGCATTGAGAGACGTCTTGGTTTGACTCCGATAAATAATCTGTTGACTTCTACTACATATTATCATAATTCTACTCACGGCAGCTCAATGCAAAGAGTCCCAGCGGAGCAAAGCCAGGACGCGGTTACGTCGTCCCGCTACTGAGGCCTTGTCGGACATGCTGTGGACGCTTCTCACTCAAAACTGTGCACAAATAAGAACACGGGTCAGGAAATAGAGATGCGGCAAGTGAAATGCTGTGAAAAATATTCTCTATCAACACCACTGCAGACTGAACATACAGAGCATGATCTGGTAGCTTCCTCGTTCAGATTGTATTACAGGGAGAAACAAAACAAAGGCTCATTATCCGGCGAGGGGAGTCGACAGCAAGTCAACAAAAAAAGGGTTTAAAAAATGGGGGGAGGGGCTCTGCCAAGTGAGAGGTTAATATCTACGCCGCTTGTTATTTGGACCATCCACTTCCGCCCCAACTGGACTTCCCCGGCCAAATCCTGGGCCCGGCCCGCCTTGAGGGACCAGTGGTGGCGGCTGCGGCTGCGGCTGCTGTTGCTGCTGCTGCTGCTGCTGCTGCTGCTGTTGCTGCTGCTGCTGCTGCTGTTGTTGCTGCTGCTGCTGCTTTGGCGATTCAACCTCTGGTCGCCCCCCGACTGAGCTGCCTTGCAGGAATCTATTATTGCGCTGCGGTGTCAATATAATGGGGGCATTTGGGACAGAGTGTTTTTCATCAGTCAGGGTTCATTTTCAGCATCCAAGAGAATAACGACGGGGCGTAGGGCGAGCAGTCAGGAAAGAGAGAGAGAGGAATAAGTCTATTAGTTATGTCTACAGTATTAGTATCCAATTAGGTTGATGACTTTTCAAGTCTTCGAAAACTCGATCCAGACAGTTTGATCGAATTTAAGCCCAACTTCAAACTCTAATTCCTCTTAAGGCAAACAGGTTCTATGAAGGTTAAGGTTAAGTTGCCCAATGCACTTGTAATATCAACAAAAAAAGCAATAACGAGCGCAATTTTGTTCCTGGTATACATTACCATGGCTCCATTCTCTGACATCACTGGCGTGCCCATATTTGGGGTTCCCTCTGGGCCAACGGCGCTGACCCTTCCACTCATGCCCATTTGCGGCGGCCCCTGGTTACCACTGGGCCCTGCAGAGGCTTGGTTATAGCCATCTACACGCAAAACAACGGAGGGATCTGTTGGTCACTCCACGGTTAAATATGACAACGCCCCGGAGGAAACTTCTTACAGATCTGACTTAACACTGGCTTTTGGTCAACAGCTACTGCACTGGGAAGTGGTTTGATACCGAGGAATTCTGGTATTTATTATCGCTATGAGAATAATCTTTGTGTAGTTAACTTCAAGAGAGCTCATCAACAAACAGAGCAAGTAAGAGTTAAAATAACAACCAAAAGCCAACGTTAATTCAAAACAGAAAGCAGCTCCTGGATTAAGTCGCACAATTGACAGATATTGACGAGAGAGAGCACATTATCAAATGATCAAAATGAACTTTTAAAATGATACTATACTAAAATTTGTGGCCAAGACACATCTCTTTACTAGTTCAACCTTGGATTGCACATCACCTTTGACCTGCGCAGGTGTCCCATAACTTCAGTCCCAATCAACCGCAACATAACCCCATAACCAAGAGGCCCAGAAGTTAAAGACATGGAGTTCAATAGCAGAAACAACACACACACACACACACACACTAAACTGTTTGAATCCAAAACTACAATAACATGAATAATAAGCACTTGGTTGTTGATATTTGGTGACTCCTGCACAATTTACTTAAACTCCACCAGAGGGCAGTCACAACATTCACCGACTCGGCGCTGAAGCCTCGACCCAGGCACAGATACAGAACCAGACTCCTCTCAACCAGACCCCCCAGATGCCCGGCAGCACCGGGGAGCCAGGCGAATAAGGATACGTTACACAGCACACTACTTTATATCCTCCCTCCTCACTTACTCCCCGGTCTTTGATGATTGGTTTAAACTCAGGAAATGTTCTATTTTAAGTTACTTAACTACATCTGGTATAAATACATGAGTGATATCACCATGAAGCACTATGACAGAGGAATGAGGAATGGTTCTGTAGAGTGTAAGAAAACACAGATACACTAGTGATTGTGTGTGTGTCTCTCTCTCTCTCACACGCACGCACATGCACACACACATTTTCTTGGTAGAGTCCTACTACATTGTGCTATAAAGACAAGTCTAACAGTCAAGTTTATAAAGGTGATGTGCAATCCTGGGATAAAGTGTTGCTATGGTGAGGAACCACCATGATCCTCATACAGTCTAACATCGCACACTGGCAAAGCTTTGGTCCCCGGCCCCTCATTCTGCACCGTGGAGCAGATCACACTATCAATTCTGTTCCAGTTACAAATAAGGAGACGTGTGCCTTTACTGCCCGTGTTCACTTCCAGGCCTGATTCACGTTTACCAGATGGGGCGCCATCGAACCCTTGGTGTAGATCTGCACACATGAGGATGAGAGCTCAGGGACCAAACATTGTCGGCTATGGAACCCCACCCCTTCCACCCCCCCGTAACAAAGACCCCCCTCAGAGTTGACTGTAAGTCCTGACACTGGGTTGTCACGGTTTGCATCTTAAGTGACATCCTTTCCTCCCATTTAATATCAAAACACACATCCTGCACATACATTAGGGACACATTTCACTGAGGCAACAATCATTAGCTGGTCACGTCTGGTGTTGTGTCAGTAGTGACGAGTCCTTCCACTCATGCTCGTACCTCCCATATTAACGGCTCCACGAGGGCCCAGCTCACCCACTCTCATTTCCTGTTCTCTCTGGAAGAAGTGAAGAAGAGCCTTCAGACAACAAAAACGCCGCTAACAGTTCTTCAGCAGACGGCCTACTGTGCAAAACTCACACTCAACACAGCGTACAGACGATGAAATGACCACACACACACACACACACACACACACACACACATCACAGCTAGGTAACCAGCCAATGAATCCTTCCACCTGTGAATGTCATTAAATGTTCATTATAAGGGTGGAAGGTTGAGCTACTTTCCTCTTCCTCCTCTCTTTTCACGCCCTGGCTACATTTTCTATGTGGCTGTCTCAACTGTGAATTGACTGTTTGTAGAGAAACCTGGCGACACTAAATCTACTGTATGCTTCATCCAACACACACCAGAGACCCAATAAGGTCACTGTGTTTAGGACAGGAGGGGAGGACGAGGTGTGTGTGTGTCTTTGTTGAGACATGAATCAAAACACAGGGAGAATGGTGCAAAGTATCACTTGAGGGAAGGCCTTCTGTGTGTTGTATGAACACGTCACATGCTGTTGGATGAAGCATACTGTGGCCTTTATACTTATAAACTCATTAGCATATTAAGGTAAATAAGAGACTACAGCACATCAGTAGTTGGGTCGTAACGAGGCAGCTACTTCACCGACAGATGGAGACTCTTACTACTCTGGATTTGTCAAATTCTCAGTGAATGCTCACATTTTGAGCAACAAAAGGGACAAAGCAGACGTCATGCTGTCTGTTCGTTCGTTCGTTCATTCATTCATTCACACATGACAGGTGTTAAAGTTTTTATCCACATTCACCGAGAAAGAACACAATAAGGGAAACGTTTCATTCACAGTCTCATCGCCGCTGTCACTCTTTGTTTTTCCACACACACACAAAATCCAACCTGCAAGCATCCGGGGTAAAATTCACGAAAATGTTTCACTAAGTCAGTTTGAAGTGAAATTTACCTAAGACATAACTATGAACTATTGTCAGCCGTGCTTTACTCTAGATTCACTATTCCACTATCACATATAAGTACTGTAAAGATTTCTACAAAGACATGAGGTGTATGAGCAATGGTGAGTGAATTCGGGGGAGGGGGGGACAAACAGCAACAGCTTGTTCCTGTAGGAAATAGAGAGTTAGGCATTTTCACTTGTCAACTGTTTTGCTTAAACATCAAAGTATTTTTCATTAATTCAGGCGAACGCCAATTCTTTACGACTACAAACCAAACCACATAGATCTCATCAGTCAAATCGCACACAAACATGCAGAAACGCACACCCTTTTATGGGCGTACTCTCATATTCCTAATGTGCTCCAAGTACTCGGAAAACAAGCTAAAAAAGGTTCAGGAACAAGAGTTTTGGCACTGTAATGAAACCTGGTTCCCTGGTACAGAAAAAAACAAAAGGTTCTTGAATTCTTAAAGTTCTTGTGCAATAAAGTACTTGGTTGTAACCCAATGGGTTCAACACACACGCATCAGTTTACACATGAGGTCCAGACTGGAGCTCTTAGTTGTGCATTTAAATGACTGCATATCTCTTAAGGTTCATTTAAATGCAACTACGACACAGGGTTTGGACAACAGTGTGTCTTAATGTGACAGGTAGTTGGTCTCATGTTCATTGCCTGACAGTGAAGTGTTTCATGTTGGACGTCTCCTCCTCTCTGACACAGCAGAGTTTTTGATTGGGGGTTATTATGACTAATTGCTGTACATGTGGAGTGCAAAAAGTGCTTACAGTTCCAGGAAAAGATCCAAGAGCAAAAACTTTTCATATTGTAGATTTCTGACCAAATGGAAATGCAATATAAGAAATACTTATCACCAAAAAGAGACCAAGTGAACAATTTGTGAAACATATTCCCTTTATGAGAGAAACTTCAATATTACTGAAGATGATATCAAAACCTAACCCATGAGTGGCTTGACACAACAAACAGAGTTGTTTGATGGCATTGCTACAATAAGAGCTTATCTATAGAAAAATAAAGGATTTTAATAGCATTTTTGTAAAGGTTGCAGCTTTGGCTGTTTGCATCATTCCTGGGGTGGAGGGAAGGAAATCTGCAGAGGATCAGCTACCTTAGTGTTTCTAAGGAATCAGTGTGTATGTGTAGTGACCCAATATGAAGAGAAATGAACAGAAGAGGACAAAAAACAACAACAATAACCTGTCAACTGTGGTAACAAGCAGTTGGAGCATCAACAGTGTGTAACAGTCTGATCGGTCCACTAACATGCAGGAGAAACTGGCAAGCATCTGAGCCATACATGTTATTGCTACTTGTCAAACCCATTCAAACTATGGTGAAAGTCTAACGGGACGATTCCTGCTACTTAAAGGCAAATCAAATCAAATAGATAAATAAATAAAGCACTTGTATTTCAAAGGATAACCCCTGATCTGTTTCTACATATATGAATGTCTGTGTGTTTGTTCGTGTTGTATGTAGATGCTTCTGCACGGTGAGAAAGACTTAATATCCACCACCCTTTTGTTTTCATATTTCTGTGGTCCACTCCCCAACACTGACTTGTGTGTGCTCTACTCAAACATTTGTCTACATGTACAGCAGTACTCACAGCGTCCATGAAGTTTGGTTTGAAGCCATCTGGCTGCCGTCTCAGCTCCTCCTGCTCTCTGTGTCTGATGATCTCCTCCTCCCGCCTCCTCCTCTCCTCTTCGTGCCTACAGGAAGACAGAGGGAGGTCAAACACACAATACTGATCAACAAGCTTCTGGTTCTCTGGTTCAGCTGGAGGCTTCTTACTATCAGGCCACATACCTCATCTCTATCTGCTTTCGTCTCTGCAGCTCTTGGTTGCGAAGCTCCTCCAGCCTCCTCAGCTCCTCCTGTCGTCTCATTAGATCTGGAGAAAGAAAGAGGAGAGTACTGTACATGTGATGGCTCTCATCATGATCGCTGATCTCTATTACACAGTAAAAGACTTGAAAAGAGATTTGAAGGCTGGCAGCAAAGTGCCAACTTATAGCAGAGCTCCAGACGTGTCCGTACCATGTCTCATTAACATCAGCTGGTGTTCGTGTTTGGCCGACTCCATCTCAGCCTCGAGTCTCTCCTTGGCTTCTTTGATGTTCCTGTCCACCTGCTCTCTCTGCTGCTTTTCCATCTCATCTAGAGCTTTCCAGCGAGAGGAGAAGTCAAACTCGAAGGTCCCCGGCTGAGCGAAGCGTGGATGCTGCTCACGTTCCCTGGGACAAAAAAATGATTTAACTCATAAAATGCAAATTTAGGGTTTGTGTAATACTGAAGGAGGCAGACCAGAGCTAAAGGAATGCAAGCTTTGGTGTGCAGGAGTCCAACTTGTGTCGTAATTTTGGCCCGTTAAGACAAATTAAGTATCTGTATTTCAAAATTAGTTATGTACTTACTTGTGGTACTTTGGGGTTTTTTGCAGCAATTTCTCAGGCATTCCATCCTCATCATCCACCTGCTCTGACGGCTCCACAATAGCTGGACATGGTGTGCTGAGGAAAAGATACAAGCAGACATTAATTGACCGTCGCTCACATTATGCAACACACATTTCAGTCACAGTAAATACACTGTGCCCATCCCATTATCGACCCCCAATCGATCCGCGAGCCTTACGTGGTAAGCAGCAACGCCCCCTCAGTGCAGCGCTCCAGGGCTTTACGTGCAGCTGCTTTGTTTGCAAACTCCACAATCCCTGTCCCAGTGGGGCGACCGCGGTCATCTGTCACAACAACAGCACGCTCCACCGGCCCGAACTGAGAGAACGCCTGAAGAGAGAAGGTGGTTTGTAAGGACTGTACAGGGCAGTAAGATGTATAATGGGCATACAAATCAATTATCAAGACTACAGGGATTTATGGGCTTTATTCTTTATTTACAACTTTACCTCCTCCAGCAGCTCATTTGTGACGACATGTGAGAGGTTTCGCACTTTCAGAGCAGCACCATGCGAGGCAAAACGGATTTTGAGTGGCCGGTTATTTACAATCATTCCGTCCAGCTCGGCTTTGGCGATCTCTGCTAGCGTCCGTGTCTCCTGAAGAGACAAAGGGGTGAGAAAAAAAGAGAACACTGGTCATACATCAAGTAGTACTGTACAATAATAGGTAAATACCTTGTTATTTTCTATGAGGAATGTGTTACTAGCAGTGTAAATACAAATATGACATACATAGGCCACACAAAGACCTGAATTCATTGCATAATAATGACGATTCAATACTGCACACTGATGCACAAAAGGCATATGAGCTCAATTCATTGATTCTACTCTATTGATTTGTTCTCCTGAGGTTCACTCAAGCAGCCACATCGCTCAGTTTAGTCAGTGTCTCATTCTGCCTACGAAGAAATTATAGTTGTTGACATAATTTGCATAGCAGGGGTCAAAATGTGGGTCATAATTTACTTCTCTGTGTGCAATTCTGTTGTGCCTTTCGCGTAATTTGGCAGTGCAAAGAAGGTAGTAATAGATGTGACACAAGGTAACCCCTGGTAACACATCTGGTGTTTCTAGTGAGCCAAGAAATGTAGTAATATTCAAGTATTTCAACACAAGCAGAAGCTACAATAACTCAGATTGAACCAAACTAACTCACCAAACGAATGAACCCGAACCCCCGGTCTCGGTTGATGAAAACCTCGCTAGTATTCCCATATTTTGAGAATAAGTTCACGAACTCCTCCTCGGGTAAATGCAGCGGAAGATTACCGACGAAGAGGCGGCAGCGCTGGGTGAAGGTCTTCTCTCCAACCCTGCGAAAGCTCTTGGGGTCCAGGGTCATTTCCACCGAGCCTTCCCCGCTTCCCTCCGCGGCTTCTTCAACTGGCTCGGCCGCAGAGGGCTGCTGAGGAGGCGGCGCTGGGCTTCCTTTGTTTCCCGCTGGCTGCTCCATGCCCGGGGAGTCGGTCCCGCGTATTGCCGGTTGAGGAGAGTCGTTATTGTTCGCGTTCGCTTGCTGCATATTTCGGTTGGCCATGTTCGACTAAATATTTAGTGCGACAATATCGTAATTTCGCCAAGTTTGTAGGGTAAGAGAGGCGCCAGGGGGACCGTGGAGCAGAGCGCCCAAAACATCCGTTTTCAAGATGGCGACGACTGCGCGCGCAACCCGCTTCACGCTTTGAGACCCGGCGGCCCGGGGCGCAGTTAGGAGTTCCGGGGCCCTGACAGAGTTGTGTTTTGGGCCCCTCCACCCCCTCCAGTTACACATATTACACATGTGTATTTACATGTTTTCAAGAGGAAAAAATGTGAGGAAGTGAAAAAATTGCCAATAAGGCACATTACAAATTGGAACAGATTTAGGAAGTTATAGAAACCATGGTCAGTGTGCGCAACCACTATGCCCAGAATTTGAAAACCTCATCCATTCATCCCAGAGTAATACATACGGGGTAGCAAACACAACTTGAGTGATATGGTGCAGCGAAAATGTAACTTACTCATTGTACTTGTACATGTGGTGCTAAACTCACATATGACCTAAGAAGGGAGATTAGAGGCATTAAAAAAGAGCCACCATGAGCCTGCATGTATCCTGTCTATAAACTACATATGTTTTGACTAATGTCCATGTAATTTACAGTCATTTCAGCAATGCGCAAGGTTCCAAGGTGCAAGTGAAAGCCCTCTCTATGATGGACTGGCCATCTGTTCAGCTATTATTGCTCATCCATGTGCACATGCTAGCCAAATTCCATGGTTAGACAAGGCTCTGTCATGCTGCCAGCTTGTGGCTTGCTGCTCCTGTCAGGGATCCCATATCCAGACAGGTCAGAGGGCCACGGCATGTAATTGATGACCCCTGGGAAAGCAGATGTATAAGTCTGTCAATGTAAGCAGCATATCAAGTGTTTCAGCTCAGGAATGTGAACACAGCAACAGTTCACAGCAGTTTACATTGAGCGCATACAGTTGTCTTGTAACTTATTTTCTAATTTACTCATCTGCAGACGCACTGTAGCCAACACAACAATGACCAGTAATAATGTGTAAATAAAGTGTTCCAGTGTTATCGTCCCTTCAACAAAGTCCTTATATATTAATTAAATATGTTTTTTAACCCAATTCGAGATATAGACTGCATGCACACAATGCACATAGATACCTGATTCCATTGAACTTCTGTCTTCATAATGGAGCTGATGGACAATTTAATTATCAATCAATCAATCAATCAATCAATCAATCAATGACTCTTCAGACAGCTCGCTGCAAAACGAGGATGCCCAGCCTGGTGAATGACTTAATACTATGATATTAGACTCATTTCAATGATAAACAGTATAAAAACTGTACAAACTAACAGTCAATCTAACATTGCATGTGGTAATAAACGTCAGAAGCGCTTCATTCGTCCTTCGTGGGGAAAGTGATGACGCCCCCCCTCCTCCCTCCCTCCGCTACTAGCACCCCCCAACTCCCCCCCTTTCAGTCCGGCTGAACTCGCTCTGCTCTTCATCTCCTCGCAGCAGCGGATCCAGCAGCCTGCGAGTCTTCTGCGGGTTAACCGAGGAAATCCAGTCGGTGAGTTTAATTGTGAAGTCCGAATGCGTTTATTTAAAGGTCGTGCATGCAATCAATTGGAAAACAGATCGGATTAAAGCTCAAGGATGTCGTGCCGGATATCGATATTGATATTTTGTCAATATGGGGATGAATAACCGAACGTGCAAACTAATGTACTTAATGAACATTTGAAACCGCGTGAGGAATAAATGAAATAGCAATATGGGCTGAATAGAAACTTTCCAAACTATTTACGAGTTTACTTATTTGGATAACAGATGCTTTAGTGCAGAGTAATTGATCTTTTGAAGGGGTTTGCTTTAATCTTAAATACTGGATCTATGTCCTGTAAAGGGCCAAAATGCATACTGTTGATATTTGCAGCTATTTCTGTAGTTTTATCTAAGTTTCCTCTGCTCGTTTTACTAAGCGTGTATGCAGCAGGGTGAATGGAATGTGTAATAGTGAACATCTTACCCGAGTTACATGATTGATGAGATCTGTGTGGCTGTATTATTCATGAAGAAGAAGGTGCAGGGATTTTTTAAAATGAGAATGCAGCCCTTTGACAAGCCGCTAGATGTCTTGTTTGACATTGAGAATGCTGTTACATGTCAGGCAGACACCCAGTTAGGAAACTCCTCTGTTAGGACAGTCAGAACGTCCCTTGCTGGGTTAGGGGTGAGTGAACTTGGCCAATTACCATCTTAAACCCCAGTTGCTTAAATGTTGCCAGGCAGATCATAATTCAGTCAAAAATGAAGCGGAAAAAGAGCGTAGAATGCAGTAATTCCTTGTGTGCAGCCATGTATCTCTCAGTCCAAGGTATAATCTAATAACAAAAGCAGTTGTAGAAGTTAAGCCCCTGCCATGTGTGTCTGGTCGATAAAGCCGGGCTGCTGAACTTCAAAGGCGACCCTGGTGGCCCAAACATGGGAGTATTTTTGATTTATGACCAATTTAGAACTTTAATCCTTTGTTTAGTGAACAAACTAATTCAAACGTGACTCTCTTGTTGGAGTTCACATACAGCAGCGACGGACTATGGATGACATTCATTTGTTGTTAAATTCATGTCTAGATCTAGAGTCTTAATGTTTATTATCGCATTTTTGCCTTTACAAAGGATGGAAGTCAAGAAGGCAGATTCTCCCTTAAAGCTACAGAGGCCCGTTTTATTTTGCCATCCACATCTTTCAATACAGTAACTTTGATGGCTGAATGATCGGGTTTGAACAGCCGCAGAAGCCTCAGGCTGTTGAAAACCTGTGAAAGACAAAAGCTTCCACCAGGAGAAACCATCTTCCCCTCATAGGTTCCACGTGTTATCTTACACTGATGTCTTATGAATGCACTCCCTGATAGTCGTTGTATATTATGTGTGTCAGCTAAAAATTTAAGCAATAATAACAAACAATGTCGTATCGCCTAAAACTTAACTTGGGTAAAAGTGAAGTTTGTTGTCATATTTACGGTTTTGTGAGGTCATTCCTGTGAGTTCCAGCCATAAATATGAGATCTGTGACAGCACTTGAAGGCGGCACGGCACGGCACTGCCTGCTGAGTGGAGGTGGAAGCAGCTGTCTGAGTAAAACCCTAACAAATTACTCCGGTACTGTTTAATAGTCCAAAATAAATACTTTTCTAATGTTATTTATTGTAGCAGTGTGCTCACATTTGGGTGAAACTCAATTAATTCCACAGCTTTACCTCAAATGACTGATTCATAGCATCAGATAAACCAAAGTGCCTCTGGTATGTCCGGGTCGCTGACATACTTAAGCGTAATTCAAAAGCAAAACAGAACAGACACCACCCTGTTTAAAAAGACAGTGAGAGCAACATGAGTTTTGGGGAACAATGCAACGTAAAGTCATGCATCTGAGGTAATATATCATTTGGACCAAGAGAGTACACAGCTCGACACACTAATCAGGGCTGTTGTCAGGGGAGATGCAAGATTTAAAGCCCACTCCCCCTCAGATTCCATTAGGCCTGCGTGGCCTTTTAACCAGGATCCGAAGCAGTTGGTCTGTGCTGATTGAACCCTGAGTGATATAAACCCTCTCCATCCCTCTCCACTTGTAACAGGGAGCCATTGTACCGTGTGTAATCCCCACACTCCCTCTTACACCAATATTTACTTCAAGGCGATGCCGGGCATCCCTCAAACAGCTCAGAGTGGATGAGCTTTTCTTCTTCTTTTCTTTTTAGCGTGCAGCATGTCATTATGAACCATGCGGGGACAGGAGCAGCTCGCTGTGATGCTGGCACGTCTGCTCTGAGAAGCTTGATACATGCAGGCTCATGGACCAAAAAGCTTGGTCCGGGTCCTTCGTCATTGTGTAAATGTTATGCAAATTAGACTCCGAAATTTGGACTTAGAGCTGGCTTTTGGACTTGTTACACTGTATAGTTCTTCTCTTTCAGACAAGTGGAGCAGAAAAGTTGTGAATACAGAGAAATGCTTCCTTTTCTTGTATATGTTCTGCTTGCAGTGATGTAGTTTATCCATGGTAGCAGAGAGATTATTGTAAATAAAGCATCCATTCACACATTCTGAGTCTGGATTTGAGATTACAACAACTCCATCTGTGTCTGTGTATGGGCATATTCTGCGTACAGCACATTCGTGTTTGCGTTAACATGTTAACATTATCTGCTCTCCTCACTATATTCACAGGAAGCACATTCTCTCAAACCCAATAATTACCACCTATTTCCTGCCAGAGGAACCATCTATCAGTCACCAACGCATCTAAACACACAGACCTGCGCTGGTATGTTTGCCTCTTCATCTTTACAAAACCTGCAGCCTCACTTTAGCAGGAATGCATGCGTGTAATTGAGTGCTGATGACAGAGTGGTTGGCTGAGAGCAAAGTTAAAATGGATATAAAATACCTTAAGTAGTTGTGTAAAAAAGGACGTCTTAGCTTAAAGAACTAGATGGGCTTACAGTGGAGGAAAAGCTTTCCAGTAAAGATCCTGAAAGGAAATCTAAAGAGAGAGCCGACGCTCCTCTATCCAGTATGGAAGCCTTTTTACTGGAGCGTATGTAATGCAAAGAAAACAAGCATTTACAACCATACAGCAGGCACAGTGCCTGAGGGGAAAGGCACATTAAACCCAGTCAGAGGCATCTGAGCTCAGAGCTGAACTCACAGGAAACCACTGATCTCAGGGGCAAAACCAGGTCATCTGGCCATAATGACTTGACTGACGTGTCAGTGAATCTAAGAAGAGTGTTTATTAGTCGATATTACTCCAGAGCCGTCACATACTGGGATGGTCCGATTTAATCAAAGAAGAAATCAAGCATTAGCACACAAAGAATGCTTTAAATGGTTTATATCAGTGACACTTGGGTATCGTCTCTCGATAATGGAAGAGTAAGCGTTTGTATTTGATCTCTGGATGTTTCTAGACAGATAATTTGTTCTGCTGAGGCTGAAAATGATCCGTGTCAGGATATCAACAGGGCGTGTTTGATGTAGAAATCTGTCAGATGTTCTGAATGAGGTTCAAACCTTGAGGCCATTTGGCAGCGTTTCATGCCAGAGGTTTGCCTGAATGTGCTGATCGCTGGCTTGTCAGATCTTCTACATTTGGGGTTGGGAATGAAAACAAGTGATTATGTAATGCGTAAAACCACAGTGCAAACGTTAACAGCTGCTAAAGCTCCATTTATCATCACTAAGCTAACCCACCAGGATATCATCAAAGCGTAAAGAGAATCTGTGGTTTGGCAAAGTCACAGAAACATTTCAGTGAGGGTGATTTTGGTGGAAAGTGAAGGTTTGAGAACGAAACCAAAGACTGGTAGGGATCCTTACGCCCTCTGAATAATTAAGGGAGCTCACAGCGTGATCGGCAACCACAGCTGATCACAGATTGATCCCCGTGTCCCTCAGCCTGTTCCCCCTCCGTGTTCCCTTCCTTGAAGCCAAACTCTTACCACTGGGGTGAAATCTGTGGCCTTTCAGCAGCAGATGTCCCCTGTTTCTCTCCCACAGTGTCAGACTGACCAATCAGAGAGGTGCATGAAGAGACCCGGGGCCCCATGATGGAGCCCTGGCCGGTGCTGGCCTGGGTCTTGCTTCTGACCAACATCGCAGATTGGCTGACAAGCGTCCAGTCCCGGGACTTCACCATGAAGGACATCATCCGCCTGCATCCATCAAGTAGGCACAAAGTATCAAGATGCATTTATAATATATATATATATATATATATATATATATATATATATATATACAGGATGTGGTGTGATTTTCACATCATAAAAGTTTCTCTCTTTTGATGCTTAATTGTTATTATTCACAACTGGAGACCTAAACCTGGAGATGCAAAGGAGAGATATTTGTTATTTGTGCACAGGTCCCACAGGCTCATGTGACTTCATATTTAGGGGAGTGGGGAACAAGAAGGTATCTGTGTCCGGCATGACTCGCAGGCTTTGTCCTGTCTGACCCTGAGACCTATAGGGGTCCTCGCTGAAACATGGCCTGATTCCCTGGACAGATATGATTCTAGCCAATGAGGAAGCCAAAGCACTGGTTTGATCAGACTGGCTGCTTATTCAAGGATACACACATGCACTGTGTAGGAACTCAAGTCCCACCAGGTTTACACACTTGTAGCACTAAATCACTCATCAGCAGGTGTTACATGTTTGAATTTGGATTTATTGTGTTTACTTTCAACCATGCAACATACTGTTAACTGTTAACTAGCTTCTGTTTACATCCTCCGCAGCCACTCCTCACCCTGGTGGGTTCAAGTGCTTCACATGCCAGGATGCTGCAGACAACTACGAGTGCAATCGCTGGGCACCGGACGTTTACTGCCCAAAAGGTATTTAGAGTGAGAAACGCGCTTTTTGTGTGCTTATCCACCCCTGGTACCGGGTTTTAGATCGCCAATTTAACCCGGTGATAGAAAGGGCTTCCAGGAATCCAGCCTACATTCAGAAGCCTTCAGACTGTGTTTATATGGATAAAGTCTTATTTGAGATGTTGACATGTTTGTTATGTTGTGTTCCAGATACAAGCTACTGCTACACGCGCCACATGATGGATAGCCGTGGCAACAGTGTGTCCGTAACCAAGCGTTGCGTGACCCTGAAGGTCTGTCTGTTTACCGGTTGTACCGACGACAACTATACAGGTTACCAGGTGAGCGTGGCCTCTAGTGAACAGATATCAGAAAGTCTCGACCGGTTAATCCGGATTTCAGTTCTACATCCACACTGAAACTCCCTCTTCCGTCAGATCTGCGCCTCCTGCTGTGAAGGAAACATCTGCAACCTGCTGGTGCCCAGGAACGAGAGCGGAGCCACTTTCTCCACCGTCTCTCCTCTGGTCGGCTCCGAGCAGAAGCTTCATCCCTCGCTGCTGACCTACGTCTTCGTCATGGTAGCCGGATGGATATGAGGGAGAGGCGACGTGCCATTAAAGACACTTTGCAGGCGTATGAAAGCATTTACTAAAGCATATTGCTGCCGAATACAAAGAGGATGTTTGTGTATCTCTTTCAGATTTCCCTCCTAGATTGTTTTGATGCGTATTTTTTGTGTTTCTTTGTTTACTGTTCTTGTGAAATGCTTTTTCTTGTACAAATTATTTATTTTTTTGTGGCATATGAGGATGAAAATGATGTGAAAGGACATTTGAAGGCATTTCTGTTGGTATTTATAATAAGAAATGTGTGTTTTTACTCTTTAGGACCTGATCTACTTGTTTCCGTTTCTTGAATTCCACTATATTAGTCTAGTTGTGGATAAACAAAACATTGAGCTCAGTCGGGCCATCGCAGTGAATCACTACTCCGGGCAAATTTTTAATAAAAGACAAAAATAAAAAAGCGTTTGGTGTTCATCTGATGGAATGCCGGGCAAATTTCAAGCATCTACAAGTCGAGTTTCGTTTCCACACTGAAATCTATGAAAGTGATAGCGTAGTAATGTAACAAACACATTATTAAGCACCTATCACGGCTCTAAAAAGGGCCAAAGCAAAACCTACAGGTCTCATAGTTTAATCACAGCCTTGACAAGACCTCCTTTTATTTGTTCAGCAGTTCAACTTCAACAGTTTTGGTGTTTGTGTCAGGGGGAGGGGGGGGGGGGGGATGACAGTACTGCGAGTGTAAGTGTGAACAGTGACAAGCAGACATGATGAACTGAAATACCAATAAGGAGTTTGAATCCAGATGGTTTCACATTAGACCCTGACCTACACAGTGTGTCACGGCGTGTTCCCATCTGGATAGAAACAGGACGAGCTGCTTTTGTAGCACCGGAGAGCCTTGGTTAACATTAAAACTAAGAATCAACACTACTATACACTTCCACGCTTCTTCCAAAACATAAATACAGCTCTTGTGTGATCAAATTTAAAAAAAATCCTATTCCTCCTCGTCCAGTGCGTTTGAGAATCCTTGTAATCTCGCCACCGTTGAACTGTGTGTAGGCGCGTTGGTGAATACAGTCCCCACAAACAACGGCGTACCTCTCAGGACGTGGCGGATGACGGTGCAGGAGCCCGATGCCTCGATGTGAAAGCCCAAATGCCTCAACTCCTCATCCGGGCTCAGTGTGGTTTGGCTTGATGGAGATCCAAAGAACTGCGAGGGGGGGAGAACAGCGAGGTCACCAATACAGCAAGGCGCCGCCCTGCCCACCGCTGCCACTCGTGTGAGCAAACGCGGGTAACAAACAGAAGTTACTCACAGCTGATCCTGTCGCCGGGTCGATGAAATCCGCCCAGTAACCTGCGGTCCACAGAGCGAAGCACATTTCCTTGGCGCCGCTCACAAACTGCAGTTAAAGAGGAAACGCAGTAAAGCAAAATGTCTTCCGGGTTTTGAAAGAATTCAGCTGAATGAATTTCACTTAAAAGGTGTCAGCACTCACTCTGTTTTGCTGCTGATCTCCGTCCTTCTCGGCCTCCTCCAGCCAGCCGCTCCTCTGCGTGACCGTCACCACGGTGATTGCGGTGGGGGGCGCCGTTGGAAAGAACAGCTCCAGATCTGATCCGCACAGACACAAAGATTCTTGAACTTGAGCTTATGGAATGTGGATGAACTCGTAAGAAGCTCTGATAAGCTGACTTAAGACTCCATATCCTTTCCTTACCTTTCCTTAGCAGCTCAGGACACGAGTTTATCATGCAGTCTGTTTCTGTCTGGGTAAAATACTGCTCTGCTTTGCGGACTCTGGTGGATATCGGACCCAGTTTGCCCTAAAGAGAACAGAAACAAACCTTCAGAAGAGAACACGTTTGATCCCTGAGAGTAACTAACTTTAGACTTCACAGCTTCTGTTAAGGTGAAACTCCAGACTCGTACGTGGAACTCGCTGACAAACTGGGCCAGGATGAACTGGTGCCTCTCTGTGCAGCTCGGCGCCGTCAGTACGTCGGGCAGCGTCCTGTTCACCGGGCCTTTCTTCCGCTCCTCCACTCCCTCCAGGTGGCAGTCAAAACCAACGTTACCCGGCAACTGGAAGCGTTGGTCCTGCGGTCCAAAGGGTCCCATGTTTTCATCGGGCCACACGGTTCTGGGACCTGGAGGGCCGACGTTAAAGACACATGTATGGATATTTGACACACTTTTTTATTATTTCATTCATCATCAAATACTTCATTCCCGCTCTGACCTGAGTCTGTGGGCGACACGCTGATGTACGGCTCGTCTGAGCTCGCCGCAGAGAAGGTTCGGACTCTGCCGGCCCTGGGAGCTGAGAGCGCTTGAAGGCCGGCGGTCCGAGATAAAACTATTCGTCCTCGACGGCACAGCACCTACAGAGAAACAACAGCTGTCAGCACCCAGACGCAGGACGACGAGGTCACTGTTAGTACACCACAGTATCCCAGCAACAATCACTGTTAATGTTTGACAAACAGGACTACTTATAAACTCACGTTGCTCTTATAATATTTTTGACTTGCAGATGAAAGCCAAGCTGTGTTAAAAGTTACGAAAAGTTCAACAGAATTCCTATTTGTCATCTAAATATAAGTAATCTATTGATAAACCACTTCAATCTGTTTACACATAACAGCCAAGCAAAGATTATGTAACATTTGTGCCGTTAGACAACATCCTTATATCACTCACGCTGCTGGACATTGTGGCGTTCCGTCTCCTGCGTTTCACCTTAAGGCCAAACAGGAACATTATTAGTGTAAACACGACAAATCAGATTGAAACAAGGGCTCGTTGTGTAAAGTGCGATATCAAAACCCGCACGTAAACTCGACTGCGCGACATGACGTAATCGCCGCACGTTTCACACTCGAATGACGGAAATAAGCCAATAATTAAGCTACCACACATTTTACATCTTAGTTTATAATCATGTAGGTTCATGACAAGCAATGATTTGAGATTTATAAAGTATAAACGCTAGAAAACGTGACTTCCAACCGGCTAGCTAACGGCTAGCGGGTCGGGCCAGCTGATAGCTTATTTGTTTTGAAACTTTCCCTTTTTGCAAAGTACAGAAATGCAGCTTGATTCAATGCCAACTTAGACAACGTGACTGTACGCCAAACAGGGAGGCTTATATATACATCACAAAAGTCGAAACGTATGTCAGTCTATTAGATTTATAAAACGAAAAGGACACATTGTTCCTACCTGTCAGCTAGCGAATATGCCCTTCGCAAAACATCAACGGGAACCGACGAGGGACATAAATGCTCATGCGCAGTTTTGCCTAGCCGGCAAATCTCAGTTTTTCTGTTTGATTCAGTATTATACGGTCTTTATTGGGTTTCGGTGTCTGCTTAAGTAATAATACATATAAATTAGAAGCAAAATATGTTTCTGTAACTACTTCAAATTTCTTTATCCTCTAAAAACATGATAATTCACCGTTGCCACATCGGCTCAGCACCGTGTCAGGATATTGTATTCCCGATTTTCACCACATGGTGGCAGCAAAGCACAACTTAACAGACCGGAGAGTTGCCAAGTGCCAAGTGATTTACCACTTGTGCCAATAATCGAGCACAATTAACCGCTGTTCGTGATAATTTTCCTCATCTGTAAATCGTTGATCATCTGATATTTAAATACCACGTTTTCTGTCCAAAAAAACGCTGTTTACGTTTGTTGTGATGCTGTTTTCTTTGTCATTTATCGGTTCTTGTGATTCTAAATTATCTATCTCATCATGCAAGGCTCAGACAGAAGAGCAATGGATAAAATGGACTTAAAGTGCAGCAAGACACTAGAATTAAAAACTAATGAGCCTGAAAAAGGGAGTGGATTCTGAAGTCTTTGGCTGCTGAAAAAATCCTCCTTGATCAATAATGTCTAAACTGCTACGACAGAGGAACTGTCACAGCAAACACAGTGTTCTTTATTGTTAGAGGTCATGAGGGCCGAGCTTGTACAGTACATTTCCTTGGTGTAAACACATCTTGCTTTTTCACAGGGCCTTTAGCTGACTTGGACAAGTTGATTGACATTTTCTCTGAGCCGACAGGATGTGCAATGGGAGTAACCCTGGGACCAAAACACCCTCGCTCACTGTTGGAATAAAGTGCAATGTGTGTGTGTGTGTGTGTGTGTGTGTGTGTGTGCACGCGTGTGGTGATGAGGCATGTGGTACCGCATCGAGCCCGGCTGTCAGAGTGCCTCCAACGCCGTAATTTGTAACAGCAACACTGCCTCCACTTTAGCTGGAACCCCCTGTGGGATGTACACACACGCGCACCCTCTCTCTCTCTCTCTGACACACACACACACTGTTACACATGCATCAGCATTCGAAAGCAGCTCATAAACGAGTTCTTTACCCCAGGCCCTCTCCACAGTCTTGTTATTTAGAGGTTTGGGAGTAAAAAACCCGTCTGAATCAAGACAGGTTGACACTAGTTGAAATTCAGTATTCCTTGCATTATAGGGAGATCACGTGCAGCTCCACTGAATTACGACTGAATCACCTCGTCCTCCTATATCGGCAATAACCACCTAATAAATGCAGGCAAAGTATGCATGATGTTCCCTGGATTCAGCTGATTTTGTTGAAACGTGACAAACATGATATTTCCCAAATCAAGCTGCATTAACTGATACGTTTGGCCATGTGACACAATTGTACTGATGTCTGGGTGGAAAAGTCTAACATACAAAAGCTGTTGATGTTGCCATCTTCAACCGGCAGAGCATGAACGGAGTTTAAATGTGAATAATAAAAGGAAATAGCTGTTGATTTGTGGTTGCAGTCAGGAAAAACCCTCCACCAACCCCTGACCAATACCCACCTGAATGTGCTGTTTGGTTTGAGCCTAAAGAATGAGAGGAATTCCTGGGTGGAGAGAAGCCTTGAGACGTTCCAGACTGAGCCATGAGTTAGGCTACGTTGTCAGGATCTCGCCTGGAATCAGCACTTTTCTATTGCAATTCCACCCCACTGTTGAAGACCAATGTTTCCATCACACACATTCCTCACGACCTGCCTACATCAGCACATTATCACCTCCACTCAACCCCTTCAGAAATGACACACTGAGAGGTTTTAACCGTCTTTCGGCTCAGATGACAAACTGATTGGGATTGCAGAGGTACAGCTCCCCATCCTCTACCTGCAGCATGTCCCAGGTCGCTCCTCAGCCCTGCTACCTTGGCTCGTTGCCCGCCACAGCTCGTGCTGAATTAACTCATGTCCTGGTGTAAAAGGCCATAAAGCGCTCCCCCTCATACCTCCAGGCTACATTCCAGAAACCACGTCAGTCCTTGTTTTGTAGTTTGTACGATTGGACACTTAAACCTGCTAGCAGCGACCTTTACACCTCGAATGCTGGTTACTTACAACCTTACAAGTTTAAAGCAAACATAAATCAGTCAGGCAGTAGAGGAGGAAGTACTTAGGAAGAGGTACTAAGATCAGAATGTGGTAATACTCCATTAATAGTAAAAGTCCAATATTTATACATTTATACATCCCGGGATGATGGAGAGTCAAGGTGGGGGGTTCTGTCTCTACGGCGACGAGTCGTCTGAGCCAGACAGCGCCTAGAGGAGAGAGCAGAGATGGAGGCAGAATGCGTAAAATGGAAAGAGGGGGGGAAATGGAGGGGTGAGAGGACAGTCGGTGAGATGGGTACGAGTTGGGAATAGAGGATGGATGAGAGGACACGAGGGTGACTGGAGAGATGGGAGGTGGGTTGAACAGGTTTAAGTGTATGGGCAGGTGGACAAAGGTGAGGTTGAGTTAATCTATAGTATCAAAAGGGAGAAGTACTTGAAGAATGGTACTTTGCGTCGTGACTGCAGTGTTTGCCGCGAAGAGTAATAAAGTCTCACTTACGGCCCCCTGAAGATCCCTCTAATGGCCTTACCCCTATAACACTCTTGTGGCCTGTAGTGAAAGTGTGTGAGTTACCTTGCACACATTGGCAGTACACCACACACGTCCACTCTCAATCTTCCACGCAGCCTATTTTGACATTTTTACATTTTTTTCTCGTGAATTATTCCGGAGCTTTGAGAATATTCGCCTGGGAATGGAAACTGTGACAGGAAACAGTCCGAAATGCCCGAATTGTTCCGTATCTCCCTTGCACCTGACGCTTATCTGTCCAAGTGCTTTCCAAAATGCTGTGAGCGCTGTCACCGCTGCAGAAATGTGCAATTAAGCCTTTCCCCCAATTGCAAGCCTGGGGGTTACTGTCACTAATGAGGTGTGTGTGCACGGTTACATTATGTGCATAAAATCATGTGTGTGTGTGTGTGTGTGTGTGTGTGTGTGTGTGTCTGCACGGTGGTACATGGAGCCCAGGGGTGTGCCTGTTGATGCTCCAGGTTGGTTTTAATATGCTGATACATTTTGCTGCAACCCTGAAATCCCTGAGCGCTCTTTGTTCAGTTTTTTACTTTGTCAGTAACACCGACATCATACATGGAAACAGTTTATTCATGCAGCACCGGGCTTCATTAAAATTCAAGCAAGTAGTAATTATGAGGAAGCAATTATTACACAGTTTGTGTGCGAGAATGCTGGAGCGAGTGGAGCAGTGATAATGAATGCCTCTGCACAGCACAGTTATATATCATAAACGCTTACAAGTAAAGGCTCAGTGAACTTATAGGATGCAAACATCAGGTTGTTCCGTGATATTCCCAACACCGGTTCTCCTCCCCATCACCCGTAGAAGATGAGTGTGGCAGCTCTAAATAAAAACGTGATTGTATATCTGTGCCTTGCTGTCCTGAGAGAGACGGCAAGGTAAGAGATGATGAAACAGCTTTTATTGTGAAGCAGCGCCTCGCTTTCCTTTGGGGAATCGCTGATGAAACCTTCAGCGTGGAATTCTCGGGAGGATTTTGTGTTTGTTTGAGCACAGCACGTACTGTGTGTGTTACTAGTATCTACAATGCCTATCCTCCGGTCATCTTATTCCCTTTAAAAATGGGATGTATGTAAAGAATACTAATTTCAACCGGTTCTCTGTACCGGTGTATTTTGTGTGCCATTTTTCTTGATTCTAGTCTACAATCTGGAGTAGAATATAAAATAATACAAGGTTAAAAACTGCTCCGTGGGTGGGCTGAGAGAGAGTCAAGGGGGTGTGGCCTAGGCTGAATAGGTCAGAGGATACGGACGATTAATTCTGACCGCTGTCACAACCAAATGGCTCTTCGACCTTCAGGAGAAAGAATAGAATATGTAATGAGACTGGAACGTGTGTATGTAGGGGACCACGCTCCCACATCTATGCATTCAAGCAATATCTGCACTGGGTGACATTATGTTAGACACTAAGGGGGTAATTCTTACATGCAACACCAGATGGTCAAAGACGGACAAAGTTAAGACCTGAACTCTATTTACCTCACCTTAGTTAGCAGCGAGAAGGAAGAGCGTGCAACAGTGATCAATACAAATGTCATCTAAGCCATTCAGTTGATTAGCCACTTTATTTAAATGGAAGTTTCATTGGCAGCTCGATCGCCTCCCTACTCTGCGTATCACACACACACACACACACACACACACACACACACACACACACGCAGCCTCATCCACTGGAGATTATTTCCTCATCCTGCAAAGCTTGAAAGAGGCGTTTATGTAACTGCACATGGCGTCTCTATACGTTCTGTATGTCCACACCTATCAGTACGGCGTTTCAGACTCCACAGGAAAGATGGGGTGACACTGTGACATTTGTGAATGCATATAAAGCCTCGAAAGCCTTGCTGTGTCTGTTTGCGTTACAGTGACTATGTGTGTGTTTGTGTGTGTGTGTGTGTGTGTGTGTGTTGAACAGAGACAGTGTGTGAATATACCCTGTCTTCTCAGACGTATAGAAAATAACATCTGACAGCATAACAGTGCAGCCTTGAAAGGCGGCGGGGAGTCGTAGAATGATAGAAAATGATTTATTGAGTGATTGTACAAAGCACGGATGAGAGGTTTCTATAGCTGCACGCAACACACAAGGAAACACTGTTTGTTGCAGGGAGCAGGGAGTTCGTTCATTAAAAGGACTAATTTCCATCTATGGGAGGATTCTTCACTGCTTCATCCAAAACTTTCATTCTTAATCGTTCAATCATTTTATACACAGAAGCACCAAAAGTACAAGCCTGTGCCAAAGACCTTGTATCACAAAACGCTAACACCTCCGAGCGTGCAATCAACTCCGTTCATTAAATATTAAGCAGTGACCTTCTGGTAACAATTAACTTTGAGAATGGATTTGGAACAAACCATTCAATTATCTCCATGCGGAAAGGAACGGGAACATTATGCGCTGTGAAATTGAAATAAAGCCCAATCGCTCCGGGCTGGGCTACAGACTCTCCATCCCCTCAGGCTGAATGACCCTCCCTGATGACTGCTGCATTAAGGACGAGGACGTGCTGACGCCTCACAGTAGAAGATTATTGCCATGTTTAAGCACTTATGCCTGACCTGTCTTTTCATGTTTCTTAGGAATCGATAGAAAATACACAAATGTTTCAGGGTCAAATCTCCAAGGAAAACACTTTCTAATACAATAGGGAATCAATATGTATCCGACTAAATCTAAGGCTTAATGTAGAGTCGAGTCTTCTCTGCGATCTGTGGTTCTGTATCTCTACACCGGTCCATTCTGCAGACTACAGGACGACTGTGGACCTGGGAGGTAAACATCAAATACCAACAAAAACCCTCCAACTTTCAAATACGAATACGAAATACAAATTTGGTTGTCATTGTTTCAGTGTTGCATATTAAATCAAGGCGCACCGAACAACCTTCAGTGTGAATGTAATTTATTACTGCTTGTCTCACGAAAAATAAAAAGAAGCATGTATTAAACGCGATGCTGACTGCCAGAATGAGCTCCACTGAACAAGAAATACGGGAGTGTAATTGTATTTTCCTTTCCAGGCTTAAGTGGTTAATCTCTGGTACATAAATTGACATTATACACATGACAGCGCTGAGATTGGACTGGGCCGGGTCGTAAAGCTTCATGCGAACGTCGACTCAACTCGTTTCGTTCTGGAAAATCACGTTGCAGCAGAAGCGTGACACTCAAGTTCATGGTGTGAAGCTCTGATGTGTATTGATGTGTTCATGTCAGCTGTCTCTTCGGCTTCGTCACACGCTCTGATGATCGCTATCCTGCCAGACAGCCGCATACACACAGGCCACAAGGGGTTTGGAAACAATGGCGTGCTTATATATAGGAGGAAGCGACGTGGAGAGAGGACGGAAGGATGTCGCCGTCAAAAGTGTCAACACGTCATTTTTGATTAATGTCTGCGTTTGTTGAATCCTACGCAGGTGTGAGGGGGATTTTCTCAATCTGTATCGCTGAGGTTCTGCTTAATTCTACCGCTTAGCCTTTAGGGGGAAATTACCATCATCATCAAAGAAGAAGCCGAAACTTCCCAGCAGGCATCTGGGACGCATGTGGAGATGGTCCAATGACTTCATCACATGTCGGGGGGCACCTCGGGGGCTGATTTAACTTTTCACAGCTGGATCAGACACCAGTGTGATTAGGTGCTGCAGGGGCAAAGCGCCTTTAAAAAACCTACCCAGCCGACAAGCACAGCAAAGCTCTTACAAAGGTCAAAGACTGCAAGAACCAAATGCAGCCCAAGTTTCTGCCTATTTTCAATTATTCTCCTCTACGGTGCTTTTTCAGGGGCAGGAGTCTGTATGTGTCTAAGTGTTGAAGAGACGTCGCTAAGGAAAGAGGGAACCTGTGGAACTCTTACTTTTTCATCGTTAACCCTGACCGGCTAGATTTACGATGTTTTAAAAAGCTGTAAACAGTTTCAAAAAGACGACAAAATCTGCACGTGTGGCTCCAGCATGTCTGTTAAAGCCACTTAAGCCTGCGCGGAGCTGTTTTTGATTAAATTTTAATATAAATGTACATAAAAATGAACAGGAAAGACTGGAACATTCAGGGGACTTCCAGGTTTCGCCAAATGAAAACCATAAAGTTCATCCCCTGCTAGCATGAAAGCCTGTACAGAGCAGAGGGCCGATAAGCAGAGCTGGAGGTTTGCTAGGAATAACATGGTGAGTAAAGGTCGGTTGAACACGAATTATGCAGAAAGTAAAAGAATTAATTTTCCTTCTGGGATTCAGTGGTTTAACATTTACGTCTCCATCAAGAGGGGAAAGGAGGAAGATGTTGGTTGAATTTCTTTGGCTATTTTTGTTGTTAGCAGGATGAAAAAGAGAAAAAGTCAAGCCAGTAATTTATTTGACCGTAGTTCAGTGAATGTTTAAGAATCTGCTGCATTTTTTGTCGTTTCTACATGTAATGATGATGTCACCGCTTTTCCGAACCTTCTGCTGGTAACCTTTGTCCTGCAACAACATTACAGAAAAGCTACGCGACATATCAAAGTGTGCACACGTCCGTTGCTCTCATAATGACCCACAGACTCTATAAGCTCGAATGCCGCCACACTTCACTAGTTTTTGTGTTTTCCAGTCTGGAGGCCAAGAGCAGCGGCGGGCGCTGAGGCGTGAACACATTGCTCAGTTATTACAGAGTTTGTCTCCTGGCTAATGCCTGCACACGGCGCAGGAATGTTTACGTGTGGCGAACGGCCAGAGAAGGTGAGAGCGCTGACCTCGCTCAATCAGACGGAGGCAATGATCCGGCCAGCCCCGACCTAATTCAGCGCCGTTTCTCTGATCAGGTCACGTTACCGTCAGTAACCTGCGCTCCCTTTGAATTCCCTGCAGCTGTTAGTCATGGCAGGTAGAGGAAATTGCACTAAGTGAACCAGAAGTGAGCTGTAATCAATGGTGGGTGGGGGGAGGATGCAGGCCTCGAATGCATTTGGTTTTTCTTTATTTTAATGAAATGTTCATTGTGTGCTTTGCTGTTTGGACCTGTAAACATCTCCACTGTGAATTTTGGTCGCTGCCCATTGCAAAAACATTATTTCATTGCGATTTGAGACTTTTTCATCAGATCAGAAGATAAAGTACACAAACAGTAATGAATACTTCATAAGGCCATGACATTTAGCTGCGTTGGTTCACATCCACGTCTTTTTATGGTGGAGGAAAGTAAATTCCACAAAAGTAAAATAAACTATCCAGCTATTAGATTGTGAGGTTACTGTATTTAAATTTATGTGCATTTCTGAGTGTTTGATGAGGGCACAGCTGCATTAGGCTAACGCAATATTATGCAGCGCTCGCCTCATGGAGGATTTCATGAAATTTGAAGGGCGATAAATTGTATCTACTGAGGAGCCGTGCTATGGATTGACCAGAGATTTCAAAAGGTCAATATAATCCATTCCGACTCGGAGTCAGCCTGAATGAATTTGACCACATAAGGGGCGATGGAAAGAGAAGAATCTCTCTGTGTTTACGTTATGTGACCTGCATCTGCTTTACCGGCTTGTTTCTGAATTGTTACAGGAGAGCAGCAGGACGTATTGACCCCAGGTGACAAATTGAAGAAAAGGAACAGACTAATTAAACCCAGATATAATAAATCATGAGAACCTTAACAGACAATAAATCATAGGAGAAATTAAAAAAATAGATGAGCAGGGAGTAAGGTAAGAGTGAATTTGAGGCCATTCTGCTGCGGCTTCTTCTGCTCTCTCCCACTGGATTAAGAACATCGATTCACCCGGTGCACACAGAGGTAAAAAATTGGCTGTTTGCACAATCAATGGTGGCTACCTCACCGCTGACTATCTGCCAATCAATAGGCCTGTACCTGATTAATCCACACATGACTCGTTCACTGCACATAACCCACCAGCTCTCCTCCTGCATCCTTTTCAGCAGCAAAAACACATAATGGAGCCCGAACGGCAGAGGATCTCCTGAGGAAGAGGTTGGAAATCGATGATTAGAGAGAGGAGCCATGATGGATGCTGAAGACGGCCATTGTTACCAGCCTCTTCCAGCTGGAAGATCATAATCTCAACGGTCTAATGGACAGACTACGAATTGATTGAGCGGGGACTCTTATTTTGAAAGGTTTAACGAAGAGGAACCTCATAAAGGAGCAGGAAGACAACTTGGTGTGTTTTGTTGTGGAGGACGGACGGTTTAAGCTCTTCAAGCAGCCTTCGTCAGCTCGTCTGTAATGATGACCAGATAAGCACCAAGCAAATAAACACAATAACAGTTTTTCCCTGCAGAGGCCTCAAGGTCAGATAAGCTGGCTGGTGAGGTCACCGCCTTAAGGGGACAATACACACTCACAACACACCACAGATAACCACTGATGAGGTGCTCATAAAAGCTTACAAACCGAACCGAAACGTGCGTGTGTGTGTGTGTGTGTGTGTGTGTGTGTGTGTGTGTGTGTTGGTTGTGTGTGTGTGTGTGATTAGGGTTAAAGGATTAATGTGTAACAGTTTGGTATGAATTCATGTCTGATGGAGTGGTAACAGGGCTTAAATGTGTAGTGTTGTCTTGGACGCAACATGACTAAGCTCCATCTTCCCAAAGTCCCAAGCAGCCACAAAGACAAATAACTCAATATGAAGCTTATATCCAAAATTAGTGAACTCAAATAGAGCTAGATTTAAATACAGTGTGGACAAAGGCCAACATAAACAAGACAATTCACACTGGTAAGTAACAAACGTAACAAAAACAAAGAAATGAAACTAAATGACAACAACTTACCTCTCTAACTAACAAACATGAGGGAGTGTTTGCTACTGAGCCCAAACAGAGGTGGACGACGTCATGGCTCAACCGCAGCAGCGCATGTGGGCCGGCTGAGGAGGAGGGACAAGAGAGAGAGAGACGTCTGGGCTCTTGTGATTGGCTGCTTCCAGCTCCAGCAGCTGATTGGCTGCTTCCTGCCAGTCTTTCCACAGCAGAGGAAACCACATTAATCTAATGCAATAAGGGGGAAATTCAACAACTGCTGGGTGGCATCATTGTGTGTGTGTGTGAGGGGACACACACACACACACACACACACACGCACACACACACACACACAGAGCAACACATTTACATTTATAGGGCCACTGTAGAGAGCAGACAGAGGTACAGCAGATACACAGTGAACCTCTGAAAAGTCTGAAAAGACGCTGTTCAAATCTACAGAACATCTCATTTCTACATGGACTGCAAACGTGACACAATCCAATCATTACCAACCAAAAATATCCCACTCTCCCATTTCACATAACGGCGATATTGGGGGGGAAAAAGAGCATTAAAGGAATCCCAGGCTGAGTGACAGAGTGAGATGATATGACTGTAAATCCGTTTATTCAGCCGCGTAAACGTCCAATTACCCAACGTGTCACATATGCTGGAGGAGAGACGGGATCACATTAATCCATCCGTGTGTGCGGCTTGATTATGTTTTCGGCCTTAATGGCAGCATCGCAGTAATCATCTGGAGTATTGAATGAGTGTAAAGCCTGTGAGCATGAGGCGATGACGTGTAATAAAGCGATGAGACGACTGTTTAAACTGTCTGCTGCTGCTGTGAGGAACCTTGAGTTATTGTATCGACCGGCCGACCTTCCTACATCCTCCATCTTCTGCGGAATCCAATCTAAGAACCCAGCACAATATAGCTGTGTGAGCTGCGAGGAGTCAACCCTCTATGTCTGAGCACACAATATAGCCCTCCGTCGCTCGCTCACACACACACGCGCGGACGGACGGACAGGCAGGCAGCAGAAGATGAAGGTCAAGGACAGGTGGGACCTCAGAGGGACTTTGAGCGAACATTGTTGAAAGCTGATGGCCTCTCTGAAACGAGCAGAGTGACAGAGAGAGAGGGAGAGAGAGGGAGAGAGAGAGAGAGAGAGAGAGAGAGAGAGAGAGAGAGAGAGCTATCAGAGGTAGCAGCTGGATTGGTTGTGACAAGGCCCTGATGGGACAGAGAGCCTCCATCAACAGAGAAACCCCTGCCATCAGCGTTTCTGCAGCGTCTGGTAATGGGGCAAATTCACCTCCTTCGCCGCCGCCGCTCCCGGGTCTGATTCCTACGAGGGCGCCTCCCTTTTGTCCGCCCTGAAAGAAACAAGTGGCGGACAGAAGCGCGGGAGCAGCAGCTGTGTGGGGTGAAGCAGATAAATGAATCCTCCCTGTCCTCTTTTTTTCCGCTGAGCATCCAAACTGGTAGAGAGCGCGGTCATGTCAGGCTGTTTGAGGCGAGGGGGGCCCGGCTTCACTCCAGTTGCCCCGTGGCGTCTTTCTGACCTTGCAGGAGACATTGGTAATGACCTCGCCGTCCCGCTGAGCTATTCCCTGTTTCCCATATGAGACACAGTGTTTTGCATCTCACCATGGGCCCGTCTGACGCCTCTGCTGCATGACCTCGTGTTAAACATGACGGCCTTGACTTGTGGGCGTGTCTGTTCCTAACATGAACGACCTTCATATCTTTACATTTTAGGGCAACAGAGTTCCATTTATCAAGCATCTTTAGGCCGATTTTCCCTTTCTGATGCATATATGGCTGAACTCTCTCTTGCTGCGCCACTGCTGTGCACACCGAGTGAAATCCGTGATTTTGCAGCAACAGCTACATTTGTTCCTTCCTTCCTTCCTTCCTTCCTTCCTTCCTTCATCTTTCTTTCTTTCTTTCTTTCTTTCTTTCTTTCTTTCTTTCTTTCTTTCTTTCTTTCTTTCTTTCTTTCTTTCTTTCTTTAATCAGACCCTTGTGTTCTCCCTGAAAGCCTGTGATGTGTTACAGGATGATGTCACTTTCCCTCGGGGGACAGTAAAGTGCTGCGTTTCCTATTCTACCTCCATGTTAGTGAAGTGGAGGACTGATGAAAAACAAAGCTTTCAGTTTTGTCTCGCTGGATTCATTTCAACGTTGGACAATAAAAACAGGGACTTTTCGTGCTGAACCTTCACCAAACCACACAAACAACAACTTCCAACCTCCTCCCGGGTCTCAGAAAGCTGCCAAATCAAAACCAGAAGGACCTGAGACGCTGCCAAGCAAATGATGACATGAGAATTGTTTCACTCAGAATGTTTTCTCACAAAGAGCAAATGCACGCTGAGAGCAGCGACAAAACTTGGACGAGATCGCTTCAGCGCGCTAAACGCTACATCTGTGTGATCTGCGCAACAGGCCGCAGCACTTCCTGTTGCACAAAAACACCCTGAAACTACATTCAGCTCTTTTAAATGCGCTTTATTACTGCAGAGGACGGCTCACAGTATCACTTCAGGCTGCATCAGAGTTACAGTGCGATGCCTTGATGAGTGGCGACAGCGAGCGTCTGCGTGAAGCACACACACACACACGCATTGCGATGTTCTGTTTAATGAAGTGCAGAGGAGCAGCTCCATATTCAACATGTCAGCAAATTCTGCATCTCGTTCGGGGCTAAACTGTAGCGACGCCCGGTGCGGAGGCGCCTTGCTCAACTGTGCTGCCATGACACCCTGAGGCCTCTGTCACTCCCACACAATGGAGCAGACTGAGATTGCGATGATATCATAGATCGCAGGGAGGAAACGTGCACAGAGAATGTCAATTTCACATAAATGGAACCTGATTTGCTTATTGGAAAAAGCACTGATATTTAAGGCTTTGGTGTCGGTGTCCCTGACTTTTCATTACGCTGAGCGCTGCTAAGGAGCCGCACATGCGCCACATTCAGTCTGAACCCATGAAACAAAACTCATTTAAAGCAAATAAAGGCCTTATCAACATTTTCCAGACTGTGTGTGCGGCGTTTACTGAGATATCGTTTCCAGCCTCCTGGGGGAAAACGCTGCATTTAATCTGTGGCTCCCCTGCAACATTTTGCTTCAAAGAGCGGGCAAACAAAGGAGGCAGAGAGAAAGGGACACACAACTCATATTTCAAGAAATAGGTAGGAAACCAGAACGCAATCAATACAGGAACACGACTCTGCCGTCTGCTTAAAGAGCAGGATAGAGATCTCACTGTTTCAAAGAAATCAAAAGCATAATTCTCATATTTTAGTCATAATTGGAGCTCGGCACTCCGGGCCGTCAATATTGTGTCAAAGCTGCTTATGCATTTCCAATATGTCCACGCTCCAAGTGTGCAAACACACTGTCTGATTGATTAGAGGGCACATTAATGGGATGGAGAGACTCTTTCCTTGGCGCCATAGCAGACAATTTCCTACTGGGATTAGATAGAACTTAGAGATAATGAGACTTGAGGGGTTTTCCTAATGGTGGCAAAGTGGGAATTGATGTGATCATCAAGCGGTTGAAAGATAAAGGCTCGCTGGTGTCTTTGGTGAGGCGGAAAAACAACTGAGAGGGAAAGATTTCGATCATTCCTCTCTGCAGTAAAGTGGCGGTGAAGCTAATTCGGAATAATTGAGACGCGGCGTTATTTCAGGCAGCGTTTGTTTGTGTTGTGATGGTGACGTTTGTGCTCTGCGGCGACGCTCTGTCCCCTCGCATCAGCAACAAGCCTCCTGCAGCCTCCTGCCTTCACCCACCTGCTCAGTGGGAGAACGTTGACACGGCAACACCTGCACACATCTGGCACCCTGTCCGTGTGTGTGTGTGTGCGTCACAGGCCGGCAGCCGGTCTTAAATGGTTGGAAGTCTGCTGAAACGCTTGGCCCGATTGTGACAAATGAGATCATCTGACGGCGTGGCTGTGACAGGCAGAGATGCTACGCTGGTTTTTGAAGGGCCGAGATGTAACAATGCATCAGGAGTGTGTTCAGGTTTAACAAACCATAAATGACAGCATATTTGGTTTCATCAACATCAAAACTGCTTCCAATACAAGCTTTCTTTATCCCGTCTACACACAAAATGTAACATGTTGTGTTAGACTTTTGCAACGCTGATCAATTCACAGATCCGCTGCATCTCTCAGCTCCTCTCTATCGTATTCTACTGTGTTTGAGAGGATCATCTGGGTAGAATGCGACACCTGCGTCCTGGTGGGGGGTTTTGGGAGAATTAAAGTCCTCAGCGTCTGCAGATGAGCCCTTTGTTTGAGTTAGAGCAGTGCAGTGTGAGATTGTGATCGAGTTACAGTCATTAGAATGGTCTCAGCCCAGGGAGGGGGCGAGGGGAGGGGAGTGAGGGAGTTCTGCCTTTATTAAAAGATGAAATAAACTCGATAAAGATAACGTGCCTGTAGGTGGCGCTGAAGTGTATTTTGGACGAGTCAGTGTATCAAAGCTGTGTCTGTGCAGCTCCCACTGTAAACATCACGTGTCGAGGACGTGAGTGGCGAGGGAATTCCACGTGTCATATTTCGCAATCACACATATTAGTCAGTTGAAAAAGAAATTTGCAAAAGTCTCATTTCCTAATCCAATCTCGCACGGCGACGCTCCGCTCCCCGGCGACACAAACAGATGAGATGGAATCGAACCAGATGTGTGCAATAATAAAAAAGCAAAAGCGACAAATTAAATTTCCTCTCCAAGTTTCAACGGAAAATTGCTCATCTGTGTCTGCAGACAGACAGACAGACAGACAGACAGACAGACAGACAGATAGATAGATAGATAGATAGATAGATAGATAGATAGATAGATAGATAGATAGATAGATAGACAGACAGACAGACAGACAGACAGACAGACAGACAGACAGACAGACAGCTGCAGGATCGATAGATAAGTTCTGAGCCATTGACATGACATAATCTTGTTGTTTCAGGCTCAGAACTTATCAGTCACCTACAGCCTGTGGTACGACCTTTCCTCTGTGTTCATTCTTGCAGATCATCAGAGTCGTAATCGATTGATTAATCAAGGCCAGGCTGCTTTTCTACGCGTCCCACACTTTCTCCTCTTCTTCTTCTTCTTCTTTCACTGGTTTGCCTTCCAGGAACGGTGTTGGAGAGAATAACCGACTTTGACTCTGTGTGTGTGTGTGTGTGTGTGTGTGTGTGTGTGTGTGTGTGTGTGTGAGACACGCAGCTTGCTTTTGTTAGGACACTTTCTTTTATTGGGAAGAGAAGAAAAAAAATCCCCTTTTACAGTGCGGAACAACAAAACAATACACACAGAACAAAAGAGGCGAGCCTGCAGCGTTCCACTGTACGCTTTCATGGCGTACAGGACAGATAAGTGACTGCAGACAGAACGCTGTGGTACTTTCCTTATTATGACGACAACAAGTGCCTCACAGCAAGAGAAGGGACAGACACGTTTGAACTGCAATTAGACTGCGATCAGGTCTCACACACACACACTCCTGACTTTTATCATCGCTGTTTTGACTCACAAATCAGAGCGAGAAGAGATGAAACTTACTTATCAGTTCTGATTGGGAGGTTTGTTTGTCTCATGGGCATCCGGGGGTGAAGTGAGTCCTGCACGGGGAATAAACAGTTTGATTTCATTCACAATTAGATGCAGCTGCGACACAAGCCTCAGCCATCACTGTCACGTTAGAAAAGGTATTGAGTGCAGTATCGAGTGCATGTGCGCATAGTTAAGCGTATAGTTTCATGAAGAGAGTGTGTGTTCATCTTCATCACACAAACACACACACACACACACACACACACACACACACACACACACACACACACACACACACACACACACACACACAGGGCTTCAGTGAGGCAGTGACAGTGTCAGGTCCTTCCACTGACATTGTCCTTGATAACCAAAGGGCAAAGTGCGTGTGTTTGAACCTACAGTCGATGCGCTTGTGTGTGTGTGTGTGTGTGTGTGTGTGTGTGTGTGTGTGTGTGTGTCTCTATTCACAAGTGGGAGATGTCATGTTTACACAATCTGACAAGTAAATCTACATTCAGCCACTGCAGCCCTTGAAAACCAAAGAGATAAGTCGATTATTAAACCCGGCCCAGATCTGACAGATCCAGGTCTCCTCCGGCGAGGGGAAACTCGCTCGGGCGAAGTCACAACAGCTCTGTGTCACGTTGGGGCTCTGTGCTGGAGCTGATGACGCGGTCGCTTTCAGGGTTTCCAGTAAAACCCGGCAAAAATGCTGTCATTGCGTTTGGCTTTGTGGTTTCGCAGCTACAGATCGCGTCGACTCTTAAGTAGCTACACTTCCAATGTAACTACTTCCTATTTTCTTCTCCTAGTGAGTCAATGCTGAGCTGTGCTGTCAGGCTGAAATCAAAATTCACAATGAACTCTCCAACACCCCAATACTCCTTTGAAAGTATCCCAGCATGCATCACTCTTCTCGGTCACCTCGTTTCTGTGAAATTCTTGGTTTACAAATCGAATAAAGACTTTCTCAAATTCTGCTGTAACTGTATTTGAGTATTAAAAGAGTTCCGGACCACAAGTGACGAATTTTCATACACACACAAATATCCCAGCAGCGTATACACACACCACTGTGATCGGTGTGTGTGTGTGTGAGTGTGTTCATGGGCCAAATGTCTTCACAGCCTGTAAAAATGCTTCAAATTGATGACATGTTGGGTTATTACTGGTTTAGAATCAAAGCTTGTCCGTGTGTGAGTACATATTGTAGCACACACACACTCGGACCTGCCTTTTCTCCCTACAGCAAACTATAAATACACACTGCTGAATGGATTAATTACTCTCTGGGAGACGTATTCTCTCTTTCTGCTTGTGCATCTGTCCTTACATACACTTTTCCTGCACGTCAGCATATTTGTGTCGCTGCACCTTTTGAGTGGAACATGAAAGGAGCGTCTGACTTTGAATTTGCTGCTGAAGCGGCTAAATAGACTCCCGCCGCCGCCGCGCTGACTTTCACATCCGCGCGCAGAGCGGAGCAGCATGTAGGCACACGTAGGGAAGATAATAAGAAACACGTCAAACCTGCGGGAGGATCAAAGCCGCCGAGCTGACACAAAGACACGGTGGGAGGAATTCATGTTACACAACAGACCTCAAATTCTCAATGAAAGGAACATTTCACCTTTTTACTCGAAGGCCAAATCATGCAGAACATCAGAAAGGCCGGCTTTGTCTTCATTCCGCCCTCTGATGCTCAAAGCTGTTAAATGCCTCTCTGCAACCCGAAGACTAATTGTGTTTTCATCAGCAGGAGGAGGAGGAAGAGCCGGGCCGCACCTGCCAGTATTTTCTAATTAGGCATTTGTCTCCGGCGCTCTCAGACACGACGCCTGACGTTTGCCGAACTCCCACGCGTTCTCAGAGTGCCAGTTGTATCTCTCACGCTGACGGTTTGTGAGTTTAGCCTTGATGTCTCCGGTGTCTCGACAGCTTCTTCCCTCATACTGCAGCCGGCTTACACACTCTCCCACAGCAGCACAGCTCAGGCCAAATGAATCCATTCACGGTTATCTTTCATGTTTCCACCTCAGAGCTTCTCAAAATTTCAAAACCAAAAACTTCTAAGGGCCTCCTCACCAGTGAACCACCAAACTCGGTGCAAAGTCGAGAGAGAAACCTTCTGCATGCATGGAGAGACACACACACACACTGCACCTGCACCATGGAAGACCAGTGACATCATGTAAACAAATGACAATAACACAACACTAGAGGGCTCCAAGAATCACATAGTGCCAAATTAGTGAAACCCATTTTGTTGACATTTCTGTTGCTTTGATTCAGAAAATTCCTAAATCATTTGGCGACACAGTTTGAGAGCCATTGTACAATTATTCAACCGAGACTTTCCTCATGACGGCACACACAGGTCACCTTCACGGATAAGAGGAAGCACGAAAGGTCGCCGCCGTGTGATTTTGGAGACCCTGCCGGTTGAAGTTTGAGTCTCCCCATCTACAAAAAAGACAACACAGCACAAACACAAGAGACACACGCGTCTTCACACAGCAGATCACAGAGCAACTTCAGCCTTTCATCTATTTTAAAACAGACGCTCAGCTGCTTGTGTGTATCAGAGCAGTAGAAGATCAATACTCTTTGATCTACACGCGTGTTATTCTGCTACTCCAACTGATATTTGTGACACACGTGTTTCTTTTGTAACGTCAAATCTCATTTCTGTTGGACTTCACGTGCAGGAATTTGAAGGTTTGAAGCACATTAAAGGGGCATTCCGCGATATTGTGAGTGTAAGCGTGCCGTCTGAGGCTCCAGCTATAAAGGGAATATTTAAAGGGATGGGCGTGTCCCAGCTCTATATTCCATTCATCAATGCCAGAGAAGAAGAAAGCACCCAGACTGAGGAGGAGTCGGTGCTTCCAAACATCACTGATGATTTAAGAAGCTCACATAAAACGCATCTATGGGACTATTTATACCAGGAAACTTCAACTTGGGCTGCAGATGTCAGAAATCAGCTGCCAGGATGTTTAGAGAGACTAGCGCACGCAAACACACACACACACACACACACACACACACACACACACACACACACACACACACACACACACAGACACACACCGTCTCTCTTTCTCCTGCTTCCTCCGTTTCTTTTTGAACTCAGCCAGCTTTCAGTCCCAGCTGAGGGGAAAGGAGAGAGGAGGGCGGATGAGGTGGAGGTGGAGGTGGAGGAAGGGTTAGGGGGGTCTTGGGATGGGGAAGGGTGAGGGGAGGAAGAGGGGGGGCTTCCTATACGGAACCTCCAGCAGTTACTGTTCTGGGTAGATGATCTCACCCTGTAGATGAGAGGAAGAACACATTCCAGTGAAGATTCCATTCAAATCATCTCTCTAATCTCATCTGACGCAGAATATTTTGTTAGATTTTCCTTTCACCCTCTCTGAAAGTGATTCGACCTCTAAAAGCTTCGTGGTTTTACATTTTTTACTGTTATTTAGACATATCTGTGTCTGTTGCAAGACATCAATGTGACAATGCAACAGGAAACAAAGGAAACAAGGTTTAGTAAATGGATCTAATGAATCAATGAAACCTTGAATAGTTTTTCCTTCTTCCCTTTTTTATCAGATCATACATGTATCTGATCATTATATGAGGGAGAGATGAATGTGAGAGAGTAAAGGTTTTGTTTCTCTGGGGTTTACGGTTACTGATCGCACGTTTCATCACAACGAAAAGTGAGCCGAAGCAGGATGTGGTCAAACATCTCCTGACACCCGACACAAGGGAGAGGATGAGGAAGCAGTCACATTGATTCCTGTGTGTGTGTGTGCGTGTGCGTGTGCGTGTGTGTGTGTGTGTGTGTGTGTGTGTGTGTGTGTGCGTGTGTGTGTGTGTGTGTGTGTGTGTGTGTGTGTGTGTGTGTGCGTGCGTGCGTGCGTGTGTTTCAACATACTGCCGTTTCCTTGAGGGTTTAAAGTATCTTCCTCCTTCTTCCTTTTCAGACCTTGCGGCTTAGTTTCATGCAGAATTGATGGCTTATGAAATGCATCACATAATGCAGATATCCATAAAGATAACACCAGCCCCGCTCGGCTTTCATGGCAGCTCGACGCCAGCAAGAGTCTCATCCTTGACATCTAAATATCTGAATATCCGCAGCCATGATATGTCAAATGTGATCAAAACATGAAACTCAGTCGTCTTTACATGGAGATGAAAGATTTCTAGAGAAATTAAACAAAAAGGATTTCAGAGGACCGGACTGATGTTTGGAGTGTGAGCGTGACCTTGATTTTCAAGCATTATGACTCAGAAAACTAATATAACTAACGCAACAGCAACACAATTCCACACTGTAAATCTAAATTTGAGCGCCTCTGCCTGGTCAATCTCTCATCAAACTACAGGAATCGATGGAAAAGGCTTCACTGGAGCTTTTCGGACACGCTGCTTCATATCAGTTTTATTTGAGGCTTTATTTAACTGTGTGTTGTTAAAATGGGCCTCATGGCTCAAAGGAATCAATGGGAAAATGTGAGATGAATGTTTTGGTTCAGTCCACAAAGTTGGGTCTGTGTGCTGGCTGCTTTACATGGATCAATGCGAAGCCAACATGGATGACTTGCCTGCTTACATGCTCGCCTTTGATCCATTATTAATAACATGGAGGTGCTGGATTTTGGTGTGTGTGTGTGTGAGAGAGAGTGAGAGAGAGAGAGACATTCCTGAGGGTTTTTATTTTTTTTGGTGCATGCAGAAAATCCTTGCTAAATCTCCTGGTCCAAATTTTTTACATTTTATGAAAAGCAAATGCGTCCCTGTGATCCTTTTTAACAGCAGAACTGCAATTTTTTACCATAAATATGAAGCAAAACCAAATATAGCCGACATGATGCAAAGCAAAATGTCTCCTGGTCAAAGAAAATAGACAGAATATCTGAATAATGACTAATAATCTGAATTCTCCCTCTGCAGTTCATTTGATTGCGCCTCATCATAATAAGATTTAATGTGGAAAATGCTTTACACACCCACATCCCTTCAAAATAAAAGCCTGAGCAACCACACTAAGCCTTCACAAAGCTTCTTTCTTTTGAGAACACCTCACTGACGTTGATAGAGATTCATCAAAGGAGGAATTCATCCTTGACATGTGGGTAAATCTAAGTCATTGAAATCGTTAATTTTAAGTGGAGAGAGAAACACAAATCAAGCCAAATGCGCCTGAGTGCTGACGTGCTAGAATATAAAGAGAGAAAGTGTTTCTAAAGGCTTGATGCTTCGTTTGAGTCTAAACTGTTCATTAACAATCAATTTAACATGGAAGCCGTAATAGTTTAGTGCCTGAAATGTCTAAATCAAACATACAGGTTAAGATTTGAGTGTAATTTTGCAAATTATAGCACTATAGCACTAAAATAGAAGGATATTAATAAAGGAAATAACTAATATATATATATAACATCTAAATATGGAGCAATACAGATCAAAATAATGTAAAATTTCCATCTAAATGTGCAGATGAAGTGGTTGAAAGCATTTTTCATGCTCAGTATTTGACGTATAATGACAGAGAGTGAGCGCCATTCACCCAAGGACAGAAAGTAATGCAGTTCTCATTTAATGGGACCATTAAGAGGTCTCTATAGGGACCCCCTTTGAGTGTCTCAGGTTGCACATTAGAGCAACCATTCGGCAATCTCGTATGCTGGCAGCAACGTATTGTCGAGGGATGAGACGTTCTTGAAATGTACCGCCGCCCCGCGTGAGGTACTGCATCAGTAAACTGCTCACGGCACGTTCAGGTGAGCGCGGGTGAATCCAGCGCTCTCTCTTTCTGCGGAACTTGGAGCTTTGTCACTTTGGAAAGCGGAAAATGTTTTGGCAGCGAAAGGAGATGATGGTGAAATGTGCAGCATAATTGCGACAGGTTCATACTTGACTAGACAGATACAGGCTTATTTTTGCTGTTATGTGTGTGTGTGTGAAAACTATCCGGGACCCTTAAACCCAAGATGGTAGACATCCGCGTTCTGCTGACACCGTTAGGCTGAAAGAGAGGCTGAGACGGAAAGGCTGCAAAGAGCAACTGGAACGAAACTCTCTCTCTCTAACTGATCTGTAGGTTTTCAAATACCTGGTTCAATGATGCAGAATGCTATAAAACGCCTCGGGGATTTGCCATTGCGTTGTTTCTTAATTTTCCAGATGGTCGGGGGGGAAATCCCGCGCGTTAACCTTGAAATATGCAGAGCGACAGCAGAGGTACGGCGCGGCCCCTCGTTTAATTGAGTTGTGGCGTTCGGGGGGCCCTCGCCTCGCAGAGACACCGAGTCGTCTGCAACCTCAACCAAAGTGAAGTAGTTCTTGGCTGTCGAACGCCCCGGAGAGAGAATTGGCAGCTGTAGCAGATTCCTGTGTGGGGAGGAACTCTGACACACTTTCACCCTCTACTGTTAAGCTTTACTTCACACAACACATGGGGAGAAAACACAGAATTACATGTTGATGCCTCCAGATTCACTGCTTCACTCGTCCCTATGAACACCGTCAAAGCGGTGACAGCTCAGATTCTCTTCATTTTAATCACACAAGCAAAAATGTCAAGGGCTCACGGTGGATTCTAAAGTCTGAAACATTCGTTGTCCTTTGTGCGCTTTTGGCTCGTCTTCCTCCTCTTCCTCCAATGAAATGAAAAAGAAGCTACAGGATTCTTTTGTGTACCAAACGTACAAAGAGCCTTGGTTTGCTTTCAGAAGCGAGCCGACTAGTTTCTGCATAGATGCCATCGCCTGAGGTTCCTCCTGGGATACACAAGTCAGTGCCATGACTCTCTCTCTCTCTCTCTTCCTCTCCCTCTCTCCCTCTCTCCCTCTCTCCCTCCCTCCCTCCTTCTTTCTCCACGCTCTGATTTTATTTATGTGGTTCCAGACAGTTTGAAAACAGAAAACTGGTTAGGTGAAGGATAAAGAAGCAGTGAACTCCAGGAGCTTCTCTAGACTTCACCGTAGGACGCAAAACACATTTGAGCAAATCTACGTCGGCGTGCGGCCCTCTAAGGAATGGCGTTTCTATTAATAGAGGCGCTGTTGTGATGATGGAGCCTCCTCCATCCAGGTGATCCATCCTCCATCTCTCTGCCTCTCCTCAGAGACGACTGATAGGTGACCAGGCAGGCGGCTGCACACGGCTGATAAGCCAAAGCTGCTGAACTCCTCTAATCTCAACTCTGGTCGATTCCAGAACTCTTCCCCTCTCTCTCTCTCTCTCTCTATCTCTCTCTCTCTCTCTCTCTCTCTCACACACTCTTCCTCTCTCTCTCTTTCTCTACGACCACCTAACCTTGACAGTCTGGTCGAAAGCGAGACGATATTATCTGCCAGGTAACGGCTGTAATCATTGAGAGTTTCCTTCCGTATCATTCAGGTGTTTGACCCTGGACTGACTGATTTAAGTGAGCACAGCCTGCATCAATGTTACTAAGTGCACCTGCTCTTCATCGGCAACCACTACAGCCATTATAACAACGCTAAAGCTGTTTATGTTATGGTTTCTATGGTGTTGGATTTTGGTAGATGGTAGTTGAGGTGGTCCTGGTGGCTGCTGAAGTATTGTGATGCGGTTGCCAGTGTGGTTGCTACAGTGTTTGTCGTTAGTTGCAAGGGGATTGGGGTTACAAAAATCATCTAACCAATGGATGTGCAGCTATATTTTTTTTTTTTTTGACGTTATAATCTAGAAATGCCAGGTTGTTTGTTGTGGCTGACCTTTTGTTAGTGTAGCATAAAAAGCTATGAAAATTAATTTAGAAGCTCACAGAATAACCTTTATGTGTTTAATACGTTGGAGAGGAAAACAAAACAGATCTTATATGAATGTTCCCACTCCTCTGACCTTGCAGGAGGCTGATTGGCTTTGCAAACAGCGGTTCTAATGATACTGCATCTCCACCCGCGGCTCCACGGGCACATAAAGAAGCCCAGAGGAGTTCTCCTCCCCGCAGACTCCCTGCTGAGACACCAATCACACTCAGATTGGGGGCATGTGGAGATGATACTATTTGGGTTTGCTCAACCAACCCAATTATGTGTGTGTGTTTGTGTTTTTGATCTTCAGAATACACACACAATGTAGCAGTCGTTGCTGTCGATGTTGCGATAGTAAAACATTGTACTTGTGGTTTTAAATAATGATGGAAAAGTAGATTGTTTGCTTTTTAGAGAACCCTTGCTTAACACCATAAATAACCATGACCACCACAACATCTCTCTCTCCCTCTCTCTCTCTCTCTCCCCCTCTCTCTCTGTTCCCTGTGGATTGACTCCTCCTCGTTCTAACAGCCTGCTCTCTCCCTCTCCTACACCAAACTATTTGCGAGGGGCTCTCTGCTGAGATAATGCATCTGAATACATTACAGTCCATTAACACACAGCCACAGCCCGGGTATAATTGTGATTTAATAGCACCAGACAACAAAAGCATCAAATGGATAAGGCAAGTTTGATTAAGGAGATGATCATTAAGTGTGAGGTATGGTTAAAATGGACCATATGCTCTGTAAACATGAGATCGGCTGTGTGGATGTGTGGATGGATTTATGTTCGCTTTGACAGCTGGTTAATCTGTGTTTGCTGTTATTTATGCAGGTTTTCTCACTCAAGGCATTTTTCTAATCTCATAAAAGCATAATTCACTTTGATCTATTTTATACACAGGAAACACCACACACACACACATTTGGTGGATAGATGTGCGAGGGTGAGGCACAACATTTTTCAACAAAAGCAGGGGAAAAAAAAAAAACCAAAAAATGTGCAGTGCAAAAGAACAAAACAACTTAAGCGATGCAAGAGCAGAATTTCACTGGGAGATAATTAAAAGCAATCCTGAGCTTCTCTCTCTCCGCAACTAAATGAGATTTGCCTCAAATCTCATTTTACAGCTCGGGAAAAAACAAACGCCCAGCGGGATTCCAGTGCTGCACCGGGGAACGCTTGACAACTGATAAGAGCCTTTTTGCTCAAAGTAGCATCAGTGGCACGGCAGGGGGGGTTGCGTGGTGTGGGGGAGGTCTCTGTGTGTGTGTGTGTGTGTGTGTGTGTGTTGTGGGGGTTCATGGGTGCGGGTTGCCAGGACCCCATCCAGCGCTCATTCATGCTAAACAGGGCAGGTGGGAGTCCTGGGTGCTTTGTGTTACTGCTGAAGTAAACACACACAGCAGGGGGCGGCTTTCTTTCACAACACACACACACACACATTTTTCTTTCCACCTGTAGGGGGTCCTCACCTCATGGAGCTACTGTAAACTGACTGATAAAGGAACTAAAACACATTTACACACAGTCGTTAAAGCCTCACAGGAAGGCTGGAATTTGGGTCAGTTGTGATCCGTGTGTGTGGGCCGGGACCACGTCTGGCTCTGCGGTCATGGCTGAGGTACTTTTATGGTTCAGATCTGGGAGAAGGGTCACTGTGGAGAAGAGATTTTGCGTACAGTGCGGACGCATTTGCAGCTCTGAACGAAATTATCCATAAAAGCTGAAGATTTACCAGCCACGTGTCGGCAGGAGGAGATTGGCTCCCGTCCACTGCAACACAGACTAGGTTGAGTGATACAGAGTAGGTAAACTCCCCCCCCCCCCTCCCGACACCGCCATGCTCAGACGTGTTGAGTCACTCAACATTTGGCCTCTGATCAAAAAGGCTAAAGCGAGGAACAGATGGCGAGGAGAGGGGCAACATGGGAGGGCAATGGTTTGGTTAGATGGTGCTGAGGGTCGGACAGATGGCAAAGGAGGAGAGGAGAGGAGAGGAGAGGAGAGGAGAGGAGAGAAGAGAAGAGAAGAGAAGAGAAGAGAAGAGAAGAGAAGAGAAGAGAAGAGAAGAGAAGAGAAGAGAAGAAATGAGAAGAGGAGAGAAGAGAAGAGAAGAGAAGAGAAGAGGATTAGCTGCGGGAATCCCAAGAAGCTGCTCTAGATATTCCACCATGCAGCACTAGCTCTGTTAGCCAATGGTGTCTTCCTCGCCCTTATCGTAGTCAAATCAGCCATTCAGATGAAGCATTTCTCTCATTTATTATGAACTGGAGGCTCGTCACTAAGCCCAAGCCTCCTGCTCGCCTCACAGCCACAGGGAGCACGTTCTCCCTCTTCATCCTCTGTTCTCAAGACCTTCAGCTCAGATCCTGCTTGAGCTTTTTCAGCAAGAAATTGCCTATTGTTTCGCTCGCAGCCTGTCTCTATTTTACAGCTGTGCATGACTGATTGTGTGCGGCAGGAGGATTGAGGGGAAACAATGCACCACCCGGGTTAGACCTATTGATCCCGACGCTCCCAGTCTGTGTCCGTCCCAGCTGGCCGTGCAGGAAAATAGGAAAACCAGGGGGGGTTGGGGGTTAGAGGCCGGTCCCATGAAGACTCCAGATTTGGAATTCATTCAGACGAAAAGAGTCTGAGAATAGTTTGCGGGTGAGCAGCGATGACTTCTGCTTCATCGAGCTGTTGTGCGACGACGCTGAGCTCAATATGAGATGAGTCGATTCTGCACAGAATGTAATATGTTGAGGAGAGCAATTTCATTTGTCAATAAAAAGCAATAGACACTTTTAGCCTCATGAAGATCCTGCTGCATCCTGATTTCAAAACTTATTCTCCTTTTCACTGGAGGGACGGAAAAGTGTATTTAGTTTGATATTAAAGTCCAAAATGTAATGATTTTCTGAAACTTTGTCTGAAGCTGATGGCTGCCGTTGATCTTCATTACCATGGAGATCCTGAAGATGATTGACGCTCCCTTGCCAGGCAGCAGTCGGCCTGTGTGTGCCAGTGACCTAGTTTGTGTGTAGCTTTCCAAAGGTGCATGTCAAATTAAGAAATGTGTCACATTAAGTCATAAATCATGTGTGTGTCAGGTTGTGTGTTGGGTGTGTGTGAACAGCTGCAGAGTGCCAGAACACAAATCACATCTGCAATCAACGCATTAGCTCATTTCACCTCCCAGACTTATATAACGAGGGATAAAATGAGCCATTACTGCGACACACACACACACACAAACACACACACACAGACACACACACACACACAGGGTGGACCGCAGCTCAGCCCACCCATGGGAGGCTTTAGAGACCAGTGCTGTGTTCGGGCGCTCTGCTTTGAGTGGGATTCCAGACTTATTACAGTATCTGGGTCAGGCTCATGTACCGTTACAATCTGGAGGTGGTGGAAGAAAGGAGGTTAAACAGCTTCAGATATATCACACACACACACACACACACACACACACACACAGTAAGGTTCATGTTCTTGGAGCTGCTTAGTGATGAAGCATAATTAAGTTTGGGATATATCTGTCTGGATCTGATTTCCTTTATTACCCACAATGCCTTTGAGCCAACCTCCAAGAATTGACCTGATCTATATCTGAATTTGAGCCGAGAGTCAGACGTGCAGGGGGAAAGCTGTAGTGACGGTAACCATAACAGAAACATGTTGTTTTTATGTGTCATATTTAGGACTCTTACTTTCTGAAACTGTTTTGGGATTTTCAAAATAAAAGTATGATTTGCAGAACAGACATTGGGTTTTTTTCTCCTATCAAGAGACTCTGGGACATAATAAACTGTAAAATGTGTTGATCCGTTTCCTTCTGGTCATGAAACCCAGCTGTAATCATGTACATGGTTCTATTAAATAAACAAAAACCACAATCCTGACCCAGATGCATTCACTTCTGATGCACTCCAGACAAGTCAGAAGTCCAAATTCCCTGTTCTCCTACTTGAAAAAGTGTATAGAAAAAGTCTAGAAACTCCGGCCAAATCTAGCTCGTTGAATTAGCAAAACCTTCAAAATAAAGCCAAACTGTTCACCTGATTACTAAGGGATAGCTGTCCATTTTCTATTTGAAGGTTTCATCTGGCACATAAAGAGCTGCAGAACAGGAATGACCAACGTTCTCCCTTTTGAATCTATAGGAGACGCATCTGGTTTCCATCTGCTCCTTTCTGTAATCATCTCAAATATGTTAAACCTTTGTATATTATGTCAGTGCACTTGTAGGAAACATAAGAAACGAGTCTCTAGAAAGCGTTTCGCCCGCGTGGCCCTGAGGAATGTAGCTGCATCTTTCACCTTTGACATTTATTACCTACCTTGATCCCCCCCTCCCTCCAGACGCTCACACACATACACACGTTCCCTGCTCCTGACAACCTAATACATCTTGGGCCGTGTATGTATGTGTGTGTGTGTGTGTGTGTGTGTGTGTGTGTGTGTGTGTGTGTGTGTGTGTGTGTGTGTGTGTGTGTGTGTGTGATCAAGTCATGGCATGATATATAGGCGTGCTTGGCGAGGGAAAGCAGTTTGCTTGCTCTGTGGCCCCCCAGGGGAGACGGGCGGCCCAGCCTCTGTGACATTGTCCATTTGCAGCGATCGCCTTTTAAAGGGCCACGGACGCAAACAGAGAGCTTTTTGTTTGTGTCCTTCAGCCCTCTCCAAAAGAACCAGCTTTTAACTGAGGAGGCCACTTAAGACTCCACGTTCAGCGGGGGATTCAGATTCTGGCGAGCCAACAGACACGAGCAGATAGAGAGAGGGAGAGGGAGAGGGAGAGAAAGAGCTGAGACTGTAGTAGACCTTCATGCGAGACCATGAAAACCTCCTCAAGGTATGTCATCTCAGCACAATACCAGGCTTTATACCGGCCACGCCCACAGGGACAGACGGGCCCGATCAAAGACGACGGATCACAGCTGCTTTCTGTTTGATTTCAGTCAGTAGTCTTCATCACACATCTAATAGATATGATTTTGAAGCTAAAAACTGGATTTGCCCCTTTAAGGAAATGTGCAGTTGTTGTGATTGTAGGCACTGCATACAAAGGACACATGTACATTATATACTTTATGGCCTTGAGTCTAAATAAGGATATTGATAAACCCTACATGCATTTTAAAACCAATTGATTTGTTCATACACTCACATGTTCCACACTTGGAGCATTGAATTAGCTGCACTTGATGATTTGGTGCCTCTTTGCTAATCAGCTGATTTAGAGCAGGGGAGAGATGGAAGACATGGAGCGCTGTGAGCCAGAGGGACCGTTTACACCACAGGCCTTTGATGCTGAACGCTGATTTAGCTCCTACCTCGTTTTTCCACCATCTGTTTCTCCTGATTTTGAAGTGACCCAAGTGCACTTTACTGTAAACGCACTAATGTGGATGTGAGCGCCCTGGGAAACTGGGAAATAATGGAAGCAAACACAGCAAATATGATAACTGGAGCTGTGGCCTGCAACATATTAATCCAATTTTAAGGTGGAGAAGAAGGAGAAGAGCTCAGATCGGAGCCTCCTGGGTCCTGGCTGATATCAAATTCATGTTCTGAGAGCTCTAATCTGACCGTATTCTCCTTCACCCGTCACCGTGAATCTACTTTGACCTCCTCCAGTGTTTCCCTGCGGAGCTCGTATTAAAATATCTGCTTTCACTTGGAAATTAATTCTGCTTTAATGTTCATGTAGGAGGATCTGAACCTTCTGCTTCGGCGTCACTGTGAAACACACATTCACACGTTTGGTCTGCTGGGAGTAAACAGAAAAACACACTTGTCTTCACTCGGCTTTGCATTTATTCTAAAGGGAAAATATATCATTCAATAAATATTATGGCAACGACAACGGCAAGGACACCTGAAAGTGACATCGACATTCAAGAAAAAGATCAAGTACACGGGGCAGAAAACACGACAGATGGTGAAATTGGTTCAAGAGTTTGGCTGCCGAAAAACGGGAAATTTTGGTTTCCGGACGAGCACGCTGGGAGTTTCTTGTAAAGTTGTGATTATGAAAGTTACATAAAAAGTGCGTCAATACGTCCAAAAAGCTCATTAATTGCACTCCCGCTAGAATAAAAAGCACAGATTTGTAAACACAGTTTGTTGTTATTTTTGTTGTTTCTACAACACTGCGATCGAGTGGAATTCAGCTCTACTGCCTTTTCTTTTTTTTTTTGGTCGAAACCCATCGAAATGAAGCTAAAACAAAACTATGACGCAGTTACACCAATGACTTCACATTATACGACGACATATCAAAGACGGGGGAGGGGTTAGGGGGTTGAACAAGAGTCTGACTTCCACTGTGCAGGATTGAGGCGACCCCTCTTCCCATCTGGTTCCGTGCACGGATTGAACAGTTCCGAGAGATAGTGGATCAGTTCCCGACCGTAACTTCGCCGTAACAAGTCTTTGATCCGATGCAAACAAACTGCAGCTCCTCTTTCCTGTCTCCTGGGCAGCAAACACTCCCCCTCCTCCCCTCTGTCTCCTTTGGCTCTCGTTCAAAAGCTCATATGTTTCCGAAATCCTTCCTCTAACCTTCCTCTACAAATTAGCGTCTCCGGGTGACATCACCTCTCCAGCTCGTTTCCTGTTCCCTCCGTTGCGTCCGCTGCGTCCTCCCGGAGGAAGCTCGTCACTTCCCTCCCCCCCGAGCAGGTAGCCCGTTGATTGATAGCTTCCTCTTCTGGCGGGGTGGTGGGGGCGGGGGGCCGGGGAGATCGGGACGAGTCAGGTTTCATTGGTGTGGTGTATTCCAGTAACATGTACATGAATTGAAGCGTGTAAAACCCTGTTCCAGACCAAAGCGCGGTCTCGAACGCGCAGGAGAGAGTATTGCTCCGTAACTTCCTGCCTGCACGACGCTCCGTCCTCACTCCCCTCAGTCTAAGCCCCCTCGGTCCGATCAGTCACATGACCGAGCAGCTCTTGGCTTTGTCCTTCCGCAGGTCCGTGGCCACCGCCGCCAGGTCGGGCCGGCCGGGCATGTGTGAGATCCTCTTGGTGGAGCGTGCCGTCTTGCTGCGCTTGACGTGTTTGTTGTTCTTGTTGATGCACGCCAAGGTGGCAACGTGGAAGATGTCCCTGACGCTGTTCTCCGACTGCTGGGCCGAGCACTCGATGTAGGGCGCCGAGATCTGCTTGGCCATGCTGGAACCCTGAGGAGGAGGAGGAGGAGAAGGCCAAATGTTGTCAGAGAAGGAAACAGACCTCCTGCTGGGTTTTAGTGACAGGTTTCATGCAGCAGAGCAGCGTACCTGGTCATAGGAGACTGGTGTCTGCCGGTGGTTGGAGAGCTCCACCAGCGTGCTGAGGTCGGTGCGAAGGTCTGACTTGCATCCCACCAGCAGCATCTTGGTGTTGGGGCAGAACTCCTGGATCTCCCCTTTCCACTGCGGAGGGAAAGAGAAACCAGCTCTCGTCACAATCTCATTTTCACTCCACCTTTCCCCCCCATAAGCCGCCAACGAGGCCGGGCAGGAGTTTACACAATCATGCTTTAATGGTGACAAAGTGTTGAAATGACAGGGACACCAGAAATGGAAGCAGGATGAAGACGGATGAGGAGACGCTGATACACAATCAAACCAACCAACACAGATGTTATTCCTCCTATCCTCTGTCTTTGACTTCACGCTTTCACTCCTTATCATGGTGCAAATGAAGTACGTGACGGAACGTTTAGCACCTTAAAACCTGAATGGACTTATTTGTAATCCCATGAGTTTGCGTTCTCGCCCGCCCTTTAAGTACAAAGGTTCAAAGCTGCAACTTCCTGCAGCCCCTGCAGCTTTGAACCCTGCAAAGTAACCACAAATAATCCCTGCGTTTCCTCCCGACAACAATAAACTCTCTGTGATCGATGGCATTTCTCTCAGGGATTGAATCTGCGGCTAATGTGCCTCTGGGCTGACTGGCTGGCTGCTCAGGGGATCAAGTTTGCCGCCACCCAAAGAGGAAGTTGCTTTGTGTAGGCTGTCTAATACTTGTACACACACACACACACACACACACACACCAGTGTGTTTCTCTCACACACACACCTGGGCTGGAGTTCTCTCAGGTATTGCTACATTGCAACGTGTTTTGGAAAAGTTAATGACTTTATTGGAACTTTAACGGTGTCACTTACACCAAGGAGGAAGCAGGAAGCTCCTCTTCATCTTTAAATGTTGCTTTATAGGACACAGTTGTCACGGGGAAACACTTTTATCAAGAAAGGTGTCTAAAGGATGCAGACCTCCATGATGGGTTTGAGGTGTTCTACCCTCGTTTTAAATTGGACACATTTTTCTACAACAAAAATGAAATATGGTAAAAAGCTGTTGTGGTCTGGACAAAATTACCACAGAGCAGCAGAGCAGAGCCTCCGGGGGATCCAGGATCGCCTCAGCGGCAGTTTAGTTCAAGACTGAGCCAAGGGTGTTACGGCGTTCAAGGGATTTAAACCCGACGACATTGCTGCTTTGAATGACCTCACATCATGAGATCTAACGTGACTGAAGCTGCAGACAGCCGAGTGTTTTGATGCAGTTGAGACTTAAACCCATCAAAGGTTGAAAGATCGAGACCCACCTTTTTCAGGACGCTGTCTAGGGTTTCTGGGCGGCTGATGTCGAAACAGATGAGGACGGCGTCAGAGTCCGGGTAGGAGAGCGGCCTCACATTGTCATAGTATGGAGATCCTGGGAACAAAGAAACAATAAACACAACATTAACATCTCAAACAATTTGGATGATTCTGGTCTCACACACACTCGTCAACGTGACCCTTATAGTCTTTCCAGGTCGTCCTTGTAAACTAATTACACCAACAGCCGCAAAAATCCCCTCAGCTGCTCTTCCCATGACCACGGAGCAAATCAAAAGAGGAAGAAGAACAGAACTGAGGCGAAGGAATTTTCCAGATTCAATTTGCTCTTAAGATCTATGCGGGGGAACATTTCACAGGGGCATCATCCCCCAAACCTCTACAGAAAACATCCATTCATGGCATCTTTCAAGTCTTAAACCTTTGCTTTTTACCCTCCGAGCACCGACAGTCAAGGTTCATACGACACGCGTGCAGCGAGCTCGCCCATAATCCTTAGCAACCAAGCGAGAACAACAACGCAGAATCACAAGAAAAATGTGCTGACTGTGACAAGACTGTGTGCTGGAGACGTTCAGAGAACTTCAGAGCGAGGGAACGACTCCTTCCTCAAATCAAAACCATATGCGAAGGAGACGACGCCCTCTCCCTCTTTCCCCCCCGTCCCTCGCCCTGACAGGCAGAGAGTGGGGGCCGACGTGCCAAGGTGAGTCGAGATCACATGACCGGCGGGGGCTGACCGCACACACGACCCGCCGCCAACAATCTGGGGAATTTTGTTTACGGTAACTGAAGGTTCCCCCGGGAGGTCCTCTCCAAACACGGACGTGGAGGAAAGCCAGGAGCCAAGCCAGGAATGCTCTGTCACGTTCACACACACACACACACACACACGCTCAGGGATGTAGTGTTCCAAATCCAAACAGTCTGAATGAGAGACGACGCCGTTCATCAAGCGTGGCCTGAAGAGACTCTGGCAGTTACAACAACCCGCCCATCCTTCCACGCCGAGCGAGACACGATGCGCCAGCTCAGGTTTCCATAGGAACCAATAACTAGACAACAATAGCTGAATCAGTCTGGATACAAAACTTGAGGACGTTTTTTCGTACCCATAATGCCTCCATCAGACGTTTGATAGTTACCAAATGTTAGCTAAAGTCAACGCAATTACATCCATGTGCAACTAATTTGCAATCGTGCAACAGCGAACATTCTCTGTGCCGAAGCAGGAAGTGGTGTGTGTTCATAATAGCGTCACGAAAAAATCAAAAGGTCATCAGACGCCAAGGTTCTGGTCTCGACACACACACACACACACACACACACACACACACACACACACACACACACACACACACACACACACACACACACACACACACACACACACACACACACACACACACACACACACACACACACACACACACACACACACACACACACACACACACACACACACACACACACACACACACACACACACACACACACACACACACACACACACACACACACACACACAACCTCAACACTTTAACCCAACTGTTCTCACCTGAGCTTCACGACACTTAAGTTGCCAACCTGATGTTTCTGTAACCTTCAGCTGGACATGGAGCTCCGAGCCAAATGAGTTGCATACGAACATGATTCTTGAGACAAAGCGTAGCCATGCTTTGCATCCGACGGAGAGGGGAGGGGCTGGTGTGTGTGTGTGTGTGTGTGTGTCTGTGTATATGTTTGTAATCCTGACGCAATGAATCATATGGTCTAATGAAAGCGGCACACACAATCACTTTAGGGAAGGGGAGAGGTAAATGGGAATTCCTGGTCTTCTGCAAGTTTCTGAAATCTGTCCACGATTACAAACTGGGATGTAATTGGGAATACTAGCGCACACTTTCAGTTTCACAACATTTCCTACCATCACAGCTCCGCCTGACACTGCTGAGATGCCCAAAATTCCAGACACGGCAAGGAATCCAGCCGCCTGTGCAGCTTTAAGGACTTAGAATCTCATGATGCTTCCATACGCCAACACGGCACAGGAAGTCCGGGATGAGCAGGAATACTGAATACACACACACACACACACACACACAACAATCTACAGTCTACATCCCATTCTTCACACCCGTCTCACGCTCCCCGGAATAAATCGGAGCCCGAGACTAGAAACGGGAGGGACGGCATTGGTTGACATTTCTCCATGAATTGATTATTGTTATCGGCCACATGAGAGGAAGACGCCGCGTCGGAGTGGCTTTGTGATGTCTGCATGCCGCTGTGAGCCTACGTACATGTTTTTTTTGACGCTTGGGCACATAATTCAAATAATTCAGAGTGTGTGTCAGCGTGTGTGTGTGTGTATTCATGATTTTCAAGGACGTTAACCATCTTGTCTGGCGTTTATAGCCGCGTCGTTGTAACCGCTGCTGAGACAAAACTCTGCTTTGAGGTCATCGTCCAGCCAACCGGAAAGATAAGAGGAAATACCATTCACACACACACACACACACACACACACACACACACACACACACACACACACACACACACACACACACACACACACACACACACACACACACACACACACACACACACACACACACACACACACACACACACACACACACACACACACACACACACACACACACACACACACACACACACACACACACACACACACACACACACACACACACACACACACACACCTGGTGACTGTCATCTAATTAGCTCCTGTCATTGTTCTCCCACTAGGTTTCTAAATCTGGAAGGAAGGAAGACACACACCCTCTCCCGCCCCCCTTCTATCCTTCAGACACGCACACACACATTTCTGCCCCTCCTCCTCTCCACACACACACAACGTGACAATGGATAACACTCCCATACAACACCAAACATCCAGTGTGGCCTTGATGAACAAAATTCCCATGACTTAGTAACATGAAAACATTCCTCCTCCTCCTCCCCCCCCTCTCGGTTTGCTTGTTTCCATCGGCGCTCTGTTCCAAGCCTTCACCTAATGGAAACAAGTCAGAAACACACTGAGCTCTATTCTCCTTCGCTTACTTGTGAAAGTCCCAAACACTCCCAGACGATCACGGAAAGTTGCCACACTCTCTCATGTTCCCTTTGTTTCATTATGTTTAACAAATTCCCCGTCAGTGGGAAGCCTCCAAACCATATTTTAATGCCGTACTGACATGGAAATTTACACACACAGACACACACACACACACACACACACACACACACACACACACACACACACACACACACAGCACGGAGGACGAGCCAGCTGCAGCACAGACTGGAGGTACGGCAACAGGCCTGCTGATTTACTGCATTGCTAACATAGCTGAGGTGAACAGGGGCAGCATGAGAGTGTGTGTGTGTGTGTGTGTGTGTGTAGACGGGTGTTAAGCCCTGGGGGACACCTGTGGAGACAGTAAACAGGCGACAGGCACGTCCAGCCTTCCTGCGCCGTCAAAATGTCACCTCTCAGAGGACGCGTTGCAATTTATTCTGGAGTCTGACCGATAAATCAGGAACACCGATATGAGATTTGTTTACCGCCGCCGCCGCCGTAAATAAGAAACGACAGCACATAAATGTTTCACAGGCCGCATTTTGTTTACGTTTATGGCTCATTTGTCTTCGTTCCACCTTACAGTTGATTAGGTTTTCATTTAAATTGATGGTGTTGAGTTCAGACGTCCCACTGATATCACACTCCAGATCTGTGTTACACATTAGATTACACATAAGATCCAATCTGAAGCAAACGCTCCGATCAGATCCCGGTGTTAGTGAGGACACCTGGGACGTCCCCCTGCAGGAGGACATCCAACAAACGCAGCTGCTTCGACAACCAGGCACGTATCGAGTTCATCTCCATTCCCGTTTCACGCAAATCAGCTTTTAACAGGAAGGAGGAAGTGCGTTCAGACAGGTTGGCAAAGCAGCGTGGAAATGTAGACGGAAGAGAAAGGACAGACCGGAACAGACACGGAATCTTGGAAACCTGCTGCAGGTCTCTTCTAGGTTTCCGTTGCGACCTTTGGATGGCGTGTTGGTGGCCGTAACCGATCGGCAAACTCGGCTTTGATTCAATTTCCTCCCCGCCTCGTCTTTCTCTCTTTCTCCGGCGAGGACGCGGGGGCCTGCGGCGGCACAATGGGGGTCTTTGTGGAGGAGCAGAACACAAACCTTCAGTCTGAGGAATGCCAGACACGCAGCTCCAATTCACTGAGCCCAGAAACGCGATATGACCCCGACAATGGCTGCCGACACGCGGATGGACGGGACGGGTGGGGGCACAGTGCGTGTGTGCGTGTGTGTGTGTGTGTGTGTGTGTGTGTGTGTGTGTGTGTGTGTGTGTGTGTGTGTGTGTGTGTGTGTGTGTGTGTGTGTGTGTGTGTGTGTGTGTGTGTGTGTGTGTGTGTGTGTGTGTGTGTGTGTGTGTGTGTGGATGTAATACAGTCCCAAAGCTAAGCTGTCCGGGCTTTAAGGCGGAAACACATGCAACGCTCCAGAAACTCCACAACAAAAATATCTGGCCTTGATATTCTGAACCGGCTCAGTCATTCTGCTGCTTCCCGTCTGTTTGGCATTCGTTCCTCTTTTGTCCTGGTTTTCCTCGGAAAGCGCTGCAGGAATCTCTTTAAATGACGAATTCAAGCACAAAAACAACTGATTTTCACAGTTAAAGGGAAAAGCTGAGCCCAGATCACAAGATTCTCATCAGATGTTGGACATGTGACACACACACACGCACACACGCACGCACGCACGCACGCACGCTTGTGTCGTCTAGTGTGTGGACAGCACACATACGCGTCACCATATAACAGCACAACACACACACACACTCAAAATCTCACAAGATCAAGTCCCAATCGAATGTGATTTCAGAGGGAACAAACCTGAAACTAATCTTAAAAACCATAAAGCAATCAGGAAAACAATAAATAAATTGAGATGAGAGGAAAACAATGACTCTGACTCTGTAGCACCTTTGCTGGCAGACAGGCAGACGGACAGACAGGCAAGAAGACCGCGTGATCCACTTCCTCTGCCCATGAGACAAGAGAGAAGCATCAAAAGCCCAGCCTCGGCCTCCGGCGGATCCTCGCACCCCCGAGGGCCAGGAAGCAAGGCAAGGAGAGGGGGGAGGGGAGAAATGGAAGCCAGCACAACTACCAACGCATTTACCTTAATGACCTCATTATACACACACACACACACCCACCCTCCCTTCATTTGGCCACTCTGATCACTGCAGAACAAAGACCACCACAGTGGGGATAGGTGTGTGTGTGTTTGTGTGTGTGTGTGAGGGAGGAGGGGTGGTGGATTCTGTCCTGTCTGTGTGTGTGTGTGTTTGCGCATGTTTGTCTTCATCTCTGCATCCTGGTCTTTGTCCCAGGGTACACTGGATGGTCAGCAACCTCCTGACTCCCCGGCAGCCACACACACACACACACACAAACACACAAACATACCTCTAGAGATAAGGGATTGATTGGCCGATGGGTGTCAGTACAAAGGGAGCAGTCATGCCGAAAGCTTCCATCAATCAGTCATTGGGTGTGTAGGGTGAGGGGGTTACTGATCTAATAGGACCCCCCCCCCCTTTTTTTTTTACAAACACACACACACACACACACGCACACACAATGTTTTATGAAGGAGAAATAAAGAAATGGCTCCAGGCCCGCAGCAAACAACAACACACTGCAATAAAAACTGCCTCTTGTTTGTCTGCCTTGCACATTTCTAATACTCCTGGGATTCGGGAATTTGATTTTGAGCCCCGGATATGAGGAATCTTCCGCTGATGCATTTCTTTTCATTTTACATAAAGTGAAAAGTTGTGTGTTTACGATCTGTGGAGGAGATTGAGGGGAGGGAGGATGTTTCCAGCTGATCCAGACGTTTGAGGATAGTTACGCAAACATCGGAGGAATTTGAGGCTAGGGACCCGCAACAGCTGGCTGTCAGCTCGCCCCCTCCCACCACACACATACACACACACACACGCTCATATACCACATGCTTTCACACACACCACATACGCCTCACGCACGCCTGACTGCTGTGCTATTCACTGCTTGGGCATTGATGGATGTACAAGTAGGTTTGTTTGGACACACACACACACACACACACACACACACACACACACACACACACACACACACACACACACACACACACACACACACACACACACACACACACACACACACACACACACACACACACACACACACACACACACACACACACACACACACACACACACACACACACACACACACACACACACACACACACACACACACACACACACAGGATGCAGCAGCTGGTTTGAGCCCTGAGCACAAAGTCCAACCAAGAAGCGATTAGCGTTATGGAGCCAGTACATGTGTTGCTCAACAAAAACTTTCCAAAAAACTCAGCGGGCAGGATTTCAAAGTGTGTTTTTCCAGATGTTTCCACATTTGTGTATGTGTGTGTGATGCATGAACACAAGCCCTGCTCACAGTCCAATCATATATCTATGACTTCACCCATATAGGTCAAAGGTGACGCGATTCGAGTCTAATCCGAGGAGAAACATGTCACTGATCGTTTTGGCGAGCGACCAGCCCGTTTCGACATGTTGGGACATTTCACCCTTAGAGGCTCACACACACACACACACACACACACACACACACATAAGCAGAACACAAACACAAACAGCTGATGGTGTGTGTGTGTGTGTGTGTGGTTACCTGATGTGTCCCACAGGCTGAGCTCGATCCTCTGCGTGTCGATTTCGAAACTGGCCGTGTAGTTTTCAAACACCGTGGGCACGTAGCTCTGCAAAGGAACGAGACGAGACGCAGGTTAGACACGAGAGGAGAAGGACGCAGACAATAAGACAGAGACGGCAGGTTACACAGTAGGGAGGGAGGGAGGGAGGGAGGGGGTCTCAAACACTGACAATCACACAGAAATCATAATTCATGCACACTGTAGTGACTTTAAGTTACACAAATTCAGTTCAGTGATGTCATAGTGGCGCTTAGTCAGAATAATGTGCTGAAACTTGTTACATTCCTAATAACTGATCAACAATAAACTTGTTTCCTTTGTGACTCATTTGCAACAATGACAGAATTTCCATTGACTTCAATAGTTTTCATCCCGCAGAGAAAATTCTCTTTCCTTCCACCAGGGGGCGTTTTCAGTACCATCGCAGGTAAACACCACGCAGTTTGAGAACCAACGTGTATACAGTGACAATATCCAAGCCATGTCATCAAATAGCTCAGTTTTGTCTTTAAAAGTCTAAAAACATCGATTTACTCTGATCCAAAACATTTAAGAAGCTGAGTATTTGTCATTTTTACTTTATCGATCTCAGTGATTAGCTGTATAACTCCTCCTCCTCCTCCTCCCCTCAGAGCTGCACCCTCTCTCCTCTCTCACTCTGACTGATCACAGCCACCTAGCACCACATTTACTAACACTACTACTAATAACACATAACGCAGTCAAAACGCTAACGATGCCAACCTTCCTCATCCTCACACAGGCGCTCATAGAGGATCGTGTCCCGGCCTGCGGTGAGGATGAGGATGGTAGGGAGGCGGGAGGAGGGAAGGTGTGCGGGTCCCACCTCAGGGAAACAGTCCTTGGCGAACACGTGAAGCAGCGCCGTCTTCCCGCACTGGCTGTCTCCCACCACCACGATCTTGCACTTGACGCTGGTGCTGGGATCCATGGCGGCTTTGAGGGAGACCTTCTGGCAGCCGCGTCTGTCCCGCATTGATTCCAGCGTGCAGCGGTAAAATCCGGCTCCGGATCGCGCAGAGGAGCGTCGAGATGATCGGTGACGGGTGTCGGTGAAACCTCGTAGCCCCTCCCGGTGTTTCCGCCTGTTCTGAGCCGGCAGAGCCATTTGGTTCATTTTATACGAGCAAAGGAGCCAATAGCAGCGGCTCTCCTCCTCTTCCTCCTCCCCCTCTCCTTCCTCCGGAGAGCCTCCACACACCCTGAATTACAGCCGGGGCCAGGCCGGGCTGCTAGGCCGCCCCCCCCCCCAAACACACACACGCGATTATGATTATCACTAATACTAATAATAATATAAATAATAGTATTATTTACATTTTGACGGAGAATTATTAACATTTATTTTTTAAATTAATTATGTTTCATGTTTATGTTTGTTATGTTATGTTTCTTTTACGGGAAGTAAAAATAGAATAGAATCTATTTATATTTATATTTCTGTGTGTAATGTGGAGTGGAGTTCATTTGCAAAAACACACAAATCAGTTTATATAAATATTTTATAATCTCGATAAATACAAATGTGGTGAAGTGGATGACAAAAATAAAAAAGTTCATTGAACAAAAGTAACAAAGTTTGACTGACAAACTACCAAACGCACAACTGAATACAAAAACCATTTGTGCGTAAACATGGAGCTTATCTGAGCTCATCAATGATCAATTATCTCTTCATATCAATTCTTCATATCTGAATTTCTTCAACACACCAATATAAGTGTAATTGCATATTGACATTTCACAGGATGAAGATCTGCAGTACATGTAGATCATGTCTATTATAATATTGAGTCCATAACAACATGATAGATACGTCTATGACTGTGTGATCACTGTGTGTCATGTATTCATCTACAAGAGCGGCAAACCTCCCATCTGTTATCATCAAACCCAGCACCATATTTAGTATGATAGTAACTGAAATCCGGGAATACTGGGAGATACCTGGAGACATGCAGTTCTTTGGATGGTTACCGGAATAACATTCCCACTGAGCATCAGACCAAAGGAATTTAGAGCTGTAACTCATTTCAGCCTGGGAAGATCACAGATTACGAAAATGATGATTTATCGTTTTGGTTGTTGTGTGAAGCAGCAGCATCAGTGTTTCTCTCCTTCCGACACAGTGTGTGTGTGTGTGTGTGTGTGTGTGTGTGTGTGACGTGTTGACAGGTAGAACATCTTGAGCGTCTTGTGACGGACTGAGGTGATCCAGAGGTCATGCGTCGATTCAGTGTGTGATCTATCTTCATAAAGGAAAAGGAAAGAAGACAAAACACCATTCAAACAAACACGCACACACACACACACACACACACACTCACATTACAGACATTCTTTCTATCCCTTTCCTTTCATTCAGACCCTGAGAAGAGATTTTCAAATTAAAAGAACTAAACGCACAACGCAGCACATTTCAATTCTCCTATCTTTGCGAGCAGAACCCCTTCTGGTCTCTTGGCCTCGCGCTCCTCACCTCCAGGCTGAACAGCACCACGGCTAATATCATCAAAATGGTAAACCGGCAGCGTTCTGCATGAGTTCTCTGCCCTCCGTGGCAGCGATTGGGCAGAGAGAGAGAGGCTGGCAGGCGTTTGCAGCGAGACATCAGCTCCACCCTGCAGGCTGTGCTGGGGTCCCGTCTGTCGTGTGGGAGCGCTGCCTCCAGGGCCCCCGCGCTGCCAGGAGAGAAGCTGGGGGGGGGGAGAGATTCTACACACTATAGCTCTATTTGGCTGTCATCTCCATACCATATGCATTTGACCTCATTCACAACAACAGCTTGCAGAGTGAAATCTCCCAGAATTCCTCCTTTGGGAGGGGGAGCGTTTATTGCTGACTGTGGACTTTTCCTTTTTTTTTACTATGGAATGTAGAATATGCCCACTGGCCACGTGTAACTCTGCCCTCTTCTTCTGATCTTTATCATTTTCATGTAAACCATAAATCTGCAGTAATGAGACGAGCGGGGGGGGGGGGGGGGGGGGCGAGACAAAACATCTCCCACCGTTCAAACATCAGTCAGTCATTTTCAGCGTGTTACCATACTCTGCGAGGAGCCCGTATGTTTGTTCTGTGTGTAATCTACATTTTGTGACTACACACACTTCCCTGGAGGCCTTTCAACACACTTCACAGGGGCCCGGACTTGGCCCGGACGCGTGCCACAGTTTGGAAACCTGCAGATTGAATCCAACAATAACTCAGTTCTGGTTCATTTCTCATGTCTGTCTAGTTCTGTGTGTGTGTGCGTGTTTGTGTGTGTGTACCGGCTCGGCTTTGTGTCTATTTCCTGTAAGAGTCACTCTTTCTAAAGAACAAAGAGCTCACAAACGCAGCCTGTATTGCTTTAAGAGAGTTTAACAGAGCTATAAATCACAACAAGTCATGATTACTCTGAAAAAGAAACACATTCGATTCTAACCGGAGCTTTCTTACAGCCTGTTTCTAGAAATGGAGCCGGTTTAACATCAGCGTGCAGATATGTTGCACCTATATGTAATGTGAATTATTCATTCAGCAGCAGGTCTGTGGTTTCCAGCATTTATCAACAGCGGCACAGCGGTTCAAGTCTGGGTCACACACACACACACACACACACAACAGCTACAAGGAATTCTTAATAATTTGTGAGACACACGCGGAGCAGCGGAGGAGTTTGTGTCGCAATTGCCAGAAACGTTATGGGAAATAACAGGAATGAGTCAGATTCCTTTCCTTTACGCTTCGAGCAGATTGCTTAAAAATAACAAAAACTGAGAAGAAATGATGGAATGTGTGGGAAGGGTTTTGGTTTGCCGCTGAGATTCGACCCCCACGATGTCACATTCGCCCCACGGTCATCTCTGTCATCGTGCATTCAGTCAGGGGAGCGATGACATTTACTCACACACACACACGCACACACACACACACACACAGTATACTCATTTGTTTCAGTGAGAGAGGGGTTTCCTCGACAAACAGGGAGATTGAGGGCAGACGTGAACACACTCAGGGGGAAATAATGCAGGAAACTATACATGTTAGTGAAGGCACCATGGAGAACCGAGAGACAAAATGGCTCCTTTGTTACAACATGAAGGCGTTTAGGATGTAAAAGATGACAAATGGAACAATTTGAGTGGAGGAGGTGACTGGTTAACATGCAAATCAAGCTTAAGCAAGGGACTATAATGGAACAACATGCAGGGAGGAACGTTTAACATCACAGAGCTCCTCCACTCTGCTTCCACACCTGCTGAGCAAGTAGTGACCTGATGAGTGTGTGTGCGAGACAGAGAGAGAGAGAGAGAGAGAGAGAGAGAGAGAGAGAGAGAGAGAGAGAGAGAGAGAGAGAGAGAGAGAGAGAAGTTCAAAACTAACTCAACTTTCCAGAATTCTCCTCTGCATCACTGGTGTTGTTGTTATTCCACCACGGTGACATCACTAGAATGACATCGCTGTTCTTCCTGTACTTGTCACTATGGCAACATCACTGCCAAGACAGCGCCCGTCACACTTCCTAACCTCCTCTAAATTCCCCTATAGTCATCACTGCACTTGTTTGTTTGTGCACCTACAGTTCTTTTTCTACTTCCTGGCCTGATTTCTTTCTTATTTTGTTTCTTTCCACATTCCCATCCTTTACATAATGAATATTTAATGTATTCAATGATTTAAACCCTTTCAAATAAAATGTTATTTCCTTGGGGAGCACTTCACTGTTATTTGACTTCTGATTTAGTGTTAAACAGAGATGTCCCCTTAATTCCCTTTGCCAGTGCTGATGTGTAACATTCGAGGTCGCTGGGAAATCACAGTTTTAGCAAATACTGCATGAGTCACCTGATGTCAGCTAGTAAGCACATAGAAAGTCTAAATTGTTCATCACAGGCTGATTTAGACCGGAGATATGATGGCACATGCTGTCAGAAAGGATGCGATGACCACAAAGACCTTTCTGTATTTGCTTCTGTGACGTGTCTGACCTATGACCTCACTGTGACCCCTTAATGAAGAAGGCGGGACTCTGTTTCCTCCCCCGCACACGACGACATTTCCCATAATAAACCATTAACTTGAAATACTCCATTGACTGTACTGTGGGGGCAGCGAGGGCAGAGCGCCAACACACACACACACACACACACACACACACACAAGGGAAAGGACAGCCTACAGTAAGTCTCCCATCAATCAGTGGGAGTGTTCAAGCATGGATACACACTGATTCAATGACCCACGGTGTGTATCGTGTGTGTGTGTGTGTGTGTGTGTGTGTGCGTGTGTGTGCGTGTGTGTGCGTGTGTGTGTGTGTTGAGCAGATTGATGGAGTGAATATTCCAGTGATGACCCGACTCTCAGGGGGAAGTTTGTGCATTTTTGGGGGTTAATGGTGCGTGACATGATGTCTTCATTAGCATCTCTACACGTTAGGAGTACAGGAGATGAGACAATGATCAGATCTGTGTGTCGTACGCTGCTGGTGAACAGGAGCTCAGGTTCCTTCACACGGTGCCACTTTGGGCCCAAATACATGCTGATCCGCCACTGCAGACCCACTAAACCCCAGCAGGAGTTACGGGTTTGGGCTGCAGAGAAACGACGGCAGAGCGAAGATGGAGACTCGCATTCAGATCTACACGCTGAACGTTAAACTGTGAGACGACCCAGACGTTGATGCAGTCTGGCGGTCTGGCATCTAAAACCAGAACCTGCTGCTTGTTCCTCCTGATGGTAGGAAACGTGGCTGCTGCGTGCGGATGTGGGCTTTTACTTTTACGACCCCGAGGACCCACCACAGCCACGCTGATGAGTTCAATCCCATTACGAGGAAATCCAGATCTGAGGCCGGGCGTGTTTTATGGCGCTCGGCGTGTGATGTGCGAGGTGAGGATGAGGGCGACGGCTTCCGGCGTCAAGCGGGAGTCCCACGGGAGGAGATGCTTTTGAAACCTTCGTTCGGCTCGACTGTTGTTAACGCGGACAAGCTGGCTTTGTCGGCCGACAGCAGGTTGGAGATGAGTTCTAACTCGAGGCTTTCAAGGGATTTGACAACAAACACGTTGCTTTATTTGAGGCCCTCAGCTGCTAATGTGAGACAACAGCTGATTTAATGTCTAAATATACGACTCCTCACTGTACAGTGAGACTATTCTCAGAGCAGGAAGCCAACGTTTCACCATTAACCTGGAGCAAATACTCAAATACTTTAGTGGAGGAGTATTAGCAGCACATTTATGCTACAATGACTGAAGTTAGTTTACTAATCCACTGGAGTGACGTTCAGCTTTAACTGCTTTTCACGGACGGGTACGAACGAAAACGTTGCTGCATCCACGCCAACGTCACCTCCTCACACACTTCACATCCAGGCTAAATATAAACCACAACCAGGACATTTTTCTGGCCTATATAAGTGCGGCGCTAATTCTCAAACGGGCCCCGAGACGAAGCCACAAATGGCTGCCGGGGAGGGGGTGGGGGGGTTAGAAAGCTTCGCCACGACAACGAGAGACGTGGTTACTGTGCACGGCTTTGCATATGTTAAGTTATATTTTTGCGTATGAATGCATTATGGTGATCTGCATCTCCCTGCCATTACATCAGATCAGAGGAGGACGCCCCTCCCCTCCCCCTCCCCCTCTGTGTCGGCAGCTTGTTGATGCTCGGGCATTCTTTGGAGCATTTCCACACTGAGCCCACACACACCCCCCTCACTCCATCACACACACACACACACACACACACACACACACACACACGCTGCCACCACGGCCTCGAAATCAACGCCAGGCTCAGCAAGGAACCTTAACCCTTCCAGAGCGGTGGGGGAGCGATGCTGCAATCATGTATACATGTGTGTGTGTGTTTGTGTGTCTGCAGGAATGTGCAGATATGAGCGTTGGTGGACAGGTTCTTGTCTGTGTAAACGCTTTGATTCACACTCCAGTTCTTGCAGAGGAGTTCTCGCAAGAACGTAAAGATTCTGAAAGTTCTGTAGACAGATTGTTGGAGATCAGGACACTCTGGACCGGTGTGAGGGTCGTTTTGAGACACTGGGGGAGCGGCGGTGGTGGGAGTTCAGGGTGTGAGAGGCCAAAGGGGAAGTCTGTTCTCCCTTCTGTGACTGCCATGCGTTGACGCTGGCGATGCAGGAGTAGCTGGGTGTACCAAAATTCTAAAATATAGATGAATTAATAAATCAAAAGGACGTCCAGGTTCCCTTAAATAAAGACCATAACCTGAGCAGAGCAGGAGATCCGCTCTCCTCTGGACGAGGGCGTGAGCTAAATCTGAGGCTCAGGTTAACTTCTGTTCTTCTTTTATATTCATGTTTTCCTTTCTCAGTCTGTGTTTATGCCTGCTAACTCAACACGTACTGACTGAATCTTCACTGGGACGTGTTGAAATGATGTATTGCATGCGATGCTGACTGCCAGAATGAGCTCAGCTGATCAGGAAATATGAGGTCAGAGCAAAAATCTTGTCTCTTATTGTTCCTGAAGATCTTTACCTCAAGGCTTAAAACCAATAAAGAAATAAGAAGCTGCTGAGATGAGGTAAAGGTTTTACTGTACGTCTCCACACAGATGGAACAAACCATTGTGTTTACCCCCGCGGGCTAGCTTGCAGAGGCTAATGCACGGAGGAAAGTGCATTAATGCAACATTTGAGGAGTTCAGCCCCAAGGAATTCTTTGTAAAACGGAATGGCACACGTGACACGTTTGCCAATGCGGCACAGAGTCGGTGTGCAGGAGGGGGCGGAGCTCAGAGGGAAGTCACCCGTCCCTCCCGCTTTCAATCTGTCTCCACTTATAAAACTCCCATAAAAACCAATAACGCAGCGCAGATGGAGACGTTTCGCCCGTTAGCTAACAGTATAGAAGGCGCGGTATGTCGAGAATGCCTTTGATCAGAGGTTTATGAAGCCGGCGGACGCTTTGATGATTCCGCTGACATTTCCAGGAGAATTTAAACACTCGAGTCGCAATAATCAGATCCTCGTGTCTCCCTCTCTCTCTCTCTCTCTTCCAGGTTTGGCAGCATGGACGCTTGTAACAGTGCAGAGACTGATGATGGATGTCGGCGTAGATCCTGTTCAACTGAGCTCATACTGACACTCAGCATCGCATGTAATGATGGACGTGAAGCAGGTTCCAGAAAACCAGAGGTCAATCAGGAAACGAGCAGGATGCAGATAAACAAACACGGGGGAATGATCAGGCCTTTATTTAAGCAATTTAAGAGAAAGAGGAAGTGACCAATCAAAACGCAGCTCCAGTGTGGGAAGAAGAACACGTGGGAGGACGCCTGGTGGACCAATTGGGAATTGCAGGTTCAGGAACGAGACGAGTGTAAGCGGACAAATCCATGTTAGCTTACTGCGACTAACAGGTTTAGAAAGGTGTAAACTGCAGTATATGTATTTATTTTATCTATGTATTTATTCATATCTATGTCATATTTATTCACAGCTCCTTCCCCTCACTCGTCTGTGTATCGTGTTCTCTGTGGTGTGTATTGTATGCGGATCTTGGCAGTTTTATCTCGTCCTCAAACGGAATCCTCTTAATTCCCTCCATGTGTTCTGCTTAATCGCTATACCAACAAGTCATCAGAGTATTTCGTGTATGTAAATGTATTTCATGTTTCCAGCATCGTCCTGTGTCTCATTCATCATTACGATCTGTCTGATTCCAGCAGGCACATGACACACACACACACACACACACACACACACACACACACACACACACACACACACACACACACACACACACTCTCTCTCCCTCTCTGGCACCGTCCGCTTGGCTCGGCGGGCCAGGGGAAGATGCCATGAATTCAAAATTCAAATTCCAGCTCACAACCTTTCACACACACGTCATCATGTCTCTCTCTCTCCCCCTCTCTCTCTTGCCCCATCTGTCCACTCATTCCTTCCCGTCGTTTCAGCTAAACCTCAGACGTTCTCTTTTCTGTATAAAACAAAGTAACGGACCGCACCGTGTTCTTTTGCACGTCTTTCCTCAGCTGAGCTATGACGGCTGGGAGACTCACACCCCTGACCCCAGTGTCCATGTGATGTTTGAGGTCGTTGCAGATGATTCACAGGGTTTTGATCAGGTGCTTCCTCTTCCTCTTATTCCCAGAGGACACCAGAGAAAGACGTCTTTAATATTCAGCCCTTCCAGTCGTGGCGGGGCTCACATGTGGCGTCCGTGTGCTGCGGCCTGCGGTGACGGAGGTTTTAACAGGGGGAGTTGCGTTTCTTCCTCACGCCCGGCTAAACTGCCTGCTGTTTGAAATGGTCAGAGGAGAGACGGATAATCACGCCGGCACTTCCTGGATGGGTTTCCATCCCCGGCTGAGCAGATGGGCCCTCTTAGATGAACAGACAAGGAGCCATTTACAGCCGTTTCCACCAAGGGAAAGAAAAATCACTAAGTGCACTTTAGTGAAATGAGGTTTGATCCGTGGTGTCAATCCTCACGTTTTTTTTTTTGGGAAGGAAATGGTTTCCTTCTTCTGGATACAAAAGGTTTCAGAGAGCCAAAGACACAAATGGGAACACAGCTGCCAATCAGGTCAACGGTTTCACCTGAGTGAGTGAGTGTGTGTGTGTGTGTGGATGTGTGTGTGTGTGTGTGTGTTAAAGTGTGTTACCTGGTTGGGAAGCAAGATGAAGAGAGGAGAAAGAGAAGAATAAGAAGATGAAGGCCTCAATCCCTCCCTGATATCTCAACATGCAGTAGACATGAAGCACCTGGTCTGTAGTAAACATAAGCTCCGCCCCCTCCCCTCCCCCCTCTGTCCTCCTGCTGGGTTCTCATCTCATTATGCAGTTAATTAGTTTCACCTGTTGGCCCAGAGCTCCAGGTGAGACTTCTAACGAGTCGCTCGGCTGGAAGGAAAACCTGCAGGGACTGCGACTCAGGCTGGAGCGGAATGGAATCAAACTTTACAGACTCGCTCCCCAAGTGAAGACCTGAGACGTCTGTGAGGCGACCACAAGGTCCATTCCTCCACCAGGGCCGAGAACGCTCAGACAGGGATATGTTTCAACTAGACATTTGGGATATTATGGGATAAATATGTCCGATTACCTTCAGTGTGATAGATTGAGCCTGTGCTTTGTGTATTTACTCGTAAAATTCCTGATATGGAGAAAATTTCCAAAAATTCCAAATAGCTAAACCCCTTTGTCACACAAATTGTAGAATCAATTCGACGGGATTTGATCTGTGTACGTTACGGCCAATTAAACACTATACATTCATCTAACACACACAGACACACACATGAGTGCACACACACCTTTTCCCCGTCTGTCGCCCCCAATTTCTTCTGTCAGACTCGTCCATCTCGGCTCTCCAGCACCCAGGGGTGGAGGGGGAGGGGAGACACGACTCATATTTCCTCCTCCCCTCTCCTGCAAGTTAGCACTGCAACACACACGCACCTACACACACACACACACACACACACACACACACATATCCCGGAGAATGCAATCCATCAACAGGAAGCTCATTCCTCACGGCGAGAGTGACGGAGGAGGCTTGCCGCTTGTCTATTTGGCCTTTAGCCTCCAAGATGTTTGTGCCGAGGCTTGACCCCATCAGCACGCACACACACACTCACACTCACACACTAAATTAAACAGCGGGGGGGCGTGGTGGCGATAGGCGGCATCCAATCACATGTTCCAACCCCAGCAGAGCGTCCGTGTCTGTCCCCGCTGAGACGTCCTTGATCTGAGCCTCCTCCTCCTCTTCCTCAGGCCTGCCGCTGTTTTTTGACCACCGGCGTGAAACTCATGCATGCCTAATATATTCAAGGACACGACCTGATGATAACACCTCATGCATAATGTGGGAAGAGGAGCCATGTTCCTTGACTTGTGACTTCAACATGTTTAGGGGAGAATTCAGGGTTTTCCCAGAGACGACACACACACCCAAACACTGCGCGACTGTTTAGAGAGGCGCCGTCAGAGAGCGAGAGGTCTGCGCTTGAAGAAGAGGCGCCCGCTGCTCTCTGATGAAGAGTTGTTTGGTTGGAAATGTAAGTCCTTCCTCCTCCTGGATGTTTTTGTTGTATTTGAGAGCTTCACCCCCCCCTCACCGCCTAACGACGCCCCGCACTGCAGCTCAGCAACCTCCTCCACTACGTTCCTATGGTAACAAGTCAATGTGTGTGTCTGGGAGACGAGCGATTGTCTACAGTGTGTATGTGTGTGTGTGTGTGTGTGTGTGTGTGTCTTGTTTTTCACATAATGAATCAGTGATGGAGCTCATTTAAATAATACGAGTGTGTTTTACTCTCTGCGGAAAAGGGATTTTTTTACTGAGCATCTTTAATGTTCACACATCACACACACACACAGCTTGGAAAGAGGCCTGTGTGTGTGAATGTGTGTGTGCATGTGTGTGTGTGTGTGTGTGTGTGTAATGGGACATCCAACTGACATCATTTTCCTGCCAATCTGCTCTCCGCTTGCCAAACACACACTCTATGATTGCTTCACAGAGAGAAGAAATGCTGCGCGTGTGGGACAAAGTGCCACACTGCCCCCTGCCGTCCAATACTGATACTGCTCCATAATGCAGCTCACAAGAACAACAAACACCGTTTAGTTTGTATAAGATCGATAGATTTGAACCTCATAAGCTTTTCCCAAATCCTTCGTAGCTATTTCAAACCTTTATGCCATCATTTATATATAAATACATAAATATCACGAACACTATTACATTTGCTGTCATATAACTTTAGATTTAATATCTGTAGGAAAACAAGTTTGTCTACATTCTGTAACATATAGATTCTGTATCTACTTGTTCATACATCGTGTGCGTGTGTGTGTGCAGACTGTATGTGCAAGAATAACTTCAACAGATGCTAAAAGGGAATTTATTGAGGGAAATCAAGAGTTTAAGAGGTTCATTATGTGTTTAAGTGTCTGTATATAAATGTTTTTTAATGTATGTTCCCTTCATTCTCTGCTTGTTTGATTTGATTTGAAGTCTGTAAATAAACTTTAAATGAAACTGCTATTAGGTTTAAAAGTCATAACGTACTTAGAAGTGTCATGTAAATACACACAGAGCATAGATGTCTATGCTGAGCTGAAGTTTTCTGTTGTTTAGAAGAAATGAAATGAAGACGGAAAGTTTCGGCTGATTAAGCGATTAATCATCTTTGGACAGCAGAATCCAGAGACGTGCAGAGAGAGAGAGAGACGCACTGACATCTGTTGTTTTTGCAATTTAGTGGAATTAATTAGACGCTTAACTTGTGTAATTAATACACGCTGAGGTTAATGAAGACTCAGTGCAGAGAGGACGAGTCTGATTATTAATCCACCCATCAACACAAGAGAAGACAAACAAAGGCTGCAGACAGGAGAGGAGCTTTATTTAAACACAACTCACAAGCTTCAGGTTCAGTACACACACACACACACACACAGACTGACACACAAATACTGCATCACAATCAAAGTAACATGTTGCGCAACTGTGCCGCCTGGTGGCCACTAGTAAAAGTACAACCATTTAATCATGGTCTGACCTGTGTGTGTGTGGCTATTGTGTGTGCCAGTCCAGTTCTGTGTGTGTGTGTGTGTGTGTGTGTGTGTGTGTCAGTCTCTCTCTCTCTCTCTCTGATGGATGGATGATGGATTAACTGTAATTTACACGTGTGTGACATGTGTGTCTTTCATTTGAGTCATTTTCTCCTTCACCATCTTACAGAACAGGTGACTGCTTGTTGACGGGCCGACCGCCTTGACGCCTGAACGCTCCACCACGTACAGAACATCCCGGTACCAGGCGCTCTCTTGGTGGCAGATGTGGATCAGCCTCTGCTCCTCGCGCTCCTCGGCCACATCAAAGTCCATCCAGTGGACTCTTAAGGTGGACTGCCTGTATTCCACCAGCACCTTTAGGGTCTCCAGGGCCTGCTGGGAGCCCGTTTGGCGTCCGATCGGCGTAATCTGCGTGAGGTCTGTGTCTTCGCCGTGCCGGATGGACACTTCCTGATCTCTCAAGCACCTCTCAAACTCCTCTGCGTCAAATCTTTTGATGTATCTGAATATGTTAGAGTCGACCCAGATGCAGTCGTCCTCTAGCTCCCGAGGACGGAATTCTGAACGCTCCTCTGTGTCCTCGCCGTCTGAAAGCGGAGATGCATGAAGGAGCTTTTCCTCCATTTCTGCCAAACGAGTCTCTTCGCCGCTCCGGCTCACTGAAGCTCTGCCCGGACCGCTCTGCTTTGATGGCAGCCATTCCGGCCTGGATGAGGAAGATCTGATCCCTGCCTCCATCCCTTCCTCCCCTAACACTTGCCTGGTGCCTCCTGGCTCAGAGCTACACTCTGTCCCACTAAGTGACCGTCTCATTCCATCCGTAGCGAACACGCTGGATTGTTTGGGACTGTTTTCCCTACACAGATCCAAACTCTCCTCCTGAATTCTTCGCCTGACAGGAGAGCTTTGCCTTCCTGCGGTTGCGAGCCGGGCCTGGACTCCGCTCGCCTCACCTGTGCTCTGCGGCGACCTCGATAAGCCGCTGGCTGCCGCTGCGTCCCGATTAGTTTCAGAACTGAAGCAGCTTAGCGAGCCGGAGAACTCCTGATGAGATATGGGCCTGGGATTAAGAGTTTCACTCAGTTGGAGGGCGGCGCTTTGGGCTTGGGCCCTGCTGATGAGGTCGTCTGTCAGGGCCCGGATCGCCCTGAAAGGCCCCTCCACGGCGGCTTTACTCCCCTGAGTTAAAGGCCGGAAACGTACCGACCTGTGGGCCGACCGCAGTCTCTGGATCATCGCCGACCCATCGCTGCCGAACGCGGCGAGGTCGAGCGTGGCGGCGGTGACGTAGAAGAACACCTGCAGCACCAGAGCACCAAGATCAGAAGCTTCAAAGATCAGGCAGTAGTGAAAGATAATAAAGTCTCCACTAACGCTTACATCCGGGGTGAAGGGAAACACGGTGAGGGCCACTTCCTCAGGAATCTCGCTGTCTGCCAGGATCTGCTGCGGCTTCAGGATCACCTGCTCCGCATCTGCACACAGTTTGCAGCGGAGCGTGAAAGGATCCGGACACAGACGCCTTCATTTCAACTGTGGTTTCAATCATGCAGGCAGGAGGCCACACATTTGAGGATTTGAGGCCTTTTGACTTCCGTTGTGTCATCACGTGTGTGTGTGTGTGTGTGTGTGTGTGTGTTTCTTTTCAATCTTTTATTGTTTGACCTAACAAACTCTCACCATGGCCTCAAATTCATCTGAAGTATCTGAAGTAGTAAGTATTCAGTCGTACTTTAGAAAGTCACATGTGTCAAGTTTGGGAGTTTATAATGAAATCGTGGAAATTGTGGGATGATTTATTAAAAACACAGTATTATATTTACTTTAAAGCCTTCAGGTCAGTTTAAAGATCAAACCACTCCGACTAGTTTCCCTTTGTAACCCTGCAGCTCATGTTTACTCTGCAGTCATCACACACTGCAGTCATCACACACTGCAGTACAGCACTCTCACAGGTTGGACACCAAAATGGAACTTCAGTGTAGTAGTTAGGTGAAAGTACTTTAAGTTAGTCTCTACCTCTAACGTTCAATGTTTACACTGTTCTCAGTGCGAGACGCGCCATCTTTAATAATGTTCCACTGTACTGCAGGCGTGTGTAGAAGTACTGACGAGCTCTGATCGATGACGTTATTCGTGTGTGTGTGTCCCTTTGTTTGTTTGTGTTACCTTCCGCTTTGTCAAACGTGACGAACGCGACTCCGTGCAGCTCCGTGGGGAACTTCACCTCCTCCACGTCGCCTCCTGCGCTCCGCCTGCAGCTCTGGAAGTGGATCGTCAGTTTGTCGGCCATCCTTCCGGCGGGGAGCGCAGCCGGGATCCCGGACACCACGACGGTCCTGCGGGCCTCCATGGCGGCGGGACTCGACTCGTTGTTGCTGTTTGCTTTCGCGGTGTTTCTATGCAGCACGAATCCCGATGCGAGTTTCGGTTCAAGTTTCAACTCCCCTTTTCAATTACAGGCGCTGCAATTACACGCAGGCGCGACCAGGGGGCAGTGTGGCGCTACTGTTCATATTTTGACATTTGGCTGTTGTATTCTGCAGATTTATGCAGCTACAAATGAAAGTACTAAGTAGGAAATTTATCTGCAATGCCCCAAAGGCTGAAGGCAACATTTCCTATGCAGTTTCCACACATTAACAATGGGAAAATTCACTCAGAGGAAACATTTTAATCCATTTTCTACCCGGCGACATCCTGAAGAAGCGACCCTGACACGTTGGTGCAAACATTTATTAGATTCAAACAAAATAAGCCACGCCAGACACAGAACACGTGTCATGATTTCACACAAAGGAAACCAAAAAGAAAATGAAGCAGGTAGATGACAAACTTTTGATTGCATTTTTCTTGTGCATATAAACATCTTTAAATATAAAACAAAGTGGCCTGATCCGAGTGCAACAAACATGGATGAATGAAGGGGTTAAGAAATGAAGAAAAAAAAAAATCCAGGCCCTGTCCGATTAACCAACAAACCAATCAAATCTCCATCTTCTTTAACACTTCAGTGCAAATGCAACAATCACTGTGTATAAAAGTGACCTTAAATAATTCAGGTAGTATATGCATTATTCAGTGTGTATACTGTACGGGCTCACACTTGACGTGTGTGTCGTGTTGTGTATGCGCTGTGTGGTGAGGAAGCTGAGCCGGAGCTGCTGGGGTTCATGTGAAGAAAGAAAATAAAAGTAAAGCAAAAACCCAAACCCTTCCCGGCGCTCCTGACGTGCGACACGACGCTGCTGCTGCTCGCTCTCGGCCTCTGGCGTCTCCGTCGTGTCGATGTTGGAAGCGGAGATCTGCGCGGCAACCTGAGTCGGCGACTGGAATCGAGCTGGAACACTGCTGAGGAGATTCACTGAAATGAAATGAAATGAAATGTGGCCGGTGTGATTGGAACGTGACGACACGGCGCCGAGCCCCGATGAAGGAGGAGAAGTGGCACAAACACATTGTTGAACCAGAAGTGAGTAGACGATGTGGAGAGTTGTGTATCTATGGTTGCTGTTTGGAGCAACGCGGGAGGAAATGCATTCTGGCCACTTTATCCCCAAAGCTTACAAACCATTTTTATTATTTAACAGCAAACTCGTTTTTTGTTTTGTTTTGTAGGATATTTGGGAGCCTCTGACTGACGGGTGGAGTGGCCGCTTGCTGGAGCCGAGCAGCCACACACACACACAGATAACAAACAGAACAGAAACAGGAGGGCGGCCCCGCTCAGACCCAATGTGGTCCAAAAATTTAAAAACAAAACAAATTAAAACAAAATAAAATGAAACATTCACTCTTCAAACTGTTGATTTCAGATTTGGACAGAGTCTGGGACGCCTCGGTGTGAGACGGGCCAGACTGAGGCAGCAGAGGCAGGTGGTTGGATGTGCATTCGTTTGGAGAGAACGTAGCAGCTGTACGCTGGTCTTTGTCCGAGTCACAACTCCTCGTTTTGTCCGTTACCAGTTCGGAGTTTGAGTGTGGTTTGGGGGCCGGCGTGGTGCAGCAGGGCGCTCTGGGCGGCGAATCCGGAGGGGAACACGGCCAGGACGGTGTAAGAGGAGGCCGAGTCTCTGGTGTGCAGCTCCACGCTCGCGCCGCCCCTGGTGGCGTCGCGCAGCCACGGCCGACGCTCCATCGGCCGCTGGGTCGTTTCCACGCCTCCACAGAACTGAGCCAGTAGGTGGTGGGCGTCCGGGCGGCCGATCCCCTCTGGAGGATCCGTCACATCCAGGATCTGAGCGCTTACTGCAGACACGCGGAGAGAGAGACAGACAGCAGCGTAAGTAGCAGCACAGCCGGCGAGTGAACAAAACAGTCACGGGTGAGAATCAGGAGGCTTTGCTAAGTTAGTGCTGACAGTGGAGAAGCGGCCGGACGGCGAGGGGGGAATCAGAACACGACCTCCAGCAGCGCTGCACAAAAACCAAACATTTTCTAATTTTCTGACATTCGACAAAACAGCAAAGCGATGATGTAATGGCAAACTTTCTGCCGACACTTAATGACAAGCCGAGCGTACGAGGGCGACGGCTGACAGGCGCGGCTGAATAATGCAGAAAATATCTCCGCCAGTGCAAAAAAAAAATATCCCGGCGCCATAGTTTGGAATAATCAGCACGTTTCCTGTGCCGCAGGGCCGCCGCCTCCACTGCCAGGTGTGGATTCTGCCCCGTTGGAAATTTATTCTGCTTACATTCACAAACGCCCTCGTTTCCGCGGCGATCGGAGCGCGGCAAGCACATTTCTGACACGATAAAAAAACCGTGATGTAACTCCAGCAGACCTGCTAAACTGCCGTCGCATTTCTAATGAATTCTTCCCTAATTAATATCTGTTTATGAATAATGCAGCCTAATGTTTCATTCACCGCTCTGTGGTAATGTGGCAGATTTAATTTCTGTCTGCACGCTTTTAATAACACTCGCCTGAATAAGCAACAACAGAGCGTTCACATTTGTCTCTGGTTTCATTAAAAGGCTGCGGCCCTAAAAGCATTGGATTCCGGAGAGATTCCCGCCCCGAGCCGGAGCTTCCCTCTGGACCTCCCATTACCTGCTTCACCTACACTGAGATCTGAAGACACGCTTTTCCTGCTGGACTTCCTCCCGTGACCGCTACGCCAAACCCCCAGTGGACCCTGAGGAGGAGGAAGGAGGAGGAAGAGGTAGTGAGAGGGAGTGTTTGGGGGGGAGGGGGGAGGGGTGTGAGGGTGTGTGTAGTGTGCGTCTGACCTGGTGTTTGGCCATCATGTGGGCAGTGTGGATCAGCGGAGGTCTGATGGAGGCTTTGTACTGCAGAGGTTGGCCCAGGAGAGAGAAGTGAGCTTCACCTACAAGACCAGACAAAGGGCAAAGCATGAAGAATCTGCCTGGCTGCCACACAAACCCACACTCCGTCTACTCTGACTGTGATTAAATATCAGCGTGTGTGTGTGTGTGTCTGACCTTGTCCACTGTGGCAGAAGGCTGTAGGGAGCTGCGGGTGGTGGTGCTGGTGGTGCTGGTGGTGGTGCGGATGGTGAGCCATGACAGTGATGGGTGAGACGCCCAAAGGGAGGCCCTTGATGCTGGGCTGCTGGCCTGATGAGGGGGAGTGAGGTCGGGACGAGGGGAGGCTGCTCTACACACAACACCCCGGCAGAGCAGCGACAGAGCGAGGAACACACACACACACACACACACACACACACACACACAGTTTCAGTAAAACAAACAGGAGTACTGGGACGCAGTTAGATGAGGTAAAGGCGGCCGCGCAGCGTAAAAGATCGTCTTTGTACCTGCGAGTTGTCGGGGATCTCGCCGGCCCGGCGTCCGCGCTGGTGGTCGGCTCCTCCCCCGGGGTGTTTGTGGCCCGGCTGCTTCCGCTGGCAGGGGGAGGGGGCTCGCTGCTGGTGGCAGGCCGGAGCCGTCATCTGCAGCATCACCATGCCGCTGCCGGGGGGCGGCGGCAACAAACCTGCGAGGGAAGACGAAGGAGGCGGTGAGACGGCAGCGGGCTCTGTTTCCATGGTGAGGCACAGCAGAGGGCCGTGTGTAATTAGACTTGAAGTGGTGCTTAATAAAAACGGGTAAACACTGCGTTATTGTAAAAATGATTAATGTTTACATTCTGCAGGGGATTTTTCACCTTATTGTCATCATCATCATCATATGCATGTTTAAATTAATGAGTTTGGAGGTTTGCCTTGCTTACAGGCACTTCGGCGGCAACAGAAACTTTATTAGTTTCTCATGGTTAATGATGGCAGAGACTGAAATAGCAGTCTGAGTTATTAAATCTGATTCATTCTAATCTTATTAAAGGCTGTGGACTTTAAGCTCACAGGTTTGGGCGTCGGCTGAGTGGAAATCGTAATGAGAGCGGCGCTCGGCAAGAAGTCGTAACTCGACAGCGCGAGGACGAAGGACGCCCGGGCTTCACCTGCCGATCACGTCCTAGTACGGCCAATTAAAAGTGTTTACCGGCGCCCTCCGCTGCTCTCTGCTCGTAATCAGACGTGAGTCATAAAGGTCATTAGCCAGGGGAGCAGCATCTGGACACGGCTTATACCAGCCCAGAAAGGGGAAGGCAACAGGAGGAGGAGCGTCGAGAGCCCCCGTTTACTACACAATTTGACTTTTCGCTCCCACATCACGAGCACGGCGGCGAGCGTTACCTGCGTACTGCTGGCCCAGGTGCTGCTGGGAGACGCAGGGCGCTGAGGTCTGGGCGAACTGAAGCTGTTCCATCATCGGGGCCGGCAAGAAACTCACTGTTGAACTGTTGAGGAACACAAACGCACAGTAAACCCGTCAGTGGTGCATAAACAACCAACAACACCAAACCTACAACAGAAAGTGGAACGCTCAGAGGTCTTCTGGTCTTCTGGGCCCTTTGGGTGGAGCTGTGGTGCGGCGGGCAAAGTGTCCCTGAATTGAGAGCTTGAACGATGTCGCCCCCTGCTGGACAGAGCTCAGTGATGCCGCATTAGTGAGCGGATTGGTCGGTCGCTGTCACGTGAAGCAAGATGTCGCAATCTCTTTGTCGGTTTTGTAGAATTAAGTTAGGGCTACATGAAACCTCAAAATGTATAAAGAGCTTTTAAGTTTCCTCGCCTGATGATTTGGTCTTTTTCCATATTTGCTAAACTACTGTAGAAGAGTTAAAACTAACTGTTATATTAAAGTGCTACCCAACAAGCAACAACGCTGCAGATTTGCCTGCAGTCCATCTGTGAGGCGGCACGGCTGCTCTGTAAGCTCTGCCGCCCCTCTGGGACGCTCGCGCTGCCGAGCTCCAGCTGGCCTGAAGCAGGTTGATGTAGGTGGACGGCTCGGTCCCTCGCGGGAGAAGACGGAGGCGCACCGACAACGCGGCATTAATCATTTCCACGCCGACTGCCCTACCTAACGCTGCCCCAGTTACACAGCTGGGACAATGAGAAAGTGACCTCCTGTGTGTGTGTGTGTGAGAGTGAGTGAGTGAGTGAGTGAGTGTGAGAGTGTGAGAGTGTGTGTGTGTGTGTGTGTGTGTGTGTGTGTGAATGGAGGCATTGTTCTGAGTTTGTCTGGTTGTTTGTTATGAATATGTGCGTTCATGAGTCCCAGCAGAGCTCCGCCGCTCACCAGTAACCCGATTGATTGGGCCGGCGACGGTAGAAACTAATCACGTGCTTCTCATTCGGTGATCCAGTTCCATCAATTCGCCGTAATGAGAGCGAGCGAGGCGGTCGGCGCCGTTCCGCGGCGGGAGAGTGATGGCCGGAGCTCTTTAAGAGGGCGCCGGGGTCTCCATCTGTCAGCCCCCCACGCCCACATTTCGCCGCAAAGCTTCGGTTAATGACATCATTTTTTCCCGCTCAGTGAACAAAGATGACCTTGGCCGCGAGGCGCTGTGGGGACGCGGGCGGCCGGCTCTATAAGCACGAGGCACCTTGATGAAGCAGGATGGAGACAGAGGGCGTCTAAAGCTCACTGAAGCAAACACAAAGTGAAACGTAAACGCTTTCACAGGACGAAGATTAATCCGAGTTGACCACATTACAAAGATTCAAAGTTTTTCAGGGAAATTGCGTCCAAATAAGTCACCAACAGTCTTTTTATCTGAAGTTGGTGCCTTTAGGATACGTTTGGTATTCACTTCAACTTCTAAGAGGCTTTTCATTGTGTTTCACATTGTGTTTGCACATCTAAAGTGTTAAATCAGTCGCACAACCCCACCAAGAAACAAACAAAGTGCAATTGATTGGCCCGGATAATTAGCTGGCAAATGGGCGAATGAGCGGCGGGTGGGGTTTGTACCTCATGGCGTGTTGGTTGGGGGGGATGAGGCTGTAGCAGGGCTGCATGCCGGCCACAGCCACGGCTCCCTGCCCCGGCTGGCACGACACAAACACCGGCTGCTGGTATGTTTGCTGTGGCACAGAGACCTGCTGAGGAGGAGGAGGAGGAGAGGAAACGTTACTGTCTGACTTTCAAACAGCTCTTATCCCTTCATTTGTCTCTCTAACAGCTCTTATTTGGCGTCACACTCATCACACTACCTGATAAGACTGCATTGGAGGGTACGGGACCATCATGCCTTGCATCTGGTTCCCCATATTGCTTTGCTGGTTGCCGGCGAGAGCGAGGTTGGGAGCTGGCTGCACGCCCACTACGGTCTGGTAGCCGGACGCTGGGTTTGGCATCATGGTTTGGTGCACTGGGGCAAAATGAGAAAAGGCACAGCGGCGTGACTGAGTGAAACCAGCGCCCAGGGCAAAGAATAAATAAAGCAGGGGAATGAGATTAAAACAGGAAATGGAGGCTCGCTTATCGACATTTGACGTTGAAATACGAGATCTTGTTTATCTCGATTGTAACGAGTGCGGAATCTGCTTGCGAGGCGCACGGCAATGTCGCGATTACGACTCGGAGACAAAGCAGCGAGCGGCGGAGCGGAGGGGCCGAGGAAGCTGCGAGGAAGCTGCGAGGCCGCTCGGCTCGCTCAGCACGGCGAGTTGAGCTGTTACAGTCGAGCAGGTTTTCGCGGCACTGAGGATAAATGAGGTCGTCGATATATTTGATTTAGCCGGCGGTGGTCTGAACTCGCCGCTCGTAGTGGCAGAGACTCCCACGGCTGGAAGAGGGGGCCGCGTCGATGAGCCATTAGGTTTGCGGGGTAAACAAGAGAATTGGCCTGCGTCTCTGTAGCGTTTGTTAAAGAGCGTTTAGAGCGACCGAGCACATGACACTTAGAGGCCACGCAAAGTCACACCGGCCCTAAAATGGCGGCGCTTATACCGAGCTGGAGGGGGCGGGGGGATGTCAAGGTGACGAAAAGAGAAATGAGAAAATACCGTCCCCAGTGACACACTCACACACACACACGGTGATCTAAGCGACAAAGGCAGAGGACGTCCTTTTGTGAAGGTGTCTGTAGAGTCCGTCACCCTGGGAGCAGAGTACGACCAGACAATGGAAAGGCGCCGCGAGGAACCTGGGGGTAGGTGGAGGGTGAAGGGGGGGTGGGGGGGTGGGGGCTATTTATATCCACGCCCCGGCTCCCACCTTCACTTACAGACCAAGCATGAAATGGCCGCGATATCAGAACCCACCCAATCCCATCCCTTTGCTTTCCCAGCGACTCGTTGGCTGACTGAACGACCCGCTGTTTGTCCTCATCGGGAGGTGAATCCATGGAGTTGTAACGTTTTCATAGGTGAGGAGTGAGCGGCTGGAAAAGAGACCGGTTCACTGTGAGATTCGTAGAGGCCTCTCAGACAGCGTCCCGGCCCCGGATCCCCACGCTCCACTTCGTGCCGCTTTCCTCCTCCGTGCAACATAAGGCTCATCGTAACGTTCACACTAAATGTACGGCGTCAGAGAGAGAGATATGATCCTTCCATCCTGTGGTTTCCTCCACCAGGACACCAGCAGATTCTTGCCTTCACATCGTCCTGTAGTTACGTTTCTAAATGACTACAAAAATGGGCGGAGAAGCAAAGGGGACAAAGTCTTTTTTCTTCCCGTGTCCCTGTGAGTTAATTGCTGGCCTTTGCCTCTGTAGGGCAGCTTCATCTGTCCGCTGTCTTTCCCCCGCTCGCGCCCAGCAGGGGGGCCACATCTGCGGCCTCGCGGATGACAGAACAGTGCCGCAGCCACTTACAGAGACGTGTGTGCATGCTTCTGCTGTGCCTGTGTGTGTGTGTGTGTGTGTGTGTGTGTGTGTGTGTGTGTGTGTGTGTGTGTGTGTGTGTGTGTGTGCGCGTGCGTGTGTGTGTGTGAGCACGCGTGAAAATTACATTCAGTTAAGCAATTGTATGTGTGTGTGCGTGGGAGAGCGAGTGAGAGAGAGGGGAGCTAACGATCTCTTCTCCCGCGGTGAGGAAGAAAAAAACCAGAATCCAGAATAATCAAGTGGACGACTCCCAGAGAGACATCAGACTCATAAAAACAAACAAACCAACACGGCACGGAGAGGAGATGAAGAGAGGGAGAGAGGAAGGGAGGGGGGGGGGGACAGACGGAGATATTCGTCCTTCACGGTAGCTGCTGGGCTGCGGCAGGCGCGGCTCTCTGATGAAGAAATATACAACCGCAACGCGGTGAATAATACGGCGAGTCGAGCTGCAGAGTGTGAAGTTAATGAGTCCGCCGACGTCTGGCAGGACGGCGGCGGCGGCGGCGGCGGCAAGGTCCAGCGAGCAAGAGCTTCAAATCTCAACTCTGTTTATTAAAAATGTGCTTCAGCTGCTTTCAAACGCAGTTGGAACAACTCAAGAGAAAAGAGAAATTAAAGGCAGAAAAGCCAACATTTGAAATGAGATTTCATGAAAATCAAACAAACCATTTGTAGGAGAGCGAAACAGAAAATGGCAGAATGTGTGTGAGAGCTTCAATCCCATACTTAGCATCATTCCAACGAGTTTGTAGTGTATATAACTAACACCAGAAACGAAAAGTCAGCATGATGTGTGTGTGTGTGTGTGTGTGTGTGTGTATACCTTGTTGCTGGGGCAGGTTTTGGCTCTGAGGGCAGTTGTAGGGCAGCGGGGTGACGGGGGGCCGGTAGTGCTGCTGCTGCTGCTGCTGCTGCTGCTGCTGCTGGCCAGAGCAGTGGGAGTAGTGGGGTGGGGAGCAGTAACACGCCGACACCTGCGGGAAACGCAAAACTACACATTTAATATGTAATAACGCCGGCAAACCCTGCGTGAATCCACCGGCCATAACCTGTGACATCACAGGATCTTTAATCATGAGTGTGAATCTGAAGCAGCGGCTCCGAACCTCCATAATCTGGTGGCGAGGGATCCGAGGCTGACAAGCCTCAGCGCAGTGCTGACATTAAAAAAAAAAATCACACGACCCCCCGCCTCCTTTTTTTTTTTTACAGCGAGAAATGTAATATTCGATTATGTAATTTCCTCCTCGCCGTTTGAGGAATCGCTCATTAAGTTTTATGAGAAAGAGAAAGATATTAAAGCTGGGGATTTGCTGTCGTGATGAGGAGAGGGAGGGGCGGGGGAGGGCGGGGGGGGGGGGGGGCGAGCAGGGTGAGGCAATGCTATGAAAAAGTGTGAAAACGTTGCGTTTAAGATGCCGCCCGTCCTTCCCAGAAAATATTACGCCTTCTTACAGGTTGGAGAAAATTACACTTGCCAACATCGCAACTTGGATACGGCTTCACTAAAGCCTGCGGGCGGCGCTGGAGCGACACCAGCTGCCAGTCTGAACGCAGTCAGAGTTCAGCGTTACACCGAGGTGTTGACTTATTTATTGGAGCCGTTATTTATCCAGGGTGTGTTTACCGAGCACGAACACACACATGTATGAGTTTCAATCAAGTAGCTTTACAGGGACTCAGTACTCCCAAAGTATTTGTCCTGACTGCAGCTAAAGCAAAATGCCATCGAGGAGGATTCATGTTGCCATCCGGGTAAACAAGACATTTGGAGTCATGGAGTGATTGGGTTTCATTCACAGTCGTCATGTTTTGAAAAAGTGAATTTGTCGTCTTAATGGTTGAATCAAAGTGTTTGAGTGAAGGATGGACCTACTTGCTGGACAGGCTGCTGGACGTAGGTGTGCTGCTGGAGTATGGGCTGGTTTAGCGCGGGCCCGGGGTAAGCAGCGGGGCCCGGGGTGTTGCCTGGGTAACCGGGGGTCGGGGTGGGAGCGGGGGTCGGGAACGGGACAGATTGCACCCCGGTGTGTCCTGCAGACGGCACCATGTAACTGGCAATCTGCTGCTGCGGCGGCGCTCCCTGCAGCATCATGGGGGGATGGTGGTGGTGGTGGTACATGGGAGGGTAGTGGCGGGCGTCCGAGGCCGAGGCGCCGCCGTCGCCGTGCGGCTGCTGGGCCAGAGTCATGTGGCCGAACTGGGCGTTCAGGGAGTCGGGCTGAAAGGACACAAGGATTCAATATCAGGGGGAGTCAAGAGAAAAATAGGAAGCAGCTTTGGACACCGCAGGCGCACACTGACATGCAGCGAGTGCGGCGTCCATCAGAGCCTGCGTCACATGGCGTCCGAATGGATCATAAGCTCCGCCTCAAAATCAAGGGCCTTATCCTCCATTTTTTTGTCTGGACTGTGGGCCTTATAGTGTAAGAGAGCGACATCATCTTCATACGCAAACAGACGGCCCCCAGATGACCACAGACGGTTACTATGGTGACGCGCTTTGACACCAGGGATTGAAATATAAATTAAATCAATCTGACCCTTCTCATGCTGGTTTGTAAAACGCTTTTCCAGGTTTTCCACGCCATCTTGAAATGGACGCCTCCCATTAAATCAGAGTTTCAGATCAACTTTTAACCACTTTGCTAGCCTCCTACTGGCTTTAGAACTTTAAATCCCCAGTCGGTTGATGTCTGACCGGCGTCCAGAAGCGACAGATCTGAAGTGAACTATTTATCTCCATCACGCCGGCGTGCCAGCTGAGGTCACTTCTGACATGTTGTTGGAAACATAGTGTTTTAAGTCATGGATTATTCAACGGCAACATCTGGCTAGGAATTAAATATTAATGGGACTTCGCACTGGCGTAATTAGTCACAGAGGCATGTCTTCCACTAAATCCAGGTCAGAAATGAGGTTAACCGAATGCAGGATCTATATATGGGGGGGCAGCGGCCCCCGCTGGGTTTGGGTGCACCTTTCTACTGGAAAAGACTGCAAAATGAGCTCATGGAAGAGTTAATTGAGGGAATAATCCGGCTCTGAGGTGGATTTATTTCACACACACCATCGGCTACGACCTTTCTGAGACAAACGCTCGGTAATCAAATATCACATAAGGTCAGATTTCTCATTAGATAGAGGGATTTGTACATGCGCCGTTTCCTGTGCTTCTAACTGGGCTTTGCATTATTAGTTAGTGGAGCTCAGGGACGGAAAATACCGGCGAATTAAGTAAGAAGACAGAGGTGTGAAGACCTGGGTCAGAACAGAGCTCGGGTGATACAGGAAAGAGGAACGAGCTCTTTATGAGCCAGGTCTGACAGGAGATGGAGACAGAGAGAGAGAGAGACAGAGAGATAGGGAGCAATAATAATAAAAATGGAAGAGAAGTTCTGTACCACAGTGTACTGTTGGTTAGGACAGACGGGCAGGAACTGAGAGGGAGGAAGAAGAGGAGGAGGAGGAGGATAAGAGACCGTCAGGTTGTGGACGGGCTCGGAGGACGGCTGGAGAGGAGGACAGATTGGCTGAGGAGGAAGGACATAAAAGATGGACAGAAGGAGCGGAGATGGTGGTAAAGAGGTAGGAGGTTTATCTGGTTTCATTCCAACATTCCAACAGATTAATGCTTTGAAGAGAAAAGTTAGTTGTGACAAAAGTCGAATCTACAGCGCAGGAGCCCCGCCCCCACAACTGACCTGCGAGTGGAGGTGATTGGTTGGTGGTTGCTGGGTCCCGAGCTGCTGCGGTGTCTTCCCCTGCTGCGAGCTCCTGGCGGCGGCGGGGGCGACGGCGGCGGCGGGGTTATAAACCACAGCGGTGCCATCGGGATGGATAAAAGGCTTGCCTGTCGGGGAGAAAGACCGGAAATCACGGTGATGTCAGAATTAAAGTCGAGGTATCGGGCTTGAGGGAATTCTGGAGTTTTATTTATTTATGTAGGTAGAGAGCAGAGGTCCAGAGGGGCTCGTTTAGGGTCTCTACCTCCACATCCAATATCATTACACAGAGCAGGCGGCGCACTGCAGCTAAGTGAGGGGAATTATTTCATTAGAAAACACATATTGAAAGAATTTTTTCGGTACAATCTACAAGAGAGAGTTTGGATTGGAAGAAATTTTAACCAAACATTTGAAGCTGTTCCATAATTTTGATTGTCTGCATCTAATTGAAAATTGACTTTGAGCTGAAATCTGCAGGCATTAACAACTTTGGCAACACCGGGGTGTATGTGTGCGATCCAGAGTGCATACTCGCTGTGTGTGTGTGTGTGTGTGTGTGTGTGTGTGTGTGTGTGTGTGTGTGTGTGTGTTGGGGTTCATAATAAATGTTGACAGACCGCTCCCATCTGCTTGGTGCATTTTGATCAGCAAACTTTGGTCTGACTACTAATTTGACAAACCGACTGCAGCCTCGGCCAAAACTGCACTTCTGCCCCGAGCCATGACTATCACCACAACAGAAAGCTTAAAGAGCCGGGGAAAATGTGGGCCCGGCAGGCGTGGCTCGGGTCAGAACCTTCTGTTGTGTTCTGAGGTCACTGTGTCCTCTGTGAGTTGTAGCTGCAGTCAAATGTTAAGCTACCTGTGTGTGGGTTGACCAGAACGCTGCCAGGCGGTATCCCTGAGGCTTCCAATGGCAACATGTAATAGTTTGCTGTGGCGGCGGCCGGTGGCAGCTGCGGGGGGACGCTCTTCACCAAGTCGGAGTGGCCGGAGCCTCTGGTGTCGTTGACGGGGTGGATGGCGGGCGTGCTGGGGATTTTGGATCGAAGCGGGGCCGCCGAGGCCGGCAGGGTCAGCTGGGGGCGGGACAGCGAGCTGGTGGAGGAGCCGACGCTACTGCACGATTCCGAACCTGGGGGAGAGACGGAGAGGAAGCAGTGAGAACAAGTGTCATCCTCAGCTTGACTCTATCTTTTACTTTCGCTTCAGTCGGATGGATGATGTTATCAAGTTAAATAATAAATACAGAAAGAAGCCGCGGCTTTTCATTGTGAAGAATTGGATTACATTCTGGCATTTACTGTTTTAGAAATCTGACCCCTGCGTCACCAAACTGCTCTATAAATGTGCTGGAGAATATCTAAATAACAACAAACAAGCAGGTTTGATCAATGAATAAAATCTAAATGGAAAGGAAAGGAAAGGCATCAAAAACAGCTGTTTGCATGATTTCAGGTTCCTCACCCAGATTCAGATTTGGGCTAAATGACATATTTACTAGTCACTATTATTTCAGTCACAATAATTATATTTCATGTAAAGTAATCAGTTGAAATAAATAGCAGGATTGAGTCTGTTCCTTGTAAAAGATTCCCAGACAGAGATGCTGTGCCAGCCGTGACAAAGAGAGGCTTTTAAGAGTGCCGGGGAGAAACACGGCAGCAGACACAAAATGTCTCCTCCACTTCCACTCCCAGAACACAATGTGAGGGCAGCCAGCCGCCGCGTAAACAACTTAAAAAACCACTCAAGCACAAAGCCTGATGCAGCTCCCTGCAAAGACGGGCGGATGGGCAAAAATTGAAAAATGTCAGAACAGACAGAAATGGTGGCGGAAGAGGAGAGGAAGAGGAAGAGGAAACAAAATGGAGAGAGGATGAACGCCAACAGACGGGAGGGAAAAGCCGAGCCAAGCGCTTCACTGAGATTAAGAATACAAACGTGGGGAAAAAAAGGGAACACATTCATCTAATCACAGCCAATTGGAGAAGGAATGCATCATTTTGAGGCGGAAGAACGGCACGCTAACTTCGTTTTCGGCGACGTGCCCGCCACTTCCAGCGCCACAGATTTATACATTATGCAGCAAATCCACACCTGCACCGCTCTGCTGCTGCTGCTGCTGCTGCACATTTTCAAGAAGCTTTTCTGTCAGCTTGCTTCCATTGTCACGCGGCGTCGCTGTGCAGTAATCAGTTTTGACAGCTGTCCGGCTACAGGGGCGGCCGGCAGACTTCGCCGGGACAACAAACCTTCGCTCTGATAAGGCCTCAGCTGACCCGAGCGCCGGAGGGGTTTTCTCGAAGCTCGGCGCAGGATTCATGCAGTGTGACGGCTAATTAGTGATTTTCTCCAAAGGCTTTCCTCCGCCTTTACTGAGTAATTGAACGTTTAACTTGCTCACTTAACGATGAGATCAAGCGTTGGAGTGAAGACGTCTTCCCGGGTACGTTTGGCGTTGGCAGGCACATAAGAGGGCCCCGTTTAAAGACACGAGCCATCAATCTCAAGAAAAATAGCTGCATCTGACAAAAACAGCGGCGGTCTGACACGGCCTCTTCACGGGTAAAAAACAATTCATTAAAAATATGTAGATGGCGCAATATTGACTGCTGCGCTCTCAAAGTGCAAGTCGCTGCAGTTTTCATTTCAGACTGCGTGTGCAAGGCGTTTTTACACCGTGGAAAATCTTTAATTTACCATAAATGAGGGGGAAAAGTTCAGGACATCGCTCGCAATATCGTCAAAGCAATTTCAAAACGAAAAACGATCGGGCTCTGAAACGCCGGTTGGAGTTCGGCCTCCCTTGCCTGTTTTGGAGAGCCTTCCTGTGCTCTTGCTGCTGGCGGTGCTGTCGCCACGGACCAAGCCCGGGGAGATGCCGCTGAAGCTGCTGGCCTTGGTCATGGGGGGCCGCGGGGCGAGCCGATGCGAGCTGTCCGAGCTGTCGGTGCTGCTCCACGGCCGCGGGTCGCCGTGCCGCGGCAGCGTGTCCGTCTCCGAGCTGCTCTGCCGGCTGGTGCCAGACCGGCCGGCCCGAAGCCTGAGAGAGGGGGGGGGGGGGGGGGGGGGGGGGAGCGTGAGAGCGAGAGCGAGAGAGAAAGCAGTTAGTCTATGTTTGTCAAATTAATAAAAAAAGCAACTTGCCTAAAATTGTTAATATAGAGCAAACTCTGGATTTGGCTTCAGTGTAATTGAGAATATATGGAAAAGGAGGAATGTAAAGCTTGGGAACACAGTTTAGCACTGTTAAATTAGATCCTTTCATGTACAGAATTTGCCTGATTTACCAATTTCTTGAGCTGCAGCAATCCATTGCAACCTGAGGGACATTGTATGCAAGATGATTTAAGGCTTTTACATATCTTAAAAATGGCCTGTAGCCGTGTAAGCTCATAAATGCTTAAATTGAATCAATATGGACCCACGCCTATAATCCGTTTAGGCTTCCGCCAGCTCCTGTGGATTTATTTATCAGCAGCGTTGCACCCGCGGCTACAAAAACATTATGTTCATGTACGCTTGATCAATAAGAGCTGAAAATCTAAAACAGCGTCGTGGGTTTTTGCGAGAGAGTGTGTGGGGGAATTTGGCCTGAATGGGGGGCGGCCCACGCGAGGAAGAACGGGAAGAAAATCCCATTTGAACAGAAGCTTTCCTTAGCGGGAGAAACAAATCCTCAGATCAGCTGCTGCTCCTCCGAGAGCCAATTAAGACTGGGGAGTTACCCACTGCAGTGGGTTTGTTCACGTGCTGGCATGGGGGTGGGGGGGTGGGGGCGGGCGGGAGGGGAGTGGACATACCTGAACATTTGACGCCTCTGCTGGGTGCTCATGCATGCATCTTCATCCTGGGCCCTAAAGAAAAAAGAGACAGAAAAATGAGACGCTCCAAAGCCAACAAGCCGACTGCCTGACAGCAACATTAATGTGCAGATTTGAATGAAGGTCATTCTATCACTCACCCTCGATCCAGAATGAATTGATCTCCCTGAGCGGGAAAAGGAAAATGGCCATCAGTTCCAAGCACAGGAAAGTCAAAACAGAGTTAAATGTCCCCTGAAACATCTTCCTGCTTCTCTGTTTGCAGCGTTGGCCGTTACATTTTGTGCGTTTACGTTACAACAAAACCGATCGTCTTGATGCCATTGAGAATTTGACTCTAGGGCCGTTACAAAGAAATCAATCAATTAATCAATCAAAAATCACAAAGCGGTTGTCTTCGCCACAAAGACGCCGCTCAGAATCCTGACAGAAACCTCATTCATGCGCTCATAAAGCCGCAGTAATTGGTGGTAAAAAAACCCATCAAAAATGACTGAATTTGCACATGAATAACGACAACATGCCTGCACCCCTCCTCTCCTCTCCTCTCCTCTCCCCTCCCCTCCCCTCCCCTCCTCAACCCACATCCCCACTCCGCCTACACAAACAGTGCTCACATCATGTGCAAATATTCTGTCTCGGGCTCGCTGGTACTCCTCCTCCCGCTCCTCCATCGATTTGCTCCTCTTGTCAGCCTTCAAACGCATACGAATCTGGAAAAGGACGCGCACGCGCGCACGCACGCACGCACGCACACAGACACACACACACACACACACACACACACACACACACACACACACACACACACACACACACACACACACACACACACACACACACACACACACACACACACACACACACACACACACACACACACACACACACACACACTCCTTTAACAGCTATGTCAGGGACGCCAGATTGTCCCACTCTTACCAACATGTCAGAATTGAACGTGACAGCTCTGGGTGTGTGTCTGTGTGTGCGTGTGTGTGGGTGTGTGTGTGGGTTGGTGGGGGGACACCTACCATGCTGTCGTCGCGATCAAAGCTGGAGTTGTCTCGTTTGAGGATGTAGCGTTTCTGAAAGTCGTCTGCCCCGTCATCCTTGATGTGCTCGGAGAATTTCTGATCGGGTCTGTCGGTGACGGGAAAGAAAGGAAAGAGATTTTTCAGTGGCAGCTTCATCTTGGGAGAAGAGGCTGACAGTAAAGTATGCGAACCCAACAGAATTCACCACTTTGCTCGCTCACATTCTAGTGTTGGTGGTCTTGTTGATCACCACCGACTTCCCGCTGGGGTCCACGTTGTGGTCCATGCCGAAGTAGGCGGCCACGCGGTGCAGCAGCATCCTGTGGTAGGACGTCATGGGAGGGAACTTCCTTTTCTGGCTGCTGGAGGGAGAATCAACGAAGAGGTTTCACATAAATGTAGTGAAATGCTTTATTAATCACCTAATTCCACTATTTTAATCCCAAAATAACATCTGATTAGAGCCAGGAGTTTGTTATCCCTTAAAGTGATAAAATAAAATGTTCCAAAGCACTTTGAGTCTTTAAACCCGCTGCTATTCTGCAGAAACACATCTTCATTAGTCGTCTCCATCACGAGGCCTAGCCGACCGTCAACCTGCCGTCTGCGTTCATTCCAATTATCGCACACACTCCCCATTCTTAACACACTTGTTTGTGCGTTCTCGCGTGTCACTTTTGATGTCGTATCTAACGGCTCCGCTGGAACGAAACCGCCGGAGCCACTTTGATGCAGCAGCAAAGCGCTGGAAGGGGGAGAGAGAGTTGAGAGATTCCATTTGAAAATGATGCAACGCGTTCAAAACTGGGCGCGGCACACGCGACTCAAACAGCTGGGGGAAGCGAACAGCTGTGCGTCTTAATTGTGAAGCACGGAGCGGCCGCCCATCTCAAACTGGAAAGGCCCCTTCTGCGCTTGCTTTCATCGGAGAGCCGTTCTCTTGATGGGAATCCATTTTTCCACATGCGGCGTCAGCTTCGCGTTCTTTGAGAGAGACGGGATTTGGCTCGATCCAAGGCGCACATCTCACATCTCGCGCTTGGCTAAACGGCTGCTTTGAGGGCTCACACACATCAAACAAAGAAGCAGTGATCGTTTCTTACTCGTTATTGCTGATGAAGTCTAAGATGTCCTGCTCCAACTTCAGTAGCATGATTCGATCCCTGAAGGAGGAAAGAGATTCATTAACGTTCAGAACTTTGAGCTACAAAGGGGGAATGTTCTAGCATAGGAGACAAATTCAGGTGTGTGTGTGTGTGTGTAGCAAACCTGGGGTTGCCTTTCAGTGTGTTGACCAGGAACTCGTGGAGATCGATGCCGGTTGAATCAGTGTAGTCTTGGCTGGAATCTGACCAAGAGAGAGAGAAAGAGCGCGATGTTCAGGCGCTCAAACTGATCCACATTCCAAAACTTCCCTCAGCTTCGTTTTCTCTGTATACTTCTCTCATACAAATCAGCAGAAATCCAAAAAAAGGTTCCACCCCGTTAACGTGATAGGAAAGAAAATCAACCATAAAATGAAATGTATGTTGCAAATATTTATACGCAAATTAATCAGCCCGTCATTCCATTATCACAGAGGGGAAACGGGGAAGTCAGATCATAAATCCCCAAAATAGAAAGATTCATGTGAGGGAGAGGAGGAGGAGGGAGGAGGAGCTGCGCAAAGGGAGAGGCGAGATGATCGTCAAATGGAGCTGTAATCGGATGACAAAAGGCTGGGGGGGGGGGGCCATGTTGCAGCCCCCTCCCTTGGCGAGGGTCTGGTTTCTATAATTGGGAGCCTGTGCCTCATCAGCGGTGTTGCTCCCAGAAAAATAAAAAGGGGGGCAGGAGGGGGGGAGGGGCCTGCAGACACCTTTACCAGCCTGTGGGAATCTGCATAATTGCTTCACACCTTGAGTTTTCCGCAATTAACCGAATCACGCCAATTATCGGCCCATAATGAGATCGCGTAAAAAAATGGGAGGATCGCTTCTGGACGGAATCGAGGGCACCGAGCCTGAAAATATCATATCTGAGGGGGGGGCGGTAATTAGACGGAATGGCGTGGATCTCTCTGCTCGGCGCGTCACAATGGCGCCTGGTTCTCATCGGCAACCAGGAGAATGTCATCAAAAGTTTCTATGGGGGGTTCAGGGGTGATCTGCACACTCAAATCTGAAAATATATATTCCTGTTTTTGTGTGAGTATTCATTTTTTAAAGCTCTTTTTTTTCGGGGGTGGGGGGGGGGGGCGCATATGTAATGTTTATAAATGAGGCCCCAGGTGTTTATGATCTAAAGGAAGCCAAGGTGATAATGGAAATATTTCAGCCCGGGCTCCTGTAACCGCGGTGACGAATCTGCCTTTGCAGTCATCGGCTCTTCATAACCTTCAGACTCGCACCAAATTAAGATAAAGAGTGAAGATAAAGATCGTTTTTTTTAAAGCGGCGTGTAACAGATGGTGTGATTCACGCCGGCAGAAAACACCGAGAAATTCATTAAAAATGCAGGAAAGAAAATCAGAGTGGCAGCAAGGACGTTTTTTGAGGAAATTCAAAAGAGGGAAAACACCGGATAAGGACATTGTTTTGTGGAAGCGAGGGGGGGGGGAGGCATCTCTGCACGCCGCCTCACCTCTGGAGAGCATTTTTCTCTGCGTCTTCTCGGGCTTGTCTGCCTTGTCGCAGCCGTCCTCCTTCTCCGCTTGGACCGGCGTGGATCGTTCGTCCTTCTCAAAGGGCTGCAGGAGGAATCCATCCTGTTCAGGGGGAAGAAGGAAGAAATCTAACTCCTGTCTGTGTGTGTGTGTGTGTGTGTGTGTGTGTGTGTGTGTGTGTGTGTGTGTGTGTGTGTGTGTGTGTGTGTGTGTGTGTGTGTGTGTGTGTGTGTGTGTGTGTGTGTGTGTGTGTGTGTGTGTACCCGCTAAACGCTGGGCCCTGTGTCGCTGCACGCTCCTCGATTTAAACGATTTAAAAGGTCTGCTCGGCTGGGTGGGACACACCAGTTCAATCGAGCTCCGTGTCAGCATTTTTGGGGGGCATCGTTTGGAGAGGAGGCATTAAATTCGAGCCGTTTCATCGCGTATGATCTCGCCCGAGGTTCTAGGTTAATTAGGGCCTAGCGCGGGCAAACACGGCCACTCTGAGAGACTTTAATAACCCCGTCTGGTTTATCGCCAGAACCCGTTAGACCCCGAACAGGCCTTTGCTGGTAATAACCCGCCTGTATCCATGAAATCCAAATCGCTATGGCAATTAATCTGCCAGATTAGCTCGCTTTTTTTATGAAGTGACTGAATAATGCATGAACCCCCAACCCGGAATTTAACAGCGCAGCATTTTTCATCCCTTAAAATTGGACAGAAAGACGACTCGGCTGTAATCCCCCCCGACTGTAAAAACCCTTTAAATCGACCGCGTTGTAATCTGGTCAGGTGGCCGGCGAAATCTATCAGAAATGATGGACACACACACACACACACACACAAACAATTCCACGAGGGCTAAAAAGGAAAAGCTCAAACGGAGGACGAGGGGCCGCCCGAGCTTCGTAAATGGATTCAACACACAACTCTGGAAACCTTACATCAGCGGGAGGGAGGGAGGTGGGAGTGTGCGTGAGAAAATGAATGAAGGACCGAGTGAGTGTTGGGGTCGGCAGAGTGTTTGGGGGTGAGGAGGGGGGGGTAACCCGTAACAAAAGGTCACACGTTTGGGCCTCGCAACAGCTGCGAAGCAAAGATAATGAGACCCCGACTTCTCTCCCGCCGCGTTAAGACGCCCTGAAAATAAACGACAACGCAATATGCTAATGAGATACGTGACTGACTAATTGTCTGAACGAGACTGTATGAGAGAGAGAGTGTGTGTGTGTGTGTGTGTGTGTGTGTGTGTGTGTGTGTGTGTGTGTGTGTGTGTGTGCCCCGTGTCAAAGCGAAAGAATTTCTCTGCCGATGTTGTGGCTGCTTAATAAAGCCCTGGGCGCCGCGTGGAAGCAGCGGCGGTTTGATGTGCAGCTGTTGCGGGCCGCCTCATTTGTGTCCTGACACCCATTTACCTCAACATAAAGGCGAGTCGGCGTGGAAATGACGGCCCTCTGAATACGTAATGAACATTCTGTCAGCCCGAGACAAAAACCGCAGCCCGCACTCGGAGGCCCTCCACTGTCAACCCATTGAGTGGAATTGACAGCCGCGCGTACAAAACGAGGGGCGAACGCAGCGTTTCAGGGACGTGGGGGGAGACGGTTGGACAGCCTGACTAGCGGTTTACAAGGATCACCTATAGATCCATACATGATGCTTACGGACACATGATCATGACACCATCACACACTAATAGCTATTGTTATAATTCCTACACGTGTCCTGCATGATATGATATGAACTGCAGCCATTTCCTTCGCAATTAGAAAGGTTCAATGCAAACAAACTATTGAAACACACACACTCACACACACAGCACAGGTTTGTGTACCGGTCTGTTTCGAGGCCATTCCAACACAACACGAGGTTCATACTCGAAACTCTCTGCCCCGCGTCGGGCTGGGACTCGACCCACCAGATTACGTTCAGGTCACAAACCCACATCGCTCCGGTTCCAGGTTTGGGTCGGGTTCAGGCCCGATCTCCAGCTCTGATTCCAGTGCAAATCAGAGCTCAACACTCCACACTGTCCTCCACTAATGTGTTTCTTTTCTTCCTTTATTGCTTTTACCTCCCTCCTCCTCCTCCTCCAGGTTACATTGCCGCAGAGCTCTGTTCACGACGAGTCTGAACTCCGGGCCCCAATAACAGTAGCGAGGGAAATATCAGGAGTATTCAATTAGAGCGCTCCACAGCTCTCTGTAGCTGACATGTGGAAATTGTAATTTCCCCGACATGATTGATGGCAGTAATACAGGACGTCGTGTGAGTGCAGACGATGCGAGACTGTTGTGGGAATAACACCGCCCTCTGGTTATGGCGCTGGGTGCTGACTGGCTGAAAGGCTTCCAACAGACAGCACCTGTGTGTGTGTGTATGTGTGTGTGTGTGTGTGTGTGTGTGTGTGTGTGTGTGTGTGAACCCAGGAGCTGTGCAGAGTGGCATGTAATAGAGTAGGTTTGATCGGGGGGGGGATTGGCCCAGAGATGCGGTGTAAGAGAAGAGTTGATTTAGCAAACTAGCAGCCGCTCACTGTTGGAGCTCCACACTTGATGATGTGATGTTTTCATCAGGCAGGTATTTAATCACGGAGCTGTCGGGGCGCGGCTGCTAACCAAAACACGGGAGGGCCGCCTGCTCCGACGCCACGAGCCGTACCCGGGCCGCTGCTACAGCGTTCAAGAATTAGGACGCCGCAGCGGAGGGTCAGGGGTGAGACGGGGCTCAGTGAGATGAAGATGCGGCAGATCAGATGAGTGAGGAATGACAAGAGCGGATGAAACAAAACCTTCTTTTGGTTGTCAAGAGTCTTTACCTGAGGAGGTGCTGAAGGCTCGGGAATAAGGGAGGGGAAGGACTCTTCACACACCGCCAGGCTCCGCACCAGCTTTAGCCTGGTGTTGGGCTAGGAGGGGGGGGAGTGCAGGCAGGTGGGCACAGTTAGAAACCACACATACTCGCTCGCTCGCCCACATGGTTACACGCATCCAAAAGCAAGGCGATGTAAAGCAACAACAGCCAGCAGGCAAAATCCATTTTGGCAAGCAAACTATGAAGCCGAAAACTTCAGCTTCACATTCTGTTCCCCCATCGCTGAACTCAACCTTTAACTTCACCTGGCAACTTCGTACACACACACACACACCTCAGCTTTCTCATGTTGCGAACATTAACATCACTGCAGCATCACAACTATCAACCGTTTACATTCTCTTCTCCTCATCATAACTCTAAACTTCAGAAGCATCCCAACACATTTCTCCGTACGAGGCCTCGTGTTCAGTCACGGAAAAAAACGTCTCTACAAGCTTCCAATGTAATCCAAGCAAACAAGCGCAGTCCAAACACACGAGACAGGCGACGACGGCGGCGTCCTTGCATAAACATGCGTGTCAAACGAGTCGTACCTTGGAGTATTTCACAGGCTGTCCGTGGGGCGGGGGAGGGGAGGAAGAAGAAGAAGAAGAGGCGCACAGGAGAGTCAGCAACACACAAAGCACAGAAATTGGCTCAAGTCAGAGATGTGATCTCAAGCATGCACAGGTGAGAAAGGTGTCGGAAATATGCAGAGAGGAATCAGAACTTCTTATAGATGACAAGAAACACGGCTACATCCATGGGAGAATTAATTAATTGTTGCAGCGCATATGCTACCAAAACTAGCCGCGTCGTGTCGCCACACACATACACACACACACACACACACATTACACGCAAACACATAAAGCCAAGCTCCCGGGTCCGTTTAGCCAACGAGTGAATCAGACCCGGGCACCGGGGTGAGACGCAGAAAGCAGAGAGAGACCAGCCATCCACCGGGGTTTGAGACAGCTCGGTGCCGCTGTACTTCACGCGCTAGTGGCTGTGTGTGCTTACTGTATATGTGTGTGTGTGTGTGTGTGTGTGTGTGTGTGTGTGTGTGTGTGTGTGTGTGTGTGTGTGTGTGTGTGTGTGTGTGTGTGTGTGTGTGTGTGTGTGTGTGTGTGTGTGTGTGTGTGTGTGTGTGTAAACAGAAGGTCTCTCAGTTGCACGCACAGGAGTGGAAGGGGAAGGGAAGAGAAACCTGGCAGTGGCTGTTTGAGTCTAAATTGTAACGGTGCCCAGTCCTCTGCTTCCTAATCCCTACATGCATGTGCACACACACAGCCACATGTACCTCCGTCCTTCCCACCTGTCCTCTAAAAATCAAAAGGACAAACCGCCCCCCCCCCCTCCCTCGCTGAGCTCGAGGGCCAAATAACGCCTATAAAAAAAATAATGAAATGGACGCTATTGGCCCGTCTCTGATGCCTGTGACCTGCCGCCGTCCGTTCTATATCAGGTAATATGGACGTGCGAAGGGGGGAGGAGGGGAGCACTGGGACTGTGAGCGCACCGCTACACCGGCTAATTGAGCGGCGCGGGGCCGGTGGGGAATGAACAATGCCGGCAGGAGATAAAGGAACGGGAAAGAGGGGGGGAGAGGGAAAGGGAAAGGGCTGAAGTCAGCAGAAGTAGGGCGGCCGGCAGCCACCTGTCCTGCCGCAGAGGACGGAGCCGGAGAGCTGGAGGCAGATGGCGGCAAAGTCACCCAGTCTTTCCCCTTACGCTCACCTCCCCCTCCCCTCCCCCCTCCCCGTGCTTCCACCTCCCCCCTCCCCCTCGCTTCTTGTCCCCGTTCCTGTCCTACCGCCTCCGTTTCCCTCCACGGTGTTCATTTGGGGCGTTTAAGCGACGCCCTTGCACTTCGCCACCGAATAAGCCTCGTCGTCTCCCAACCCCCCGGCGAAAATTCCGAGCGGGCCCAAAAACACGGCGCGGAAAAGGTCAGGAGCTTCAGCGCCGCCAGCGCCGCCGAGCCCCCCTGTGTGCGCCGCATAATAACACGGGGATGGGACCGGGGAGAAGAAATAGAATGAGACCCGGGGGGGGTGGGGGGGGGAAGACATGCATCCTATATTCAGAGGTCGCCAAGAAAATGAGGTGGAGCGAACGCGTTAAAGTCGATAGAAGGTGACGAGAGAAGGGAGAAAGACAAAAAGTGGGGTTTCCACTGAGCTGCGCTCGAGTTGAGAGTCACAAACTGGGTTAGGAAAACTCTCCTGCATGTCTGAACGAGCCAAGCATGTGAGGATCTATAGAGTATTGATTCCACGTTCTGATCGTGATGGCGGGATGTGAAAAGCAAAGCAAGGTCTCGTTTACCTGAAATCATTGAATAAGAAAAATTGCAAATCAGGCAAATCTGCTAATGAGAGGACAGTCGAGAAAAAAAGTCCATCAAAAATGTTCCATCTCTTTCCATCACACCATCCAGTTTGTGAGTGTAGAGCGACACCTTGCAGCTCCGCATTGAGCGCCGTTGTGCCATTGGCCACTCTATCCAGGTGTCTCACCTAAACCCCGACTTCCGCTCTGAACATCTTGATGCGGCGGCGAGGGTCCCCCCCCCCCGCCTGCGCTGGTTTAAATTACCGCCGCCGCACAGCTGTCAAATGTAGAAAATTTCCAGTTATTCTGACCTCGCGCACTCCATCACCCGCGTTTTCCACGCGAGCCGGTGATTGGAAGGCATTTTTCAAACACTGGAGTGAGTTAAGGAGGTGAATCATTCTCCCTCTTCCATCAATTCCCTGCCATCTCCCCCTCTGCTCCCCTTCCTTCCTTCCTTCCTTCCTTCCTTCCTTCCTTCCTTCGCCAACACAATGTTTCTCTTTTATGTTCGGCCTCTCCTTGATTCCTTGCTCTTATACCTCATCTCCGCTCTCTTCCTCCCCCGTTTCGCCTCCTCTCTCCTCTGCGGCTGCCCCCATGCTGGTGTCATTCTGTTCCACGGGGGAAACGGAGACAGGAAGTTGGTAGATAAACCAGGATTTGAGCTCCAGATTATCTGCCTGACTCCCTCCCTCCCTCCCTCCCTCCCTCCCTCCCTCTTTCCAGGCCTCCAACCAACAAGGCAAGATTGGCCTGAATCCTAATTTTAGTTTGTGGCCAAAAACCCAATCCTTCTCCTTTCCTGCACTTGACCGTGGTTCACATACATCTGCGTCGTCCCTCTGAAGTGCTCCTTCCTCACATGGACACACTCAACAAGGGTTCCTTTCTAAAAGCTCTGTTTTACGAGCCCGCCTTCCGTCTCGTCCCAGGACGATCCCTCACAATGACACAGAGACCTAATTAATTAGCAGTTTATTTGATCTCATCTGTCCTGAATCCCCACTAGATCAGCAGCTTTAATATCTCCTATAGAGGAAACCGCGGCGCTGCGGTGCCGACGAGCTTGACGACAGAACGATCTCCTCCACACTCGCCCGGGGAAGTTTTCTATCAGCTCTGAGGACGAGAGTGTCGTGTCTGAATGACTGGACGACTGCGTGGCTGCGGTGAGGCAGACTTGAGCCTGGCATTATTATTTTAGTCGGTGCAGATTTTCTACCGTGTAGGAATAATTTTGCCTGGCGAAGCAGAGGGGAGATCATCTTGGATGCCGCGGGTGACAGCGGATCCCCAGGGCGCTTGGCTGTTTGACGTTGACTGTTACTGAATTTTAATGGAGATGAGCTTGGAAAGGAGTGGGACTGCTGGGAGAGATGTCATATGTCCTCGCCTCGCTGCGGTCAGGTTGCTGACTACTCCAACCGCACTGATTAGATGTCAATGAGAGGAGTTGAGGAAAAGTTCAAAAGGAGATTCTGTCATTGCCCGTCGGAAAAAATGACATTTTGACGAGTGAGCCCGGTTTCTGTGTGTGTGTGTGTGTGTGTGTGTGTGTGTGTGTGTGTGTGTGTGTGTGTGTGTGTGTGTGTGTGTGTGTGTGTGTGTGTGTGTGTGTGTGTGTGTGTGTGTGTGTGTGTGTGTGTGTGTGTGTGTGTGTGTGTGTGTGTGTGTGTGTGTGCCTGAGCGACAGCTTCTAACACAGCAGCCACTCCAGGACTGTGGACAAGGACACCCACTTAAATGGATTATCCAACGTATATACTGTATATATATAATGTATTGAATTAATTTAGAAAGGAAGGAAGCAGCGACGTGTTTAACCAAGACTAACTATGGCTACAAAATGCATCAGATATTTAATGTAAAGTTGTTATATGCACTATATTTACATCACAAATGGCTGATCCCCATTATGCAGCACTTAACAGACACTTTTCTAAATCTAAAGAATCTTATGCTGTTCTCAGTGATTGATTGAGACATCAGCTGTACCCTAACCCATATACATTCTTCATTCATTGAGGCGGAGCTCTTTACCTGTGCGTCCCTCTTGTTGTCGCCGCTGTGCTCGTCTCTGTTGGTCTGGCTCTGCTCTGAACCTTCAGACTTGGCGTTGGCGTCTTTTGGAGGTGGTACCGTGTCGCCGGCCTCGGAAACCTTCATCGTTTCAGCGTCGACCGTGTCGGACATTCTCATCGCAAAATCTTACTGGGAGGTGCTGGCGAATACGAAGAACCTGGAAGAGAGGAAGATGTACATCGCTGTTGACCGTACTTTCCTCGAAGGAATCATTTAAGTACATAATTAGCAGCCTTGTTCACACTTTTCTTTAATCCCAAACAGTGAGCGCTGTAAGTAGACCGCCGTCCCTTGCGAGCCCCTGCAGCCACTAAAGTCGAGACACAGCGCCGGCTCGCTGTGCAATTATTCGAGTTACCCGATACTGAACCTGTTTTGATCTGAGAAATATAATTTGTTATCAGCAAAGAAATCCTGAATCATCTCAAATCCAGCAAAGTATACTTCATTGTGTTTTTATCTGATTCATGTCCGGGGGGAGAGTTTTAAATTGAATCTGTGTATGCGGCCGGCCCCTCGAAAAAACTGGAATTACTGACAACACCATACATTAAGTCATCGCCTCAGCAGTAAGAGGCGGAAAAAGTTGAGGCTGAAGTTGTCAATAAATCTGCGCGTGGGTGTGAGCGCGACCGGGACCCTCAGCCGGGAGACGTGCAGGAAATCCGAGTTGCAAAAAGCTCCAGCAGGCAGGTCTCTGGTTGGTTAATTTAATGAGGTCTGAATGAATCCATATGTCGGCCTTTTTTTTTGGGGGGGGGGGGGGTTAAGTCAAGCAGAAATTGTTTACGTTTCGGGAGACAAAGACTGCATGTTGTTGCCGATCTCTATCCGCCGCGGGAAGATGATGTTGTGCCGCGACCTCCCTGTGTAGGAGACGCGGTGCGACTTCCATCCTGCTGATACGCCCTAATTATGTAGTCAGGCCTCACGCGGCGAAACACACTCGCGTGCACACACTTACCAACACACGAGAAGGGGCGGCAGACATCTGGTACATGGAAAACTATGATTAATAGGTTAATTAGAAACGGGCTCATCAAATTCACTTTGAACATCAGGAAAGAAAAATGGATCCGCACGTGACGCCCTGGACGGATTTGCCGGCCAGAGATGGGCGCCGTTTTTCCTGTGTGACAGTTTATCACGGCCCGGAAAGAGCTGATGCAGCAAGCGGGCACTGCACTCTTACAAGTAGTGGCGTCCAATTCCTCTCTGTCAGAGTAATCAACTTTTACTGGTATCCGCCCGCTCTCCTGAGTTCCTCTGCCAGGCAAATGTGAGCGCTTGGCGAGGTTAAGCAGCTAGCCAAAAATGTAGCCCGGGCGACTGAGAGGCCAACGCTGAATTTCAATGACCTGTCAGAGTCGCAAACAAAAGCCGACGCCGGCTGCTCCGCTCCGACTGCTGCTGCTTTACATTATTTTTACATTCTGGAAGGAAAAACAGCTTAATGCTCCAGAGTCCCGCGCACGCCTCTGAATATTTAGCCCGGGCCCGCTGACATTTTGATGAGTGAAGCCTCTCCGGCGGCGCAATATTGGGACGGATATTTTCAAGAGCCGGGGTGCGTGTGACGGACGGCTGTTTTGTCCCCCGCCAGATCGTTCATTCACCCAAACGCATTTTTTATCGCGGAGGCTGGGGCCGCGGAGGCTAAATTTGGCCTCACTTTGATGCATTCAATTTCCCCGGCTCGTCTCTCATGGCTGTGGTAATTGCGCCGTGTGCCTGTTTAGAATCCCTGATGTTTTGACTGCATAAGTAATATGCGTCATCATTTCATCCCGAGTGCTACATTAAGGAAAAAGGGAGTGGGAATATACGGGGTGGAAAATTGGTCTTTATTACGAGGGTGAGGGAAAGCATCCTGTTATTAAACATTTATAACTTCTCAATATTGCGCTGTGATGACAGATTTCTTCAATGACATCTGTATTTCATTTTAGTTTTCCGGAGAATGGACATAAGTGTCAAACCCATGTGGATATTAGAATGAATGTACGTAATATAGCGTGAAAAATGTATATCTGAGCTGCTGGATGTGTTTTTGACACTTAATGTTGCTGAGCTGGATATTTGATATGCACAGATTATATTAAAGGGGGATTTTTAAAATGAAGCTGATTTGTGAAAAGCCGCGGGATGCAACGACGCTCTCAAACTGTGCTCGCTAATCGCTCCGCTAATCATCCATTTCCACATTATTTTGTCTAAGTTAATGGGATCACTTCCCCGTGGCCTGAGATCAGATCGAGATTTATAGAAATTACAAAATAAAAACCCATCATGCGCTCTAGAAGTGAGAATAAATCTTAATTGGGCTTTTGTTTAGAAAATGATATACTGATGCTAATACCAAATGTAGCATTTAGTCATAAAAAAATGGAAGTGCTCCTCTCATCAGGATATTGTGGTAATTCAATCTAATTAAGTAAGTTAATATTATAACAATGTGCACCTTTTTTTCTAAAATTAAAAAAGAAGAATTTAAGTTAAAGTTTTTGCAATACGATTCTGAATATTTAAAGAAGCTCCTCCCCCTTCCCCCTGCCTCTACAGCTCCTCCCACCCGAGAACAGGACACATGATTGGCAGTCGAGCTGAGTGGCGCCCCTTGTGGCGAATGGTGGAATTCATGGGGCTCAGAGATTTGATTTCATCAGTAGGAGGCATGAATTCCAGGTCTATTACTTTAAACTAAGTCTCCACACCGTCCCTTCAGCTGCTCAGCCTGACGTTGCGTGAGCTGTGAACTGATGGGAGGAGGCACCCGGACGTTACTGCAGGACTATGATCCATGAACAAATACACACGTTTTAGGATGAAAGGTCAGAGAGAAACACTTTGCGAACATATTTGTAAACGAAAAGGAGCTTTAAGAGGCTCCTGCCAATCCACAAATGTCCATTCACAGACCAAAAGACATGCTAAGTGAATGCCAAACATCTCCAGAATGCTACACAATGTTAATGATCCTGGTTGAACTTAATTAACCGAAAAATGGTGTCACTTTTAAATAATATCAGTTTTGCTGTGCTGATCATTGCTTTTCCCAGATACAACATTACATCAAACATCACACAAATACACATACTTGGTGTTAAAGCCAGTGGAGGTTGGGGTGAAGGAAGTCAACGAGGCCGAGCCTACCGATGCCACCCGAGACTTCTGTACCCATGTCTGCTTCAGCCGCTGTGGGCAGCAACTGGGGCCTCCGACACCATCACGACCCTCGCTGACCTGCCACAGAGAAAAGCAGAGGGTTAGGAGGACTGCGCACCTGATGAGACAGAGGTCGAAGGTCAGGCGCGGCAGCAGAGGGAGAGGGAGAGGGGGAGGGGGAGGGGGAGGGGCGGGGCTGACACAGAGGTCGCGTGGACTGACAGCATTCGGGAATGTCAGCAAATGTGAAATATTTGTGTGCCGGAGCAAGAGCGCGTGGTAAAGTGAGAGCGTGGCGAGTGTATTTCTGGGGCCTGTGTGCGTGCCGACGCGCCATAAATAATGGATGAGCGCAGAGATGGGAGCGCGGTGCCGGCAGCGGCAACAGGAGAAGCCACCCCTGCCAACCTCGTAAAAACCGGGCATTAGGAATTCACCGAGCAGCGGGGGAAGAAGATAGCATTTCTCTCCTGAAAAATCCTCGGCCATTTGGTGCCACATAAATTTCTATTTTCCCGGAGCGTGCAATCTTTATTTTACGCCGGGTTTCCTCTGACCTGGACCGAGCGGGTCACATTGGCCCGGCAAGGAACAGACAACTGCAAAAGACCCTGAAAGGGTCTGGAGGTGACACTGGAGAGGAAAGTATTTGTTGAATGAATTTCTCAAGATGTGAATAAATGTGATTCTTCTCAGTGCGTTTAGAAACAGAAGCTCCTCACCCACTCACAAGTCAAGACCCCGCGGCTCCACAAACACACAGCCGCACTTTCAACCGCTCGAAAAAAGACTAAAGCTAAATTTATACGTTATTATTATTCCATTATGTTGTATGGTGATTGATTTGCATTTCACCCTGCTGATCTCTACGGCGAGAACACGACTCCATCATTTGTGCACCGCCGAACGCAGAGGCAGAGATGCGCCGACCCAAAAAACTGCTGCGCGTCTCCTGCGGGCCAGAAGTCTCCCTCTGCCCTCTAATCCCCGCCTCAGCGAGCGGTCGAGGACGCCACGCTGCCTCTGGCGCCCGACGGTGCCAAAGCCCGGCTTTGCCGCGGTACCGGTGCGACAACGTGCCAGCCCAAAAAAGGTCAAGTGGAATCCCCACTCGCTTTATAATCTTCCTTTCTCGTGACACCTCAGCCTGCTGCCAGAGCCACATACTGGGATATGACAGGGAGGGGGGGGCGTGGGGGGGGACGTGCGGCGGATCGGTCGCCATTTGGTGCGCGCTTTTGTTCAAACTGTCTGGCTGAAACACGAGTACGCTGTGGTTTTTGTTATATCTTATTGCTTAAGTGGGTGGCTCTCGTATTGAATGCCAAACCCTGCGAGCGTTTTGTGCCTCATTGTTGCTACGTTACCTCTTCTAAACGTGCGATATTACACGGCCCACGTGATTTGACATGAAGAAAGATGCCAGAAAACGCTCAACGCCGTCTTAACAAGAGATAATTTGGTGCACTTGTGGTGGAAATGTCTGCCTGAGCCTGCAGCGCTTCAACCATGTGCTGGCAAGAGGCTGCTGAGGCAACCAGCGTCTGAATGAGCCGGATGCTCCGGGCGGAATTCTGTCATTGCTCGCATCATTAATATATTTCATCAAGCACAGAACTTAGCGAGCGCTTCTGTCGTCTTCTGGTGTGTTTGGTTGGTGGTTTCAGAATGATCTCATCTCGCCGCCTCTTCCTGTTCCCGGACGATTCAGAGATACGATCATTCATCTAAAACTCCATTCAAGCTCTTTGCCGAGCTTTTATCTGTTTTAAACATAAACACATTTTACATTCTTACTATACATTGAGCATCATCAGTATTATTTGATATTAGTGATCGTGTTATCAGATTGAGCCACTAAATGCCAAAGTGAATTGGGGCTGATCAGTGATTTAGTCCTGGTTCTGCATACTTCTCTCTCTCCCTCTCTCCCTCCCTCTCTCCCTCCCTCCCTATCTCACTTGCACACACGCATAAAAGTTGTTCTGACAGGTGTGGTTGAATCTAGCTGCTGGCACTCTGGGTTTTATGACGAGAGGCTGCTGAGAGGACAGCACAGCCGCTGCCTGGCAGGTTGCCGTCGGGACACACACACACACACAGCTAGCGCGTGTGTACACAGTGTGACAAGACATGGGGTTATGCATGCTAATGGGGTGTATGACATGATGCCCCAAAAAAACATTCACACCTAGGAGAACACACACACACACACACACACACACACACACACACACACACACACACACACACACACACACACACACACACACACACACACACACACACACACACACACACACACACACACACACACACACACACACACACACACACACACACACACACACACACACACACACAGGGAGTGGTTCATTGGCATTACAGTCGCGGCGGAGCGCGGCCGACTCAGAGAGGCTCCCTCAGGCATTGTTTGGGTGTAGCGGCGCCCTCTCACGCCGCCTTTATCGCCGTGCCCGACGGCGTAATAGCGGCGTCACACTCATACCGACGCACACAAAGAGCACTGGTGCATCAAAATGGGAACATCTGCAAACAATTAGCACATAATCTATGAGCCGTCGGCAGCACAGCGAGTCGTGTCTGACCACAGTTTGAGCAGCGGCGACTGGAGAATATTGATTTCATTTAATGCACATAGCAACACACACACTCTCGCACCTATATTCTCGATGGAAATTGATTCGCAAAAAACCCACAGTGGGGTCACTGGGTGGCCGCCGAGCGAGCAGAGTTAATCACACACCGGGCTCTTAACACACTCCTCACACACAATTATGTTCGATTGCAAAGAAACAATGAGAAATTTCTCAATCCCCACGAGGTGCAGCAGAGCCTAGTGGACGCCAGACACACACACACACACACACACACACACACACACACACACACACACACACACACACACACACACACACACACACACACACACACACACACACACACACACACACACACACACACACACACACACACACACACACACACACACACACACACACACACACACACACACACACACACAATATATCCAAGGTCTCTCCAGCACACTCATTATCACACACATGCACACAAACTCCCACGCCCGCCTCCCTTCTCTTCCACAGGCCGACCTTTCCCTCCCACGCCGCCACTTTGTTCTGTTCTGCTCATCTCGGGGCTCTTGTCTGGGCTGTGACCAGCTCGACCAGAGGTGAAGGGCCCTCCATCACTCCCTCTATCCGCCGATTCCACCCCCGGCTCTATTCTCCCCTCGAGAGACGCGGGAGATGAGTCAAGCGCAGGCGGCACAGGAAAAAGCCATCACTGACGCTTTGGCGTGATCAAGAGGAACAATCTAATGTCTCTTTTGACAATCGGGGCAAACAAGCCGTAAGATCCCCCCCATGATTACACATTAAGAAATATTTCATGTTTCATTGCCGGCGACGGGCTTTTTAAAGCGTCACATAAAAACAGACACCGGTCGGAGCGGTGCCAAACGACACAGCACAGCTGGGATATTGTCTGCAGAGATGTAGAATACTAAACAGAGCTCTATTCAGCCGAGCATTACCAGACAAAAGCAGAGACACAAACACAAAGGTAATGTCATATCTGTGGGCTACAGCCGCACGCTCGCCCTTTCTGATCCACACAGAAAGGAAATTACCTCTTGTTCCTGGCAGATTTCTAAAAATGCCACATTTCCACCAGGAGAAGCGCAACGCACAGAGGCAAGTTCAAACATTAGGATATTAAATTGTTGGCTTCCCGACAAACCAGAAAAAGGCGGATTCACACTGAAGCGGTTTCAGCAGAGTGCGAGGCGTGAGGATAAGCATACCGGCTAATAAAATCAGGCATCAAATAAACAGTTAATTAGGTCACTAATGGTGGCTCACACTCGTGGCACTGCAATAAAATTGATTTCGGTGTTTTGCTTAACTGAGTAACTAATCTCCCATTTTCTAGCCATTTCTGCTAATTGCAAAGCAAGGAAAGCGCAGACAGGGGAGCTATATAATTGGACCGGAGACGATTAGCGTAAAGCCTATGAAATGATATCACTTTCATACGCCGTTTGCCTCCGTTCCTGGGCGACTGAGGCAGTGTCGGTTTAAGGAAGTGCCCGTAATAGCTCAAAACGAATTAACCGAAAAAAAACATAAACAGGCACAAATGAGCCTCTAATTGCGCCGCTCGCTCTGCCTGCAGGTCGCATAAGGCGGCGCGGCGCAGCAGAGGAACAGCCAGCCAGCATTAATAAATTAAATCCACAGCAGAGCATGTAGGTAATCCATTACCTATCCCATAGGAGAGCTTCCAGGGAATATCAATCTAGGCAATTAGAGGCGAAACAATAAACTGGGAAAAATAACATGCAAGTCAAGCAGTTTTAATCTATTGAGCCTTGCGTGGGAAGAATAACTTCAAAGTCCGCCAGAGTCATTAAAAGTCCATTTGCCGAAAACACCTGCAGAACAAACGGGGGAATTGGGGAGAAGGAGAGCGAGGTTGGCAGGAGAGCAGCCTCTTATTGGCTGATCTGTGTTAATCGTCTCTGCCATATAAAGCACAACAGCGCTCAGAACTTCACCAGGAGGCTTAGAGCAGGAGAGCGAATCTGCTGCTGCGCTCAGTTTAACAAGCCAAAGGAAACAATGCACACTCGCTGCTGCCATGTGGTAATAAAGAAAATGGAATACATGATGCGTGGAGAAAGAGATTACCTCATTAACTCCTGATTTCTGTTAAAAGGAAGAAAATGAGCTCACTTCATGTGGCCGATTAACAGCCAAGCACAGATATCACACAAACCTCAATCACATGGGAGGTTTCCTAGTCAGATAACAAAGAGGAAAATGATGAAACTAAATGAAAAGAGAAATAAAAGAAACCCTGAGGAAAAGGAGTTTAGCAAAGGCGCGTGTCATCTCTGACTGCTCACTTCACGGTGGCTGCAAGCTGCTGGACCTACCTGCCCGGCAGCACTGCCCTCCATCCTCTCCGCTACTCAGCCGCTTAGTTTCCATTGTACAGGAGGCACAATTTGCTGGAGAGGAGGCTGGAGTCACCTCCCAGCTCGCTCCTCGGCAGCTGCCTGCTGCCTCCTGTACGCTCACTCGAGTGTGTGAGAGTGTAAGACAGGGAGAGGGGAATGTTAGGAAGAGGGCGAGGGAGTGAGTGTCACTGAGAGAGGGAGGGAGGGAGGGAGGGAGGGAGGGAGGGAGGGAGGGAGGGAGAGCAAGAGAGAGAGCAAGAGAGAGAGCGAGCTACAAGCACAAGTCTACCTGCCACAACCCATCAAGACAGCCAGCCTTGGAGACAGCGCCAAATCAACAGCTGGCCCCTGTGTGATGTCAGCGGCTGAACAGCCAGTCACAGCAGCCGAGACCCAACCGGCGCTGCAGAGCGCCGACTGAACCAAAGTCACCAGCTAAATGGGGCTCTTCATTAGCTACTCTGCTTTAGGGTGGAGGCGGGGTTCGGAAAAGGGGGAAAGGGCAGTCAGGGACATAGGATACAGGGAAAGAGAGCATGAGGAGGAGGATGAGAAGATGAGGAAATGGAGGGTGGGAGGTAGAGTGGGAAAAGAGGAATGAAATCAGCGCGAAAAGAGCAGAGAAGAGGCGTAAAATGGAGAGAGGGAGAGAGAGAGAGAGAGAAGACGTGCAGGGAGGAGGCGAGGACAGGCGAGGACAGGGGACGCCAGCAACGTGTCCGCGGCCAGCTAGGTGCGCAGAGACCAGGTGGAGAGTCGATGGGGAGGCGCTGGCCGCTGAGAGGCCAAGCTGTTCGCTGGGCTACCTTCCCATTAAAGCTGGCACCCCGCTTTCACACAAGACCACAAGGATGCAGCTAATCGCACTAACTCAGAGAGCCACTACCTGAAATAACAACCTTTCATACAAATACGACTAAATAATATAGCTCGATACATATTTTGGTAAACGTGGTGTTAAGTTATAGGTGGTTGAGCTAGAAGACAACATGGCGACTGGAGGAATTAAAGAGTAACTTCACGTTCACTCTCCTCCGTTTCATCTAAATCTGTCCTTCGTGATGGAGGCAGATTTAACAGAGGGAGAAAAACGCCTCCAGAATTCACCTGGAGAGATTATTTCACGGCAAAATCGAGTTCTCCTTTTATTCCCGTACGCGGTATAATCACCATGAGGATTGGACCGATTAAGAACTCCCAAAAAAAGGAATCGGCTTCATGAATGACTGGCGGGTTGTCTGAGATTCAGGACGTCACACACACAAGGCCTATTTCCACCTGAGTCCACACTGCCATAACGCCATTGTTTTAGTCCTCTCAATCACTCAGACTAACGGCAAACACAGTGGGTGGAAAAGTTCCTGCTGTCACTTAGCAACCAACACCCGGCGACGACAAACTGATGCGATCCAGTCCTGCCTCATTATTGTACCATTTGCTATGCCAGGTCTCTGAAGAATTTATTATTGTGCTTCCTTAATCTCACGAAAAGGTCACTAACTCAACAAACAATTTATGGATAGACGGTTGAATTATTTAATGGCCCAGACCAAATATTATAGAAGAGACAGATTTCCCCCTTGGAAGGTGATGAATTATTTAGTCACGGGGCCACATCTTTGGAGAAAGCTATTACACAGCATCCTCAACCTCAGTATCGGATAATGTCATCAGCTCCGAAAATGCCTCAACCAGAGTAATGAACGGTCAAGAGAGGAGCAGCCACTGTGGCCTGAGCAGACCCACAGCAGACAGGACCGGGCAAGACAATTACAATCTATTAAAACCTGCTTCCACTTCCAGATAGAAAGGACAATGAAGCATCCAAGCAAAGCATATAGCATATACTTATTACATTACACTGTCAGCTGGAATTATGAGAAGAATCCTGCAGCAACGCTCTGCCAGCTGGTGCAAGTAAGGAAAAGAAGTGATCAATTTATATGCAAAAAAAGACTTTATTCTAGTCTGGGTTTAACCAAATTGAGAGCCGCGAGATCAGGATTCCAACAGCACTAATTACAGTCATTATTACCCACCAGGATCTGTTACAGTACAGTACAGTACACACACTACACAGGTCTTAATACAGATCCTACAGAAAGGAAACAGCCTGCCTCCGCACCCTAAGCCAGCATCCAGCAGGCTTCACTGGTACCTTGATGAAAATGATACCATCATCATGGCAGCAATTTAATCTTTCTGTGCGCGTGGAAATGGCAATAATACTTTCGCTTTAGTGCACCAGGGCTATATTGGGCATGGGTTCCTAATTAAACAAGGGACAGAATGAGTTAGACCGCTGCATGTGTGATTTATGAGCTTTTACCAACATCGGCCTGGTCCAAGTGAGATTTACTGTACATTAATAATCCTCTACTGCCACTAATGCAGTGAGTGAAAAATATGCACAGACAATCAAATCTGTCCAACCTTAGCATTGAAATGTGTAATTCTGTAATTAAACGACATTTCTGTACATTCATCACATCTGAAGCAAAAATTCTGTTCATCTATAAATTGACTAAAAGTTATTTTTGTCTGCCGAAATGCTGCATTAAATCACTCCGCCCTAATTTGATCAAGTCTGGGTTGGTTTCCAGGTACCGCTGCAACACAATACATTAATACACCGGATCGTTTAATAATCTACAATATGTACATCGAATCCTGTCATAAAATGACATACATAACATATCGTACCATATACGTGAGATGATAAGACATATAAGGGCGTTTTTGTACATTTCAGCTCCTTAAATACGATCGAGTCGCTCCTGCACGGCGAGACCACTACGCCAAACTACATTGAAAAATCTCGCAATTTCACAATTCCTTGTTAATAGACAAAGCCATTTGCCCCGGACAACATATGTTAACACAATCTGATAAATAATACTTAGAGGTAATCTTCGGCTAAGATAAAACACTTACTCGAGCAGTTTATAAAAGCATTAGTCTGGTAAAAAGCCTCGTTTTGTAAGTAAAACAGGCTAACACTACACATTGGCTCGTTGGTGCATTCAACGTTGACGTTATTTGCTAGTAGCGGAGCCGTAAAACAGGTCTGAAAGTTCATATAATACTGATTTATGTGTTATTTGGTCTAACAAATGAGTAATAAATTGGGTGGTAGTTCGTTGCGAGTGGGAGAGGCTCGTAGCGCTTCGTTGCCGAAAAGAAAGCGATTAGCTTACTTGCTAGAGTTTTGTACTAGATTTGGCGTTGGAACATGCTGATGCTAAGCTACCTTGACGATGAGGCTTGCTAGCGCCGTACACGGCCAAACACCGGCGCCCTCAGCTGTCACGCACTAGCAAAGGGGACGTGTTTATTGCTAACAAGCTAAGCGTTACATGATATTTAGCACACCGACAACCGTCACCCTAAACCCGCGGGCCCGGTGTTCGGGATATTGTCGGTATCTAACGTCACCTTACCGCTTTGATTTACAGCCGAAGCAGAGGTCTGTGCCGCGGTGAAGTAGCTCGAGCTTGAGCGCGAGCGAGCGAGCAGCAGGCTGGCAGAGTGCGTCAGCCCCGTACGTCCGACACGCAGGGTGCTGGAAATATGTCACGTCGAATCCGTTGTTGGGGTTTTCTGCGAAATGGAAGCAAATGACAGCGTGTTAGACCGTTTATCTTTTTTACGCGATATAAGTATCGGTAATTCTGGGTGAAATGAGATCATATCGCCATATAAATACCTGGAAGTTGCGCACAACTTTCAAGTAGAACCGCTCATGTTTCTGCGGCGGGCTGTCTGGTGAAGGTAAACCGAGTGTACCTGGACTTTGCCGCGAAACTTTTTGGTGTTTCAGATAAGTCCGGTTTTCAAATGCTGATTGCGTGCTACGCTCCGGTGTACGGCCTCATCCGGTAGGCAAACACGTACACGAAATGAAAGTTATATCGGTCATCTTATATTTATCTCGTCATAAGTGGCTTAGCACCATAGTTTTGGACATATGGACATAACGCACTCGTTACACAGTTGCTACATACACAGGCCACGATTCGCGCTGTCATTACATTTCTCCTCTGCTTTAGTAATTTGCAAGCTAAGTATAGCTACTAACAGTTTAACGCGTATGGTGTTAAGTTGTTAGATCATGTGTATAATCTTGGTTATAGTTAGAATTTATTAGAGTACAGTTGATCAATTTCACATCAAAAGTGACGTTAGCTTCCGGTAATCATGGCAGTAATAGTTACCTAATTGCGAATGTCAATAAGCGCTTCTACAGACTTTTGTTTGTAATGCTTTTATTTCTAAAGGCTCGCGTCCTTAGTTCCGGTTAATGTTCATCGCTTTAGCTGAGGGCTATTCTGCTACATGTGGCTATTCTGAACATTTGTACTTGTATATGCATTTTGTTTAGACAAGTAAAGCACCAACATGCGTCGGCGATAGTTTGATGTATAGCTGGTACATTTAAAGAAAAATTAATTACCTTTATGGAACAGATGGTTCGTGTTTGTGATGTTTCATATAGCTAGCTAAACCTGCAAGATGCCTTCAAGACCTGAGTTTGTTACGCCAACACAGAAATCCAATAAATGGTTCGGAAATTCATTAAATGGCACCCTATAAGGAAATCCATTTGTTCTTTATATTTCATTTCAGATTAGATCCACGCAACACAGTTTAATGTGTTGCAGTAAAACACGCATACCACGTATATTATCATTTTAATTGTTACAATTATGCAGCAAATATAAAAGCTGTGATATACAGACATCACCTAACAAGAATTATTCACGTACAGTAACAACCAGTAACATAATAATGAAAGCATAAATACATCACTGTTGCTTTTATTTGTAGAGAATAACTTGCTCTGTTTAGAATATTTGTGTTTTCACGTGAAGGCAGCATAGGAACAGCACCACATTAGGCCCTGAGGCTTCCTGTGGCAACATGCAAAGAGTTCTCCATCATCATTAAGTTGATGTTAATAGTTAAATAAAATAGTCAAAAGATGCAATTACGCTCTAAGTCCTGTTTCCCCCCTTTCTTCTAGAAATATAGCCTGAAATCAGTGACTAAGCAAGCACTAAAACTGACGAGGGCTCAGTAATGGAAATAGATGATAATGGACCTCAGCCCTCCCGCAAGATGTCCGCAGCAACTGTCAGGCCTTCCTCCCAAGCTCCTGCAGCGTCTGATGCCTTTCCAAATGGAGGGGGTAGAATTTGCCTTATCCAGGAATGGAAGGTAAGCAGCGCTGATTGCATCTTTATTGTTTGTTTGTCAATTAGTCAGCCTTGATTATGATGTCTGTGTATTCAGGAATGTCTTTGGAGGATGTGAATGCTGATTATAAAGGTCGGCTTGTTTTTAGTTGTTCTGCAAATTGAATATATTGCTGGTGGAAGAATTTAATTGATGTTTATAAATTCAATTGAGTCTGCAAACATCAGATTTAGTTCCTCTTTTTGAAGCAGGACCATTGCATTTACTCTGTGCACACAAACTAAACCAGCAGGACACTCATATATGTTGTTAAGTACATAGTAAAGTATAAGTACAATGTTGTATTTGCAGCTCTGAATGGCTGGGAGAGGCGGCCATTTAGCTGCTATAACCATCATTTCTATATGGCGGCATCGATAATCAAAACTCAAACTCACATTTACTACAGAGAGTCTTTGATGTAATGTGATACATCAGCAGCGAGATAAGAGCAATAGAAGTTGGTCACTGTCATGCTTTGAATTCAAATAGGGCAAATCTGCCGTATCTCAGCCAGGGAGAACTCCTGCCGCATCCTCAATGTGTGATTTAGTCTAATAAGATGTTATTTTTGCAAACACATTTTGCCTAATGCAGCTTTAAGGCAGGCTGACCCACCTCACCGACTCGCAGGGAGAGAAAATGTATTCCCCGCCAACTTATAATGGCCCACTCATTATAAATCTTCAAAAGAGTATGTCAATATATTCTCAAATCAGAAGGTCGGGTTCTTTGAAAACAGTGGAGTCCATGGGAAGTTTGTCGTTGGCTCTTAAATCTGCTAAGTGTTGAGCGTGAGTAGTAGGACTCGTCCAGTTCTTGTCCATTTTCCTCTTCCCTGAGTCAATGTACACTCGGGTGTCTCAGGAAGGTCAACGCAGGGGGAGCCAATCTGAGCGCCGCCACCGTTGTGCCGGGTGGCCATATTGATTTGGGAACACTGGGAGGCAGCGCTTTGTTACATGGGCGGGTCAGAAGTCAATTGGCTCTGGCTGCACCGCGTGGACAGCCACCTCAGTCAATTGGCATCGATGTGACAGTAAGAGCAGCGCGGCCAAGCGGCGTCTCTCAGGGGGGCGCGAAATGGAAATGGCATTAGCGCGAGATATCAAAGGAGGAAGGAGCCGCTGAAGTAAAGTGAAAACGCTCCAAGTTTGGTGCATATGCATGTTATCCGTGTGAGACGTTACATCTCACGTATGTATAAACACGCTTCACACAGATGAAAGGGTGATTACAAGTTGGTAATGATGCTATTTTTAATGGTAAATGTGACATTTCTGCGCGTCTGTGGCTCCCCCCTAATGGGATTATGCACACAGCAGGGTGCGGTTCAGCAAATGGCATGGAATTAGAGCTGCCAGTTTGTATCAAAACTACCTAAAAGACTGTAAGAGCGTAGAGAAAGGCTGTTGTTCGCAATGTAACCTTTCATTTTTATGCATTTATGTATCCATTTTATTGTATTTTTCTTCCCGTGCATATGTGGCATTTGCAAAGGTTAAATCTGTATAACATCATTTTTAATCATCCGGTTTTGGTGTTCGTCCTGGCGTGTCGGCGTGAGACCAACACGCGTGTAGGCCTCGGTCGCCTAGGTAGACCAGAACGCATCGCAGCCGCGCCGCGTGTCGCATCTGTTCGGATGGGGAAGAAGACAAAGCAGTCTGACGTGCAACAATAATAAAGAACAAATGGCAGCCTTTCATTGCCAAATAACTCCTGGATGCACTGAACAAAGATGGATGGTGAATATCTGACAGCGTAGGAGCGTCCGTGGGCGGATGTTCTCCTTTTATTCTCGTAGCCATTGTGTCATTTCCCATCCAGAGCATCAAGAGCGCTGAACCAAAACATCAAATGTTGTTGCAATCCAGATACTTATGGAGCTCGCTGCGCCTGTGTAGGAGGGCGAGCGGAATTTTTATGGCGTTAGATAAAGGAGAATGTGGGGATGTAGAACAATAACAAACACATTGAGTTGTGCTTGAATGTATTATGTGGAAAGTTTGATTGCGGTTTTCCCTCCCAGTTGTAACATTTCAATGCAACCTCCTGGATTCCTGCACCTCATACGTCTAATTTAGCCTTAAAGCACTATTCCATTAAAACCCTTCGGCGGTCACCTCCATTAAGGTGTAGGCCTGCGCCCGTTCGAGTTTGCCGCCTCCGTCACTCCGCTCTGATCTGTCCGGAATTTTATTGCAAGTGACTAGCCGTGCTTTTATTCAATAAGGCGGCGCTCTGCTGATGTGAGAGGAGATCAATAAGCGCCGAGCGTCGTCGTCTCTCCTCTTGACGGTCGAATTACGGGGAGAAATCCATTCCCTCGACGGAGCCTACTCTCCGTCCGCACACACACACACACACACACAAACACACACACACACACACAAGTTGATGTGTTTATGCTGTATTTGTGTCGCCCCATTAAGTATTGTTCAGAATATAGATGCCGCACAGAGTGGCTCCATAAAATCATTTGCGCCACTCACCGCCCCGGTTGGATTTTGTTGTACGAAGCAGGGCGGAGACTCGGATGCGGTGCCACCCCTGTCCAAGTGTCGTAAAGACTTCCTTTTGTCCACCCCTGCTCTCATCTCGCCAAGCGTGACATTTGTGACAGTGTGTGTCCTCCTGTCGACAGAAACCATTGAGACTCAACTTAGATTCTAATCACAAAAGCGACTTTGGCATCAGTCACTTGACACCTTCCATACCTTCCAATCAAAGAATAAAAGTTACACAATCAAGTAAATATTGAGTTTTAAATGTCATACTTACGGCTATTTTCATTCAATTATAAAATTAATCTGGAAAGTAATAGATTTAAATTTTAGCATCAAATTACTTTTGCAATAAATTTGAGCCTTCTAAATGATAAAGACTTCCTACTTTCCCCCAAACCAAATAAACAATCAAGCAGATATAGTTGTTTTTATTGTTATATATGTGTTTGTTATCCATAACTTGTGTTGGTCTCTATCTGCAACGAGCGACAATTGAATTAATCCTCAATTCTCGCTCTGACTTCCTGTTTTAATAAGAGCGCAGGTCCAGAGCCATGACACCTTCAAAGCCAGTTGCGGCATGGAAGGAGCGGCAAGAGAGAGCGGCCGGTGTTAACACGTTATCTGAAGCAGTTGATTCAGCACGTTCGCCCCGGACGAAATGGGTGGAAATAGACCTGTGAATTATTAATGCAGACAAAAGGAGATTCAGTAGACGCTGCAGCATGAAAAGCAGAAACAACTTAACAGCTCTGCATCAGTCACTGCCTTTGCCACTTATTCACTGATCGTTGAGCAACAACATGCAACGTGTAGAAGTTTTTAGTATTTCGCAATAACAGAATCCACCAATATCTCCCGCTGGAAGTCCTATATTTGCTAAATGTTGGATAATTTATGCTGGAGGCTCAGAGGCAGGCTGCCTGTAAAGAGAAGTGTCAGGGTAAAAGCACCATTAGGGCCTAACGCCATTTACTGTAATAGCAACAGGAGAGCGAAGAGCGTAATGAAAAACGGGCGAAAGACAGCAGACCGCAATCTAACAGACGCAGCGCTCGGCGTGATAGGGAAAGCATCAGGACGCCGACAATTACGAGTCCCCAGCTGCATCGGGCATCTTTATTTAAGACTTTCCCTCAGACAAAGTGTTGACCTGGAATCCTGCACGCGTGGCTGTGTCGTTAAAAAAGTTGTAATTCTTTGCTGAGCATTGCTTCTTCTTCTCCTTCTTCTTCTTCTTCTTCTTCTTCTTCCTCTCTCAGACATTTGCCACAGCCCTCTGCTTAAGTTTGGAAGGAGGGAACCTTTAAGTGAAACCTTTTAAAGTAAAAAGCTGAGCAGTTCTTCATCGTTACACAAACAGATAATTGTGGATGGCCGCATTTAGCAAACGCTGGGTGTGAACTTTTTTAAAAGTTGTACTCACTCATAAGCGCCGCCATCATCTTACGAGGCAAACAAATTGTTTCATCGCCAAAACTTTTGATTGATTTTCCGCTAATTTAGGTCAGAATCCAGCAAAGTACGCACAGAACTGCACACAGAGCTGAGTCGACTCATTCTGATGCCCCTGGGCCGTGGCACCCAAGAGCCCCCTGACATGTCCGTGTAAAAGTAGATACTCAGCATGCATCCGCACAAAGGCAGAGCCACAATGACAAGGCTGCCTCTCTTATAAGATACCGTAAGTGAAAAGGTCGTGGATGAACACAATCCACCGCCCCGGCCACGCTGATAACAGCCAGCTAAGCTCTTACTGCACCATTAATCTCCATGTCGGCACCCGGTTGGATATCGTCTGCACCTGATGAGGTGGCGAGCGCGGCGTAGCACCTTTGGCGCCAGAATTGCAATGCAGAGTCCAACCTCCTGACCGGTGCTTTTATCGTCCGTGGCAGGGCGCAGGTTTAGTCCAGAGCGCGGGGGTTAGACGGGGCCAGGCTGAACACATCATTGTGCAGAGGTCAAAGCCATCAAAGCGTCCCCGGCCAGCGGCTGGGAGGCGACGGAGCCTGGTTTCCCTGACACTTTGGGGCCGGTGGGTTTCAGAGATAACATTAGAGAAGATGCTGCGACGGGGGCCGTGCTGTTGTCAGGCAACAGCGCCGCAGCATCCTCCCAGTCTCAAAGCGTCAAGACGACACTCAGGTTATTTAAAGAAGGATGATTAATGTGTTGAGAAATGGCAAGCACCTGCCCCAGTCACCCCTCCCCCCCTGTTTGTGCGTATGTGTGGGTGTGTGCGCAAGCAAGTGTGTGTGGGTGTGTGCGTTTACATGTGTCTGCATTTGTGTGCTCACACCTTTTCACTTTTGTTCATGACTGTGTGTGTGTTGCCTGTGTACTTTTGTAGGTGTGCATTTGTGTGTACTTATCCGTGTGTGTGTGTGTGTGTGTGTGTGTGTGTGTGTGTGTGTGTGTGTGTGTGTGTGTGTGTGTGTGTGTGTGTGTGTGTGTGTGTGTGTGTGTGTGTGTGTGTGCGCATTGCGCTGACTGGGCCGGTGTGCTGGCAATTAGAAAAACCACCAGTGGCAAGGTGCACATTAATCATGTTCCTCAGCTGAAAGAGAGAAATGGGGCGGAGATGGGGGGAGGAGGAGGAGGAGGAGGAGGAGGAGAAAGAATAATGAGAGGCTGTGTCTGAGGCATTCAGAGCGCCGCTGTGCCACTGTTTGGTCTGACACCATGTTGGAAGCGTTTATGAATAAGCAAGGTCACGACAATGGGCCGAGAGAAGCAGAGGGCTTCTGTCGGCACTTTGTCCACGGGGGAAAACTTTGGAATGTACGGGAAACGCGGAGAGGACGAGCGATAGAATCTCCAGAAAGAGGAGAGATGTCTTCCCCTGGAGATAACGAGATAAACGCTCTCCTCCAGATCTTGAGAATATATAAATAATATGTAGATTTTCTGTAGTAAGGCCTAAAGCTGTTTCAGCCTGATTGAACAGAAATGCGAACATTCCCGCTGCTCCGTCGATGCTATAGGAGGATAATTCCCGTAGTGATTAGGCCGGCGTGGCAATATCCGCAAAGCATCGTGTCGGCCGGGAAAACAACTTTTCCCGAGTACGAGAGAAAATGATCTCATTATCTTGGGAAAACATTTTTTCAGAAAGCATAACATTGATATTGCCGGTCCTCTGTGTGTGTGTGTGTGTGTGTGTGTGTGTGTGTGTGTGTGTGTGTGTGTGTGTGTGTGTGTGTGTGTGTGTGTGTGTGTGTGTGTGTGTGCATGGCTGTAATACACCTGCAGGAGCTCATTATGAAGTCATATGCAGCTCATATGGTTCATAAAGAAGGTGTAGGAATGTACAAGAGCCACGGTGATTCAGTGTGTTTACACGCACACTCAAACTTTGACTCTTTGCTCTTAAAAGGTTTTCTCGCCCATCAGGTTCTATCAGTAGGAGGCGCTACAGAGACGGAAACCAGTGTGTAGAATTTGTTGCCGTGAAAGCTCTGATCTACTGTGTTCTGATATGACATCACAGGTTCTCTGTAGACTTTAAGATGGATGGAAACATAGACATTAAGTGAGAGATGCTCATATGTGCGGCGGACCGAAACTACTCCAGGCTTTGCATCCTTCCGTGAGCTCTAGCAGACAATTTACCCCACTGAAAATCCATCTGATAAAGTTCTTCTTTGTTTTGTTTCCCACAGATGTATGATTGCTGATGAGGTAAGCACACACACACACACATTCACGTGCACACACAGGCTGGCTCAGAGAATCTATTTCTCCCCCCCCCCATCCCCCCATCCCCCCACCCCCCCAAAAAAAATGAACCCGAGACTTCGCTGCCTGCCTTCCAAATTAATTTGTCAGCCCGGCGCCGCACTCCCACGTGCCTAATCAGTTTTGACACAAGAATCATTCTGAGACCTTATTACTCTTGGGCCTCACATCAACCGGGCCGTCATATGCAATTTACCGCAGAGTCACCGCCCGATTGACTTGTTTTTCTCCCCTGGCCGCGTGTTTTTGATTTGGCTGGCCCAGATGGGTCTTGGGAAGACGGTGCAGGCCATCGCGGTGGCCCTGGCCTTCAGGGAGGAGTGGCCTCTCCTGGTGGTGGTGCCGTCCTCCCTGAAGTACCCCTGGATCGAGGAGCTGGAGAGGTGGATCCCCGAGCTGGAACCCGGAGACGTCAACCTGGTGGAGAGCAAGAGCCACACCATGTAGGTCATCCCACCCCTCCCCCTCTCCTCCCCAACACCTGTAACTCTTTGTGACACGCCGCCTGCCTTCACCTCCAACCACTCTCCTTCTACAAGCCGTCCAGAAATACGCAGAATGATTCTTCCCTTCAGATTCAATATTCTCTAACTCCAAGCATAACAATAATAATTATAATAAAACATTTATGATTACACGTGGCGAGCGCCGAGAAAATTCTATTACAATGCCTCCTCTGAATCAATTTTGCCTCATATAGACAACAAATAAGTAATCAGCCAGCAGGCGTTTTATTCATCAGAGTTGTAAGAAAGACACCGCCTGGCCAATATCCAATCTTTGAATAAAAGGCAAATATTGGCATCAGATGAACGGGTTTATCAGAGGATATAATGTGTTGAAAGGGAGGAAGCGGCGGCGTGAATGCTCAGACTCTCACTCCATTAGTAATCTGATGAAAGGTTAAACAGTGAAGACGTTTAAAAGAAAGACGAACATCCTCCTTTCAGTAAATGAGCTTATTATTAATTAAAAAGACACATTTCTTCTTCTTCTCCTGCATATCCAGACCTGTGATCTCTGAGGCCCTTTGTGCTCACTGAACTATGCCGAGCCCATAATCTCACCAATTACATACTCCACACGTAATCCATAGTCTCATGCCTTTGTATGGATGTGCTGCAGCTCCTGTGTTATCGGAGCTCGAGAAGAAGTCGCGATCGCATAACGAGCGGCGCGGTTTTGTCCCGTTTCCGTCTCACAGCGCCTCTTCTTCTTCTTCGTCTCCAGACAGACAGACAGTGCTAGCGGCGTGGCATAAAAGAGAAGGGAGGGAAAAAGATGGCCGCACGCGCTCACTCACAGAACCGCAGGGCGTGATCGATGGAGAGGAGGGCTGACACATTATTCTCAAATTGCGGCTCGGTGTCAGGAGCCGCGGAGGCCCAGACACCTCGACAGAACTGACAGACAGATCGCGTCGGGGTGATGTCTTCAAATTCTCTAAGCAGGAAGTGTAGGAAGGGGGGGGGAGGGGTGCTGCGGCGAAGCATCCTGCCTTATCCTCACAGTTGTTTGTATTGATCAAAGTTTGCGTCGGCTCACGACGTTGAATTGAACAGCCTGTTCTCGCTTTCATCCCCTCAACTTTCCCCTACTTCCTTCCTTCTTTCCTTTTCTCTCTGATGGAATGAAGCAAACTTTTCCGTGTTTGTGACTCGGAGGGAGAGAAGCTGCACCTCACATCACAGACGAGGCGCAAAGAGGTTGTGAAAACCCTTCTGGGGGGAAACGTGTCCTCGCACTGGATGTGTTAATGACTGAACGGAGGAGCGGGGAAAAAGATTATGCAGCACCTCCGCTTAGTGTTTTGGCTCCCTTATTTCTTTTATAGAGAACATGAATGGCACCTTAGCGTTGTCGGCTCTGCAAAAAGCAGAGAATTAGAGCCTGACAGACGCTCGGGTGTTTTTTTCATTCCTCGGAAAAAAAGATTTGTCTGAAGTCGCCTCGGTGCTTTTGCATCCTGTGCTTTGTTTGTGTTGTGTTGTGCAATAGCTTGGAAAATATAGAAATTGCCATAGATCCAAGGAGAGGCGTCGCATCCAAGGAGAAGCGTCTCTTTAGAGCTGCAGATGAGAGGATGGAGGAAAGGCAGCCCTGTTCTGTCACCGGCAGTGTGACCGTGTGTGTGTGTGTGTGACTTAACATTTATCAAATATCCACACACCCGTTTTGACCCGTCGAGGTTGGGTTGTTATGTCAAGAAGAACCAGAGCGTTTGAAAGGATGTGGACAGTTTGTGCCGGTCTTTGTGGATGTTAAAGGTGAGACGCTTCTATCGCCTACAGCTGCAGCCATAATGGCAGCTCGGTAGCCGTTAGCAACGCTGCCTCACCCAAAGAAGGTCCTTGGTTTGAATTCCCATGCCTGCCACGGCCCTTTGTGTTTGGGATTTGCACGTCCTCTCTCCATCCGTCCGAGTTCTCCCCAGGTTCCCCGGTTTTCCGCCACAATCCAAACACGTGCCAGGTTAATGCCCCTGCCATTGCCCTTGACCAAGGCACTAGACGAGACCTGGCGTTGGTGCCCGGGTGCCACACTGTGCCGTCCCACTGCTCCTGATAATTAGCACAGGTTAAATGCAGAGGACAAAGTTTGCTTGTTTGCTGACAAAGAGGATGCAGGTGGAAAAATTCTACTTTGTTTCATTTTGGCTAATTTCAGGGACCCGGAAGTCCCCTTAGTTCTATTTTTTCCTGTTCATAGTTCTTATGTTGTTTCATCACAATGTTCTAAATGAGTAAAGCTGTGTGTTCTTGTCCTTCCAGGGGGATCAGCAGCAGTAAGGTGACCGTGCTGGGTTACGGCCTGCTGACCAACGATGCCCGCCCCCTAGTGGAGGCTCTGACCAAGCAGCGCTTCGCCGTGGTCGTGGCGGACGAGTCGCATTACCTGAAATCCAGGAACGCGGCGAGAACCAACCTCCTGGTCCCTCTCATCCAGAGCGCCAAGCGAGCCATCCTGCTCACCGGCACTCCAGCCCTAGGCCGGCCCGAGGAGGTAGCAATAATAACAGAAATTTAGCTTTATGAAAATTTAATGACCCCGCTGACTAGTATGGGGGGGGGGGGAGAAAAGAAAACAGACCCGATAAACTTTATTCATTATATTAAAACCTCCTCCAAACGCTGTGGTGAATTTTTTAATTAAAGATTAAACGCAGCTCCGGCCTTTTTTCCGTTTCGCAACAGCGTTTTTTTGCTTTACAGCAGGGCCCATCGCCACGGCAACTCACATAGACGGCAGAGCGAACCTGCTCGGGATCGGGTTATGCAGAGATCCACACGTTCCCCGTCCCCCCCCCCCCACCCGAAAAGCCAATTAACTCGGGCGTCACTTTATCCTGCAGGATCCTCTGCGCTTATTTCAATAACCTTTGTTGCGGCGGGGAAAAAAAAAAAAATTCATTTACAAAACCCGATATGAAGCGACAGAGTGCGGCAATAAATGAGACGAGTAATAAAAAGAGTGACACAGGGGGAAACTATTGAATTTAGAGACAATAAGAGGGGATGTTCACAGGACAACACAGCCGCTCCCCTCTCCATAATGATTTATTATAGCATTTTATATATATATATATATGATATAGAGGCAGTAGATTGCAGACACATTCCATCACCGCTGCCCCTGAAGATGAAGTGGACTCGGTGTGAATAGGAAATCTTTTCCAGCGGCCCCCGATGTTCAGACAATAACGGCGTCAATAAGAACTTCTGCTGCTACACGGCGCGCTAATGATGGCCCCGGTGATTAAGCCTTTACACTGTTTGTAATAATCCTGTTAGCGTTTCTGTTTTTGCTCCTCTCCCCCATTAAACTCTCCACACGACCAAGACGTCTGTGATGAATGAGTGAATAATGAAGCATTAAATATTAGTAATCCAATTTCCCCCCACACGTACAGCTGATGTAAAGGAATTCAGCCTTGACGGTGACAGTAGACATCTTCATGCGCACACACACGCGCACACACACACACACTTCCTTAATGTACTGTATTTACATGCAGCATATGTCCATACACCCACTTGCTTTATGGCTTTTTTTATTCTATTTTATTCAAAGTGAGCTCATATACGGTTTTCGAGTCAAGCTAGCAAGTCAGCTTTATTTCTATAGGCCCAATATCAATCCTGTATTCCTTATGTCCTGTCAGTAATATCATACATCATTAGTATAAGGATCATGTGTGTAAGGAAGGAGCAAGCAGAGGGGGTTAAGAAAGTTGTGCCGTCTGTTGAAGACGGATGTAAAGCGACGATTTGATTAGTTCAAACTTCTGCTTCTGGAGTCTGTGTTGTCAGGGTAACACTGCCAATTCGGGAGCCACAACATTGTTACATATGTCATCTCGTTCTGAGCTGTGTTTGTTCTTTGGCTATGTATGTATTACAGGCCCCGCCCACTTTTATAGCCCCCACACACATACACACACACACACGTGGACGGAAGGTAACAGGACCCATTCTTTTGGAGCGACACGGTTTGCTCTTGTCTCGGCGTTTCCTGGATCCGTTCGTGACAATTAACTGATGAAATCCAGGCAGCTCATTAATTCAAAAATGGAGTGAAGTTGGCACTCGCAGGATAGGTGTGTAAGAGTGTCTGTGTGTGTGTGTGTGTGGGGTGTGTGTGATACATGCCATCCTGCCTTCCTGACTGCAGTGTTGAGGTTGAGTTTTTTTTAGATATCTCTCCCTCCCTCCCTCCCTCTCGCTCTCTCTCTCTCTCGCTCTCTCTCTCTCCCTCCCTCTCCCTCCCTCTCCCTCTCTCTCCCTCCTTCCCTCCCTCCCTCCCCGTCTCTGCCACACAGGAATCTTGAAACTGAGTCGAACATTTTATCATCCGCAGCACAAACCTGATAAGCGCTGTCCCTGCCTCTGTGCCAGTCTCCCCGCTGCCATCATTACTCACCGCGGCGCTGACATCGAGTTAGCACACAGCTCAGGGCGTGCTGCACCCGTTCACAATGTGCCCTCATTCCGCCCACCCTATTATCTCAACAGTGTGTGCCTGGGTGGGTGGGGGTGTGGGTGGGTGGGTGGGTGGGGGTGTGGTGGGAGTCACAGCTGATGCAAAGCTGCCGTACAAGTGGCGAATTGAGGATGGCACTCTGGGATCGGATCGCCTCTCCGATGATTTCCCGTCATTACTCCAGAAATTGCTGCAAATGCCGAAAATTTACAGCTACGCACACACTCACACTCACACACAAACGCACACACATCCCCGACACTATTGTTGCCACTGGTGATGCATACAGACACTCGTGAAGATTCTCCTTCCAAATACTCTACGTTATTTTAAAATCTATTTGAAGCAATGATCCTTTGATGACTTCCATGATTTACTGAATTTCTCTGCATATGTTGTTTCTGACCGTGCGGCGCCTCGACCTGCTTAATGTCTCCTCTGCACAAATTACCACACGCTCACACAACATGGACACCAGCAAACTAGGTGAAGGACAAAATGTAACAGGATGTGGAATGTAGCACACACACACACACACACACACACACACAAACACACAACATAGGTGAGCCACTTGACAGATGAATAATTGCGAGTTGCGAAAAAAAGTTCAGTGCAGCGCTGCGTTAAGAAGAAGGATTTGTTTGGCTCAGTCACACTCACTCACACACACACACACACACTCGCATTCACACAGACAGACACTAACACGAACACTGTCCTTTACATTTGCTGATAAGGTCCATTTCCTGTCTGTTTCCCAGCTTTTCTCACAGATTGAGGCTCTCTACCCCAAGAGCTTTGGAACCTGGACTGACTACGCCAAGAAATACTGCAACGCCCATTTCAGGTAGGCAGTGCACGCAAACACACACACACACGCACACAGATAGTGAGTGGCTGTGCCTGATCATGTAGTGATGCCGCTGGGTTGAGGGTTTGCGCTTTGAGCCAGGCATCAAAATGGAGCCAAGGGTTAAATGCCAGTTGGCTACCAGTTGCCGGCATCCGTCACATCAGATGCATTAATCTGGACGTCCATCAAAGCTTCAAGATGGGTTGGGGATGAGCTCAGCATCGCCGTGTGTGTGTGTGTGTGTGTGTGTGTGTGTGTGTGTGTGTGTGTGTGTGTGTGTGTGTGTGTGTGTGTGTGTGTGTGTGTGTGTGTGTGTGTGTGTGTGTGTGTGTGTGTGTGTGTGTGTGTGTGTGTGTGTGTGTGTGTGTGTGTGTGTGTATAATAATACTTTGGCATTCTCAGTCACACACACACACTTGTTTTGTGCCGGTGTCATCTTTGATCCCCGACACGAAGCCAACACACCACACCTGTCACCATCATGATAGTTACAGTATTTGTTTGTAATTGTATCAGAAAATAGGTTACAGAGGCGGGCCGCTAGCTGAAAAGTTGCTGGTTTAAATCCCCGCATGAGCCAGAAATATGGTTATGTTAGAAGTGAATGAGCTTCCCTCCTACAGAAGCTATTGTTAAACGCCAGAGTGAGAAGCAGCACATTTTGGCTGCGGCTTGTTAAGTTTGTTGGGACTTGGAGCCAATATGGCAGATAACCAGCCTTTGTTTGGAGGGCCAGTTCTATTCTGAAAATCCATTTGGCTGATAAATTGTGTGAGTTACAGGCGAGTTTTGGGATGAACCTGCTGCTGTGGCCATTAGACAAAATAGTTACTGCTCTGCAAAGTGCCCTTAAGCAAAATACACTTTCCCCAACTGCTCCAGCTGAGCGGCTCAGTGGTAAACGAAGGGAAGGCTGCTGTAATACTGGGCAGCTCCCAAGTGGGATTGTTGAAATGTGTTTAACTATTCCCCCAGGCGATCGCTGTAAATCCGCCCGCTTCCTTGGTAAGTTTTCATGGTCAAGTAACGGTTTGAGAATGTACAGAAGCAGCCGCAGCTCCTCTCCTCACGCGGCGCGGTTGCATCTCTCGCAGGTACTTTGGGAAGCGGAGGCAGTGGGACTATCGGGGGGCGTCCAACTTGGACGAGCTGCACCAGAGGCTGAGCCAGATCATGATCCGCCGCCTCAAAGCCGACGTCCTCAGCCAGCTGCCGCCCAAAATCCGACAGCGCATCCCGTTCGACTTGCCAAAGGACGCTGCAAAGGTAGCTGCTCCCCCGCGTGTGCGGACATGATAGAGTATCTGTATGTTCCAACGAATGAAGTGTCTTTCTATGATATCCCACAACTGTAAACGTTCCCAGATACTGACGCCACAGATTTACGCCTTTTCCTAAAACTAGGGTTGGACCAGAGAAGAAGAAGAGACGCCAACAATGCTTTTTTGCAGGCAAATTCAGTTTTCTTTTAACATTTCTTTATAATCTTGTGCCGTTTCCAACATGTCAGCGTTGCCTGCCCCGGATGTGTGACATTAACGTACGCCTGAGCCACAACACAGTATTTATTCCCTCTAGGTTCATTGCAGGTGGATGTACTTTTCGTTGAAACAGAGAAAAGTGGACTCAGCAGCATTAAGATATTTTTCTGCCGTTCTCGATTCGGTTCCTCATCATTTTTAGTCATGCATGATGGCTATCTTTGCCATTTTGAGTCCCTATTCCCTAATGCCACTTTAGAATCTCCTCTAGGCCAAAGATATTCTGACTGCCGTGTGTGTGTGTGTGTGCGCGCATGTGTGTGCGTGTGTGTGTGTGTGTGTGTGTGTGTTCCCTTTTCTCCATATAATAAATAAGGATGTCATGGTAGCTGTCGAGTAAATGTCATAGTTTGTGCGTAGGCGAATGCATCTTTATTAGTCTTCCAAAAGTTCGAGGTACAGTTGGTAACAGTTTCTACCGCCCACGCCGCACTGGGCCTGTGTGTTAATGCACACGTGCAAACGGGCGAGATGACCCTCTGACCCGTCCCGCGCGCCTGTCGGTGTGTCTCCCCGACGTGAGAGGCGAAAGCCGCAGCAGTAAAACTCAACGCTCGCTCCCCGAACAGCCACTAAAAAAGCCTTTTGTTTTATTTTGTATCATATCAGCAGGAGCAGGAGGGGGGAGAAACAGTGGAGGAGCTCTTTTCTCTACTAATTAAGCAGAGAACTCCCGCTCCAGGAATGACACAACAATAAGGAAGTCGGTCGGAAAAATGATGATGCAGGACTTTTTTTTTTTTTTCCTACTCCAATCTTCCTAAATGTTACGGGGACGCTTTAATTGGGGGAGTTGCTAAATATGGTCAATCTTTCTCCGTAGTGGCACCAATTAGGCCACTGAGCGCAGGTGTAGGAACTGCTGGATAAGTTCACGTCACGGCTCGCGCTTGTTCCCGCTACGCTCTCCTCTCGGTCTCAGGTGAAACAATCGCAGTCTTTGATCACGGGGGGAGAGGCTCTGAGATAGTCCTCGGGGGAAAAAATCAAAAAAGGGACCGCGGCTTGCGTTTGCCGGTTGTTGTTGTCTGTTTGTTGCGTAGGCGCAGAGACTATCGAAGTTGTTCACACCTGCGCCAAAGACAGAATAATATTTTTCCCGTCAAACCCATTTCACGCTCTCACTAACCATTAATTGTTCCGCCTGTGCGAGTCTATATTTCCCTCTTTCAGCCCTCCCACGGCAAACGGTGGGGGCCACTGAAGCCTGGAGGGGAAAATACTACTTTTACACCATCTGCATATTTCATATTCAAGGGTGCTTATTCTGGCAGTCGGCGTCGCATATAATACATCATTTCTTTTCCAGGCTTTCCGCAGTTATAAATCTGGAACATTCGCAGTGGGCAACAATTGAAACTTAAAACAAAACGTGTTTGTATCATAGCGTGTTTGTATCAGGTATTAAGTAACAGTCCCTTTCTCTGGGTAAGTACAGTAACTAGCCCCCCCTCCTGGAGCCACCCGTTGGTCGGGGTCCTCACCAGTCCTCCTGTTAGTCCCTCTTGAAGAATTGTGGCCATCCAAACAAATAAATCTCCGCTAATCTGCGAGCGAGTCGCGACATTCTGAGACGGCCGATTCATCTCCATCGCTAGTCGAAGACGGATGTGAGCGACAGGTATCAGGCGGAGGTCATCCTCGAACACAGGGCAGCGCGGCAGACATTACTCCCTCCTGGCGAACGCATGCTTCGGCTCGTCGGCGTGCCTACAGATCTGTTCGGCAGCTCTTAATGCACGCTCGCCTTCCTTTCGATCTCATTTTACTCCCTAATGACGGCTTTTATCTTCCAGCGCCAGACACTTTTTATGCCCCTCTTGCCCTTTACGTTTTCACTCCTGGCCTTTTGTCAGCGTTAGTGTAGCGCCTCGCTGAATATCACGGGAGGTGGAGTGTTTGGTTTTCTCTTCTCGCTCAGCAGATACTAGAGGAATCCTTAGCTGTAATTAAATGCGATAAACATTCGCTCGTTAAACCCTACGGCACAGATCTGCGCTCGACTTGGAGTGAAATTGTGTGCAGCTCTCTGCGTTGAGCTCGCCGTGGAACCCACAATGTGGAAACATGTCTCTCTCTCTTTCCCACGCTCTTATGTATGTATGTGCTTAATCAGGCCGGGCTCACTTCTTCTTTCAGATTTGCTATTTGGCTGGCCACGGTTTGGCAGCGCTTGGTACACGGTGACCTCAGAAAGTGCTCCATCTCACTCCATTTTGTCTTTAGCTTGGATTCACTTAGATTACGAATCACAAAATGTCCCAATTTTACACTTTGAGGGGTTCGTTTCTCTCTTTGCTTGCTCTTTGCATTCACTCACTCACACACACACACACACACCATGCTGCTTTTATAGCCACATTTTCTACATAATAAGTTGTACTGTTGTTGCATTGTTGCATTACTGTCAGAAAACAGGAATATATTGTACAAAATGATCAGATATTTCAGGCTGCCTGCTGTTAATTCCCTGGGTTTCATCTGCGTGCTTGTTTTCATGATAAACAGCGCTAACCTACATGTCGACAATGTATTCGCGGCCTCTCCGCGGCGCTCCGCTCTCGGGGTAGGACGGGAGCAGACGTTGCTCCTCGCCCGGCAGCCTCTCCCACTGTGCTCCGCTCCGCGCTCGCACCGGCGCCTTAAATACTTCTCGCCAATCACCTTGAGAGCAGGCGAGGCATCTTTGATTTATTGTGCTGGCCCGGCTGCTTCTCCATCTTCGACCCCGGCTTGTCACAAGGCGGCTATAATTGGGAGACGCTCATGACCCACCTAACACAGCAGCCCAGTCGGAGGGGGTGGCATCCTTGGGAATTCTCCATCTCTCTCTCTCTTCTCTCTCTCTCTTTTCTATCTCTCTCTCTTTCTTCCTTTCCTTCTCTTCCAGGGAAAGTAGGACACCCAGCAGCACCATTAATTGTTTTGCCCTTTATATCTCAAAAACAGAGAGCGAGGAAGAGAGAGGGAAGGTGGGTGAACGAATAAGGGACGCCAGCCTCACCGTCTTTCTGCTTCTCCTTGTTCCTTCGCAGGAGGCCTCGGCCTGCTTCGCCCAGTGGGAGAGACTGATGAGGGGACCTGGCTCTGCAGAGACCCCCTTCGGCGAGGTCATGAGCCTGGTCACACAAATGTACAAGCAGACCGCTATTGCCAAGGTAACTGTGCTTGTGAGACAAGCAACACAATGGGCAAATACACACGCAGTGGCCTTAAAAACCAAAACGCTCAAAGAACCCAAACCTCCATCTGTCTTTAGAGCCCCCCCCCCCTCCCCCCGGCACGTTCTGTATTTATCATTTCAAACGGGCCGTTCTCTATTTCAAGAGACTAATGTTTCACCATTGACGCGAGATCAAATAACAGCGGCTCAGTCTACGTCCCATTTTTATGCAAAAGCAGTCCCTAAACTTTTCTGACTAGTTTATTCAAAGGCACATATGTGAGCTGCTCGTGCCAAAAAGCCACCGATGATAAATCAGAGCAGCTCGCCGCCTCCAAAACCTTGAGGACTCATTAAGGTTTCCCAATGAAAACTGAATGTCATTGATTTTCCCTCATCATTATCATTTCAAATCCAAAAATGTTCAATGGTTTGGGGAAAATACTTTACACTTGTCTGTATTATTCATATGATGTCACTCGTAACTGTGTGAGGAAGGGTTCTATGTAAACCTATAAGAATGAGCAACAACAAAATGGACAGAAGCATATGGACCTCATGAATCGATGAGGACATGAAGTATATTCAAACATTAGGTCATGTTCCAGAGCCTCCGACCTGCAGGGCTCCGTTTACTTTCCTTTAACACAGGAAAGCTGCGATTGGCGAGCAACCGATCAGTCACTTGGGATCACGTGCTGTTTCCAATTCGTCAGTATTGCTGCCCCGGAGGCAGAGAGAGCGCTGGATTTCTCTCCCCCCCTTTGTCCAACGTCAATGTGCAATGTTTCGATTGACAGAAGAGTGCACACAATATTTCTTTCTTCTGCGTACTTGTAGAAACATTGCACGTTAACAATCTGAATGGTAAATTTGTACTTGAGTATCCAAGTACGACTTTAAGGGGACAGACCCAGCGTGTAACGTTAAACCTGATGGCAGTAATGACACCAGCACAACAAGCTCCGTGTCACACACACACGTCTCCTGGAGGGATGAAAATGCACGTGTTTAAGCTTCTGATGGTTTTTAACCTTTACATCCTGTGGCAGCTAAACATATTAACCAAAGCGCTTTTAATAGCTTTAAAATGGGCCATTTTTTATTCATTTCCATGTATCAGGAAATCATGGAATTGATAGTACAGCATCATTTGATGTTCAGAGCGCTTTGGCCATCTACTCAATGAGGTCTCAAGGGAATCCATTGCCATGGTAACAGAGCCTAATGGTCGCCCGTGAAAGCACTTAGACAAAGTAGGGAGTTATAACTGAGGTATTATTCAGTTGCGTCCAGCCTGGCATGATTACTCCTTATCTCAAAGTTACACGCTGCACTAAAATAGCATCTCTGTGATGTAGTTGCCATGGAAACTCCGCAGGCTCTCAGTTTGAAGTGACGCTTTTTAATGAGAGGAAAATAAGCACGCCGAGTGTGGGAAAGTGGCCAGATCCATAGGAGGAAGGTCGGGGGTCAGAGCACCTGGCGTCTGTTGTCTTGTCAATATCTCACAGGCACAGAGAGCCGAGTTCTGAATTCTGACCTCATGCAGAGTTTCAATATCTGGATCCTTCCAACCTTCAGTGCTTCAACATTTGTTTTATTTGTAGTTAAACTCTTGTACAGAGTAAACATATCCAGCAAATCCATCACTCTCCAATCATCTGCCACGTTCGAGAGCCAAGCATTCCTCTCAATTAGCCTGACGCCCTCAGCCGTGAGGAGCGCGGCCCCGAGGTTAACGAAGACCGGAGATAACGGCAGAATGCAATCATCGGCGCGCTACTCGCTCAGCCCGCCTGTGAGCTTGGATCTTTTTGCGCTTGGTGTTGTTTGCTGATTGGATTTCTGCTCAGTTTAGCCTAACACTGGACCTCCTTTCATTACGCCGCGCCCCCCTGCCCACTCACCCGCCACAAAGCCAATACTGCAAACCAAGTCTCATTTCCTCTCCTAAAGGTTTTCAGAGTCAGACACACTCTGTATTTCATAAAAAACAAACACACACATGTTCTCTGTCTGTTTTTGGACCTGTGGGGAGGGAGGGGTGGAGCGGGGCGATAGATTCACACATCTATGTCACTCTGACGAGCGGCGCGGCCCCTGCCTGCCTGCCAGTTTGCCTGGCGACGGAGCTGCCAAACGCCTTTGGGGTATTTTTATTGCTTTACCCGCCAAGCATCTGCTCCCAATTACCCAGAGAGGACGGCTCTGATGCTGGACTTTAAAGCGAGCTAACGGGCCGCTTCAGACAACCGAGAAGTTTGTGCACTAATTAAACTCAGCGGAAGGAAGCAGGCGAAGCCAAGCCGTCAGTAATGAGGACCCCCCTGTAGCCCCCACACCCCCTCCCCTCCCCCCCTCCCAGAACAGAGCGGGGTCGGCAGGCCCAGCGGAGAGATTCATTATCAGGCGCATCAGCTAATTATCAGCGAGGCAAAGCAGCGGTTCTCCCACCAGAGCAGGTGTGATGGCTGCAGAGGTTGTCAGGTTGCAGGAGGTGTGGGGTGGGATTCACACCAACGAGGAAAGGGCCTGTCTGCAAAAAGCCTCTCCTAAGGGCTCTGTTTGACTCAAATCAAACCTCAGTATTTCTCACTAGTTGGTGCTATTCTCGGTCGCTTTTTTGGCCCGGGGCTCTGAAATGAGCCGAGCGGCGGGATCGCTCGGTGACACGCTCGCACATCTCCCTGCAGCTCTGCGGAGAGCTAACAGGAAACGGCCACAGCCATCACGCCGTGATCGCCGGTCAGCATTACGCGGTGGAATTACGGGCTGGGATACCTGCAGGGTACTGTTAACTGACTAGCCTCCCTGCTGGGTCCTTTTTTTCCCAGATTGTTAGCTTCCCGCTGTCAATTAAAGGCGGAGGCTTCCCCTACGACGAGGGAGATGCTGGCAAATTTAGACTGTGATGTTTTTAAATCAGCGTTATCCCTCGCTTCACAAACAACACAGCGATAACAGGCAAACAAGAGAAATGCCACCAGTCACATTAAGCATGAAACAAGCAAATAACTCAAGAATACAATAGTTCAGAAACTAAACTTTTGCTGGCTGCAGTAATTCTGGACACCCTGACAGCTAACCAGCCTTATAGTCATCATTTGGGATATTCACAGTTTCCCCCCCAAAAGAAACAATATGAAGCATTTGACTCAAACTTTAAAGTGTAAACCATCACAAATCCATCAAATAAGGCGTGGCACATCATGTCGCCAAGGCTTTTTCCGCCAAAACAGGTTGCCGTACAACCGTGCAGCTTAAATTTCTCTCTTTTTTCGCGTGACATCAATAAGTTGGCCCTTTGGTTGGAGGATGTCATTCAATACACAAATACCACCAAAAACACAGCACACACCACTCATATCTCCAAGCCTGTGAGATATTGATTTGCTCTCACTATCTGCGAGCTGACAAATGCGTCGGAGTCGCTCTGCGGGCTCTCTCCTTTTAAAGTCTGGATCCCTGGCATTCAATAGGGAATCGATCACAGAGAAAGGATGCCGCGGTGATTAATTGACTTCTTCACTGATCTCGCCGATTCCTCTGTGTGCGGTCGGCGAGTGAAGTGATGGATTCACTAGCTCTCATTCATCTGTGTCTATTTCTGTATCTCTGTTTGGGGTGAATGTGTGTGCGTGTGTGTGTGTGTGTCAGGCGGGAGCTGTGAAGGACTACATTAAGATGATGCTAGAGGCGGAGCAGCTGAAGTTCCTTGTGTTCGCCCACCACCTCACCATGCTGCAGGCCTGCACCGAAGCCGCCATCGAGGCCAAGGTAACCCCGGGCCGTGCGCACATGCCCCAGTGTTGAAAAAGTGTTTAAAGTGGAGTTAAAGTAGGAAACGCAACAATGCAAACTGGAATTATGCCCTCGCTTAAAATGCTACATTTGCTACTGAGTGGAAATTGAGTTCTGATAGGCAGAAATCTGAACCCCTGGCAGAATCGTCCGTGTTTGTTTATGTGTTTCCATTGCTTTCGGGTGCTTTGCTTACTTTAATCATTTAGTCATGAATTCAGCTGTAGACCTTTAAAAGTTCTCATCATAACTGGGAAGTTGAGACGCTTCCCCACGTACTACATGTTGTACACAACAAATCAAAAATGTGACCACAACAGGAACGCAGCGTCCATTTTGGTTGTGTGTGTGTGTATGTTTGTGTGTCCACTGACCGACGTATCAGATGATGAGTATTTGCAAATCTGTGGAAGTTATTGTATGAAACTTCCATTCTCTTTTCAGGTCTTTTATGTCTCAACGGAACCATCTGCTTTTTTTCATGGATTTTCATCATCTGGTAATTTCTGGGTTTGGCCTTAATATTGTTTTGTAGCTGAGAAAATAGATTTGAAAGGCCTTGATTGTGGTGTAGGAGCGCGCAACTATACAGGTTCATTCAGAGGCCTACAGAAACTGATGAATGAAGGCGTATCACGTGACTTTGCTGTGATCTCTTAAACATAAGAAGTCTAAAAAAAAAATACAATATAATATCTTACATGCACACATTAATCATCTTGCTTTTTCGCGTAAAGACAGATTTCTCCTCTTACAAATCTGTGAAAGCATAGTAGAACAACGCGCAGCCTAATTGCTTCGCTCCACACGGTTTGACCTCGTGTCACTTTCAACCAGCTGCCGTGTTTCTCGCGTTTCTTCCTCGTTTAGTCGTTTCACCACCTTCCTCCGCTGCGGCCGCTGGGAAACAATCAGGACCGATTCTGTTTTTAATTTGCTCTAATGTCTTGCCTGTCTTTTGCTAATTGTTGGTTGATTTTATCCATTTCGTTCTCATCACCGGCTTTGCTTTCGTGTTAACCTGCCAGATGAGACAATTTGTTCCCTTTTGTTTGGACGGTGAATCGGTGGCTTAATGTGCTCCTTCCATGTAGTATTTTAAAGCAGATGCACTAAACTGATTCCCGTAGTCTTATTTTTATTTAGAGCTTTGTTCAGAAAGGTTTGCAGCTCTTTAATACGCAAAGAAAACGCATTGATTGACTTTTTTCTTCTCCCACCATGCACACTGAGTGAAAACAACTGCAACTGCATCAGGACTGGCTGAATCAATCGCTCACTATCCATTGTGTCTGTGTCTAAGTGTGTGTGTTATATGGTGACATCAACGTGTGAAGGAAGTAAAGGACCGATCAAACACAATACAAAGCTTTCAAGGCAGTTTGGTACCCAGAGGTTTCTTACAGGATGCAGTCCATTTAGTGCGCCAATTTTGCAGCGGGTTGTGCGACCTTGACAATGTTCAACACTTTATTAGACTATGAAATGAGAGGAAGTAAGAGAAAATGTAATATGCCCCCTTGAAATACTTTTAAAGGAGTGTTTAAAAAGTAAGAGATTTGAGATTTTGTGCTAATCGCTCACTATAAATCACTTTGCAAAGAGAAGTGGCTCCGTTTCTGCCCGCTGCATATTTCACTTTTGCCAAGAATATCTCGATTTCTGTCAGTTCCATTTTAGATTTTCAGGGTTTTTTTCCAGCAAACCGAGACCCCAGTTGCACATTAATGGTAACCTAGAAGTACAAAATGTGCAAAACGTATTCATATTTCACTTCTCCTCCCTGGCTAACTACAGGTAATTGACTCCATATTTGAGCTTGATTCCTTCATCCACAGTCCTGCTGTGTTTGCAAGTCAAAGTGCTGCCGTAACTGTGATTAACTCAGACAGATTACTGAGCTGTGCGGCTCACAAGTTGCACTTGTGCATAAGCGAGGGGCAGTGCAGCTGACTTTAGCAGTCATGTATTATTAGTCTTTGCAACTTTTACACAAAGTTTAGCGAGTGCAGTACTTCTATCATTTAGAAAACAGCATTTGGAGCGCAGGGGCAGATGACTTTTAGTGGTGTTCCGTCAATATTCGTGTGTGAGATATGAAATAGTGTCTAATTCGGGGAGCAAAGTCGACTTTTTCTCACTCTAAGTCCCCACAGAAGTTCAACTTTCCTTCCACAACTTATCTCCCAAGGCACATTTCACAAGTCATCATGAGCAAACGGATTCTCTTAGCTCAGTGCCAGCAACCTGTGAAAGACTTTGAGTGTGCGTGTGTGTGTGTGTGTATGTGTATGTGTTTGTATGTGCGTATGTGTGTCACAGGGGTCGGGGAGGTGTTGGTTGAATGTAATGCAGCGGTATGACGTGTGATAACACCTTCCTTTGTGAGACCCGCACCCTTTAGTGCATTCACACTTACCAATTAACAAAGAGGGGCTAAAAAAAGGAACGACGAGCGGCGAGATGTGATGAAGATTTTCAGATGAGACCTGAGAAGATGCTGAACTCTAATTGCATTACGTTATCATTCCTGTGGGGATCTGTGAATTTCCATTTTTCCACCTTGCACCTGACACTGAACACTGCAGAGGAGTTGGTTGGTGGTAAATCAGTACACAATCCTGTTGTTGTACATTTAAAGGCAACCTTTGGAATATGACGCTTATTCTTATTTGTATTATTATTTATATGATTGAACCAAGACTTGGATTTTTGTGCGGTGTTCACAGAAACGGTTAAACTCTGATGTCACTGTGGTGTTCTGCATTGCAAAGGACAGAGAGGCATTCGCAATGGGCCTTCATTTAATTTGCGCTCCCAATCTGCGTGTAATTACCTCCTTGATTTACTAAGAGGCCAGCTCACTATGCTCTCAGCCCTCGGGAATGCCTTATAGACTGAAATCTCAAAGCTAAGAGGCGCTTCAAAGGTGCGGGTCAGTCTTGGGATTCGTCCAAAATCAACAAGCGCGGAATAAGAAATGTCTGGATTAGATCCCAAAGCACGAAGCCACACTGAGGGAATGATTTGATGAATGATTCTCCCTGTGTCAAAGCGACTGTAAAACTAGAGCATTATGGGTCATTTATTGCACCTCTAATGAAATGAAATGGAGATGGATTGATATAAAAAGCTGCACAAAATGAAAACACTCCACTGCGATGTCATTTAAAAAGTAACAACATGGTGCCTCAGCTGCTCAGTGATGTCAGGTTCATGTCCACCACAGCGCCGTCCCCTCTTTGTCCAGCCTCTCATATTGTGCCATTGTTATTTGGCTCTATTTCTCTCTAATAGGTGGGAGAGGGGGTTTAAAACTAATTCATTCCAGCTCCCCTTCTATCTTTTGTCTGCTTTCAATGACATTTCAATAGTAATCAGGTTAATGAAATGTTCTTTTCCCCTCTATAACCTTCTTTTGCTATACCAGCGAGCATCACAAAGACGGACATGTTCCACATAGAAATGATCCGCACACTTATCCTACAGCACCTCCTCCTCCTCCTCCACCTCCTCTTCCTCTCTCTCTCTCCTCCTCCCGCAAATGAATATGCCTGATGTAAACGCTTCTGGTCTCTCGCTTGTCACTTTTTAGCGCATCCATAAATGAGGCATGTCTGATCGCTCTGTTTGTCGCACTCTTAACTTTAAAAACAGTAAACGTCTTTGTGTTCTGCCTTATTTTGTCGATCCAGGCCAGTTACATCCGCATCGATGGAAGCGTGCCATCCTCGGAGCGAATTCAGTTGGTCCACAAGTTCCAGAGTGACCCAGAAACTCGCGTGGCCATCCTCAGCATCCAGGCAGCTGGTCAGGTACACGCAGATACATAATGTGTGACTCAACATCTCTATAAAAATGGAAAAGGTCTGCAATCCAGGTTTTTAAAGCACTGGTAGAAAAAGTTAACATATACTACTTTCCAGAGTGGTCACAAATTTGAGGTTGTTACCAAATTTGAAAGTGTTTGGGCTCTGCTTTATTAGACAAACAAGTCACCACGACAGGGAAATGTGCCTGACTACGCATAATCTCTATCGCTCTCTCTCTCTCTCACCCAGGGTTTGACCTTTACAGCTGCCAGCCATGTAGTGTTCGCCGAGCTGTACTGGAACCCTGGCCACGTCAAACAGGCAGAGGATCGCGCCCACCGCATCGGGCAGACCTGCTCCGTCAACGTCCATTACCTGATTGCCAAGGGGACCTTTGACACCGTCATGTGGTCCATGCTAAACAGGAAGGTGCGGCATCTGGAGAGGCTTGGATTCGCCCTCGTTTTCCAGCACCTAAGCATTCGTTGGTGTGGCCTAGTTGATGTCAGATTTAATTTGAATCATAAATCACAACGCGTCACAATGGCACATTTGTGGCAAAGGCACAGTATCACTAATTAATGCTCCTCCGTTTAAATGAATGCGATCTCACTTCAGCTGCCTCAGACTGCTCCGTGGAGAATACGGTGACAATGGCAAACACACATCTTAAAATAATTATACCGCATGCATATATAGTAGCACTGCGGAAAGGTTTGACTGTCTTAGTGAGTTACATTCACTTAATTCATGCAAGTGAATAGATAATGAACCTAAAAGTAAATCATTGAAATTTGAATATAAGTACAGGATTTAGAGATTTACATCAGTAATCCTGGCTATCAAGGTTTGTTCATTGAAAGGATGAATAATGAATTGTCACATTGTATTTCTTGTGATCGACCTTGTTTTTCCTCCAGGAAACGGTGACGGGCAGCACATTGAATGGAAGAAAGGAATATCTGAATGCCGACGAAGGAGACAAGGACAAGTGGGAGTTCCTCAACTTTGCCCAGGCTTGGTCTCCGAGCGAGCGGGTCCTGCCGCTGCAAGGAAACACAGGAAGTGTCAAAGACGAAGTGTTTTTCACTCATGTGAGTCATCTGGAACATTAGGCCAAGTACTTATTCAGTTTAATTCACCTCCACTTTAAGTTAGGTCTCGGTTGCTCTGGTATTTAAATGAAATTAACCCATCACACTTCCAAATCACCTTTTTGAAATCGCTACGTGAGGAGGTTTTCAAGGGAGAAAGACGAGAAGTCTTTTATTCAGCTTTATAGAGAGAGCTGCCGTGACATAGACATACCTTTGGGGAGGAAAAATGCCACTCAAAAGTGAAGGTGTTGTCATTCTAGTGATGCTGCCTTAGTGGAGTTTAATAAAGGCCTCCAAAAGGGAAGAAAAGACAAATTGTGAATAGTATTATAGCCCAACCTTGCTTTAAGTAATATGCTAGTGAATGTGTCACCTGATCTGCTGTAGACTGTAGTATAGACCCTGATTTGACCACTGGTTCTACAGTCATTTTCACCTAACACAGTTCTATTTGGGAAGCCAGAAGCTACGTTTAGCTTTTGTTGTTGCGGGCCACTATTCCCCTTTTGCCGAAATAGCTACATGGCTCTGTAAGGGTCCATTCAAAGGTACATGGACCTGGTAAGAGCATCAAATAGCTCCAAAATGAAAAGTAATTTCTAATGATAGCAACAGAGATTTCCAGTTGATCAGATGATGATCCACTGCATTTGTCTTATATAGATAAATAATGGTGTCATCTGCAAATATTTGACCTATTGCATCTCTCTTTCCTTCATTTTAATGTTAGAATAACTCGCCTAAACAAGCTAATTCCCAAAGGTTCTTAGGGGGTTTGATTTGATATCAGTGTGAATTTTGCATTTTGATAAAGAAATGTTTCAGAATTATGTGATTCGCTTGGGACGGCCGCCTCTCTGTTGTTAGATGTGAAGGAAAAACAACTACAGCTTGCATTTCTCCCCACAGTTTGAGAAAGACAAGCAGCACGACATCCGCTCCTTCTTCTCCCCGGGTGCCACCAAGAAGAAGAAGAGGAAGAGAACAGAAGATGAAGAAACGTCTCCCTCCGTCCTCTCTGAGACGGCTGTCACGCTGCCTGACGGCGGAGCGCGCTTTGATAAGACGGAAGAAGACTCCCGCGCCCAAACCTCCACCCCGCCGGACCAAGATTTCTCCCCGCATTTGAAAAGACTCTGCACGCCCCGGGCCAGCGTGAGCCTCGGGTCTCGAAACGAGGGGAAGCGGAGGAGGTCGGCAATGGCGGGATTCGGTCGTAGTAGTCCCAGCGCCCCGGCCTCGGCCCTGGCCCCCCGCCGGCTGTCAGAGGGCGCCTCTAGCAAGAAGTGGGACTGCGCTACCTGCACCTACTCTAACAGTGACCTGCTGCCGTACTGCGAGATGTGCGAGCGCCCGCGTTCCTCTGTCGGGTCAGGTAGGATTGCCAATCTTGAGTTTGATACCAACAACTGATAACGCATCTGTGTGTGAGTGTCTGTGTGTGTGTGTGTGTCTGAGCGTGTGTCTGAGCGTGTGTGTGTGTGTTTTCTATACACACACATCATCTAGTCTGGATACCAATGATAAAACCACAATAATCCCATGGTCAGTGACAAATGAAACACCTGTAACAGAAATGCTTTATTTTTCTCCCCGTCAGTATCAATGGCAGCAGTCTGTTGACATAATACTTTTGAGCAGAGTTACAGATTTCACCAGATGGAGATGCGTGATAGCAGAAGATGGAGGCTGAGTCTGAAATAGCTCGGAGAATATTGTCTGTCTCTGTCTCTCTCTCTCTCTCTCTCTCTCTCTCTCCCTCTGCAGATGACAAGGACACAGTATAATTCTCACCTGTCAAGCTGAGGGAGAGAGAGAGAGACAGAGTGAGAGAAACCGAGAGAGAGAGAGAGAGAGAGAGAGAGAGAGAGAGCAGGCGTCGCTGCAAACGTCTCCACAAAAGTTGGAAAAAAAAGTTGAGCTCAAACTGAAAAAAATAAATCTCTGACAGGCTGTGATTGTATCTAGCAAAGGAAAGGAAGGATGGAAGTTTCTCTGACCTGGCAGGCTGAGGGCTGTCGTCTAATACACCCAAACGCTCCAGATATTGTTTACCAAAACATCAATGTTTCAGTCTAATTAAGGTCTTGCAGTGAGATGGCACTGAGGGTTCAGTTTGATCTCTGTTGTCTGGAGATCTAAATTCCTTGTGGAGAGGAAAAGGTTGCCGTGATAAGAAGTGATTGGAAAAAACGATGATTTGATTCATTTAAAAGTTATTTCACAAACATACATGTCCATCTATAGGACGGACACACTTATTTCGCATTTACTTCCAAAACCCGTCCATCAGCTTTCCTTATCTTCCAGGCCAATTTTCACACGAGGAACCTGGAATTGCAAGATAGCGTCTCTTGGCAACTGTCACAGGAAAAGGAAACATCTCAATTGTCTCTCCTCTCAGGTTCGGGCTGGAATATGTGAAGAATCCGATGGAATGTGATAGACATTACAAAGAGGTTTTCTGCATTCCATCATTCTAGGCCTGGAAAATTCCATGACAGGTCTGCGATTTTTTTTCGCCCCATGGTGGAAACCCTGCGTGAAATAACTGGAATTCTGATGTAAGGCGCTGAACATGCAACAGAAATGGACATTAAAAACCTCCTGAATCGCCCACACTGCAAAACAGCGACATAAACATTTTGTTTAAACGCACTCTTTCACACACTCCTCTGTTCTGATCCTCAAATCTCCCTCCGATTAAACTGGGCGCAGCTATAAAAAAGCGTCTGTTAGCAGCCTGGTCCGCCACGTGTGAGGATGATGGACTTTAAACAGCCGCAGCTCACACACCCTGACACCTCAGCAAGAATAACACACCCACACCCACACACACACACACACACACACACACACACACTCACACTCACCCACACATTTCTTTTTAACAAATTTCACCCCCCCTTCCCTTCCCTTGCTATTTTATCCGGGGCTGCAGCAGATGCTTGATAACTATTCAGCACGCACACACACACTCTTCTTTGACACAAGCACCACTCTGCATTCACAGCAGCGGGCTGTGTCAGCGCGCTAGACGTGAAATTTAACAACCTGCTAAATTTGTAAATGACAGACTGTGCCGGGAAATAACAACTGTATTTATGGAGATATCGCTCAGCTTGGCACCGCAATCCTCAGCGTGGAGAAATGCAGAAAAATAATCAGGGCAGAACCTCGGGAGTGACACACGTATTCTTCCTTGAAACATTATCCCTGCAAGATCAACATTTTCTCACAATGAAGATGAAGAGCGCTGTCTCTGCGCCCCCGCCGCCCAGACGTAATGACAGCTTGTAGAGAATCACAGAATATACTGACGCGTGATGCAAGAACATCAGGAGGTCTCATTCAGTATAAAGGAAGCTCAGGAGTGAAGCGCCGAGGAAAATTCATCAGACTGCAGGAAGCTTTTGTTGTTTCACTGCAATCGAACGCTTGTGTTCCAAATTTAAAGGCCTATTCCAAAGATTTCAGTGTGATTTTATTCACTCAGGGGTCTGTTGTGATACATCTGTGATGCTTTAATTGGCCAAAAGCACACATACACACACTGCTCTTCTTCCAGTCTCCCGTTCTGGAGTACTGCTGTACACACTGAGTGTAAACAGGCCATTCAGGTGTTATGGTCACAATGGTAAATGTAATTGCATTGTTGAATACCAGAAATGCAAACTGCAATGAAACAGTGGAGTCTTAACATGCCTATAAAATGGAAAATACCGCTTAAAATCAATACTTCCCAGGATAAATCGTCCATGATACCTAACATCCATGAACCCAGAGTCCAGTGATGTAACGGAAAGAATCCTGATATGATCTGTGTTGTGTTCCACCCCCGTAGTTTATCCACCCAAAAGTTTCTGTTGGAACCATTTCAGCTTTTAGCCCGCAGACTTTCCAGAAACACTCACTCTGTGCTTTTGCGTTCCTGTTTCAGGCCGTGTGTGTGGGCACAGCTCAGTCCTTCAGACCGCCAATTTGTCTCTTAGCACCTCGGGCGAGAGAGGAAGAGGGTAAAGTGGTTACCTCCCTGCTCTCTGCACCTCCTCTAACTCCTCATCTCACCACCATTTAACGCCAATGTTTAAGTGGCTTCTCCTAACTGTCTGATCGACGTGGCTCACACACTTATGTCATCAACTTGGCAGTGTGTTTACGCGTCCCTGTCTGAATTTGAGGCTTGGATTTGGAAGCCTCTCAACACGCCACACACATAATGGGGTTCTGATTGGGTTGGGGCGTGGGGGGGGGTTGGGGGAACAAGAGGGTTGCGTGGTAAAGTCGAGGCACGGCCCTGTAGGATTTTCCCGTTAACATCTTCCTCGGTGGGGACAACTTAACACAAATTGAGCTGTCTCCCGGCGGTCTCGCTCGGCTTGTTAGCGGAGGGGGGCAGCAGCGGGGCCACGAGCCCGGAGACTGAGATGACATTTGAGGAAGCCGACTAGAGGCTGGCCTTTTGAAGAAACAAGCCGCAGAGAGGCTGGATCACTAATTAGCCCTCTGCGTCCCCGAGTCTCACAACTTACTGTCTTGTTAGATTTCACACCTCAGGTTCAGCAAATAATGTGAAAGGATATGATATGAAAAATTAACTAGGAAAGTAGAAACGGGAGATTGTATAGCGCCGCGCCTGCTGCGTGGCGTCCGCCGCACGCCGGCAGCCAATGACTTTTTGCATCTGAAAATAAATCATTGTTTAAGAAGGGAGACGTTAAAGTGAATGTCAGGACGCCAGCAGAGTTTGATTTGCTGTGTTCCACCTTTAGCAACGAGTATGGCTGAAACGATTCGATAGTTTTTAGATGTAATACTAAATAGAATGTGCTCAGATCTGTACATTAGGCTTTAAAGTCATGTTAAGTCACTCAATGATGATGATGAATAATTGCTATGGAGTTAAACGGCACAAATATAAGGACGTTATCCCTTGAAGGAGCTTCAGTGTAGTTAGCTACTTTTAAGCTAACTACACTGGTCGTAGCTCGTCTGCAGCTTAATCACCTAAAATCGCGAGTCAAGTCATGTCAAGTCTTTGTTTCTATAGCTCTATATAACATATAATGTCTCAAAGGGCTTTACAGGCCCACAATATCAGGAACATTCCCGACCCAGCCCCAAAGCTCTCTAGGAAGACGAGGAGCTAGCTTGAAAAGTAGCTTCCCCCAACACTGCTTCTGCTGTATGAACGAAAGCTAAATCGACGGTGCGTTTGCCTGCACAGGGTGGAAACACAGAACAATCGCTACAGTCTCTCCACGTGTTCAGATTGGCACTCAGCCATGGTGGAACGCCTGCACATCGCTCACAGCGGCCGGCCCAAACGCTGCACAGATGCGGCAATCGCTGACAATTACTTTGTTTACGTTTGATTGCAGATGATGCTGACGAGCAATTAACAAAACAATGTGACACGGAGATAATTACATCTGCGGGTTGAGCGGAGAGGCGGTGAGAGACGGGTGGCAGGTGTTCCATCTGAAACTTCCTGCCTTGATCTGACGTGCCTCTGAGCAAAGGATTTCTAAATCTCCCCCAGATTTACTGACCTCCACTCGACGGCCATTAAGTAGAAATCAATTACCAAGATAGCAGTCATTATTAAACCCCAGGCCCATAGTTTTACACATATTTCCTTGTAAAATTTGATGACATCAGCCTTATATTCTGCTATGTTCTGAGTTCCGTCTGTGAATTTTACACATCCTCTAAAATAGTCACTCAAAGGACTGGTGAGAGCTAATAACGTCATTAATGAGCCATATTGAATTTTACTTTCATGTCAGCAGTCATTTTGTCACGCTGTCACCTTGCCCAGATGATGGATCTCTCGCTCGGGAGTGAAACCCGTCATAGTCTGATTGTATTGTGCAGCCCTGCCCGTAACGTAATCTCCATCTTCCTCTCTCTCTCTCTCTCTCTGTCTCTATGTCTCTCTTCCTTGTGTCCCAGAGCGCCCCGGGGCTCGGCAACCCCCTTCCACCCAAAGGGACCGGGCTTGCATCGTCCTCTCCGACTCCGACAGCGACGAGCCAGAGCCGCAGCAAGTCAAACAGAGCGTGGAAAGGGAGGAGGAGGAGGAGGAGGAGGGGGTGGAGCTGGATGATCCCCTCAAAGACAAACAGAAACTAGGAGAAGCAGAGAAGGAGGACAAGCGGCAGCTCAAAGGCAAACAATCACCAGGAGGGCGAGGAGATGTCGGCGGCGGCGGGGGCGGCGGAGGCATCCTCCCCCCTGACCACACACTGGGTAATCCCACCTGCAATCTCCTCCTTTTCATATCCAGGGAAATTGGCTGGTGCCGCATTGTCACCTGCCTGTATAATGCTGTTTAATATCATCACTTCAAACCAATAAGGGGCTGTATTTCATCCCATATGGGGCTGTGCGTTATTATTTTTACTATTATTAGTATCTAGTTGGGGATATTGCCTGTTTCTGCTCACATCAAGCTACAACTGCCCTGAAAGAAAAGCTCATTAATCCGCCCCCCTCCTGGGTGCAGCTTGTTCAAATAGGTGACATATCCGCCGTGATGAACAACACAATAAAGTCAACGGTGACATGCAAATTTGGCGATCCCCTTCACCCGCCGTCCCTGTCCATCATCTCTGACACGCAAACCTGCCTCCACGCCACCGCACTCCACACAGACGTCCACATGTCTACGCTCGTCTCCCAGGGACCCCAGGAAACAAAATTCCCAATTACACACCGTGTAATATTGCAAATTAAGACCTCTGCGCTCGAGCACTCGCGTCTCAAAGGGATACGCAAAGCAATAAATTGCGCTAATTACTAAGAACTAATTACACTGTGTGCAATATGAAGAGCTCTAAAAAAAAAATGCCAGTCTAGCAAAGTCTAACAAAAGCCCATGCGTGACCTGAGCACCGCCACTGAAAGCCTGCAGACATTCCAGGTTATTGAAGGACGTAATTGAGCTGATATCATTTCAGGGCTCCAAACTGCATGAAACCGGAGCAATGTGACTTTAGGTGCCATTTGCAGCATTTGAACACATGTAAATGCGATTGCAGTAGTTTATCTGAAACAGTATCATGTGATTACAGGGAGACAAAGCAGCATTTTAACCCCTACATACAATTTACATGATATTATGATGAATATGAACCTAAAGCGGCTGGAAATGTACACAGATATTCCCAAATTGAACATTTTTGTACACAGAGGCTGTCCTTTTATTATCTATTCAAATGCGTAAGTGGAACATCATTGTCAATTCCCATTGACGTTATAATGTTTATAATGTTTAGAACGCAATCATTTAGAATTCAAGTTCATAGAAATATAAAATAGGAGCGGATGATTTGTGTTGTATTTTATTTATCTGGGTTTATTCAGCCTGACAAAACCTAAAGAATTCAATTCCAAACTCTGAAACAAGATGCATTAATCACCGATGTATGTAATGTATTTATGACTCATAGATATTTATGGATGCTAAATAGATTTGCGGCTCAGGATTTGCTTTCTTTGTGTCGCCTTTGGTCCAAAGTGGGATGGGATGGAAGTTGGAAATCTAATTGCCAGACCTTCCAAACGATAAACTACAATTATTAGAAACAAACACACAAGCGAAGCCGCTGTCTATAACGGTGACGCTGCATAAACGAACACACACAACAACCACCACTGTGTGTTGTCAAATTTACCCATCATGCAACCTGTCTGTTCCACATTGGTCCTTAGACACACACACTCAAAGACATCTGTTAGCGTCCACAGATTGCGGAGTGGCTAATTTCCCTCATCTCCGTGGCTACCTGTGCCCCCAGGCAGGTCTGGGATTCCCACCCCAGAGCGCGTTCTTCCCTCTCTGCTCCACGCCCCTTCCTCCCTCCTTCCTTCCTCCCTCCCTCCTTCCTCCCTCCCTCCACCTCATCAACGGCGCGGCTTTTGTTTCTTTTCTCCCAGCGACAAAATACTAAAGGTGAGCGAAGCCGCCTGCTCCGGTTCAGAAAGAGGGCTGTCTGTTTAGAGCGGCTCCAGGGGAGAGATAAAAGCCTCGCTGTCGATCAGAAATGGCAGCACTACAGAGACGCCGCTGGATGCCAACTTGTTCCTTCCCTCCCCTTCCCTCCCCTCCCCTCCCCTCCCCTTCCCCACCTTGGCCGTGTAGTTTTCCCCGGAGGCGGCTAATGGCTCCATCCATCCATGTATCCATCTACCTATCTATCCGGTAGTTTGTTGGTCAGTTGCGTGCCGTTGCCGCGCTCGCCCTCTCTCTTTCTTAATGCAGAACACAGCACGTTGTCCAATAAAAGTGACCTATGGGGTCAAGAGTGTCGCCTAATGACTTTCCTCCACCTGCCCGTGGCTTCAGGCAGGCAAACCGCCGCTCCCCCCCCCCTCTTGATTGCTCTGAGATTACTTCCCTCGCCGCGCCGCCGGGGCAATCACTCCTCCAGCCTGTCTGTCTCTCCGCCCGTCTGGCCTTATCTGCGCGGCCTAAACGCTCCGCGCGTCGATACGGCCGATATCCGGGATGTAAGTTCAAGGGGCGCCGGCGGCAGCGGCGACACATTGCGGCAGCCCTGAGCGCGGCGCGGTTGGATTTCTCTTTTCTTCTTCTCTTTTTTTTTGGGGGGGGGGGGGGGTTTTGTGTCATCTTTTGTTTCGATCCAGCAGAAGATGAGATGACTCAGTCCAATTAGGCGTTGTTTTCTTTCTTTTGCAGTAAAATAACAGATAAATCCCCCGGGGTGTTTTGAAGGCACTGTTCATACTGTGTAAGTGACAGTCTAATAAGACGGCTTTGTAAGATGAATTGCCCCCATCGTATAAATGGCCCACTTAATGCAGCTGGCGCGTTCCGCCACTGCAAACAGGGGAAACGCACGGGGGGAGGAGGGGGGAGAAAAAACTGCTTACAACCAATATACCACGCACATTGCAGAGCTGCTAGGTTTCATTACAGATACAGGGGGAGAGATAGATGGGATTTCTTTGTGTCCTAAAAATGTTTGGTTTCCAGGTCTGTGGCGGCCGTTCCACCAGGAGCGGCCGCACACATCAGGACGGAACATGCCAGACCGGGTAAGATTGCGCCGATGAAATATGGCACTCATGAGAGACAGGTCAAGGAGAGGAAAGACGGGCTGTGCTAGAGCTATCGCACAGAGGAAAGGGAAAGTTTTAATGTCAAACAGTAGCACGAATACGACACCTAGCAATGATGTAATGGGAATATGAGGAAATATACAGAAGAATAGAAGCACAAGTTAAGTTAAAGTGAGTTTTTCCAACAGAATCTTGTTAGGACATTATGAAAAATGTCATCTGTCGTCCGCTTCTCTGCTGCCCCAAAAATGTTCCGCAGATGGTGTGATGTCATCATCTGGGACCACATGGTTTCCAACTAATCACTCTTCCACATTTGGGAAGAGGTGACTAAGTCAGTGAGGGAATAAAATGGTGTGAGAAGGCGCTGAACAGCAGCGCTGCATATATACCCAACAGTCCTAATGAGTAAAGCCTAGAACTTATCAATCAACCCTTGTGTGTTGAGCTGATCTTTCCAGGCACAGCCCTGTAACGCCCGCTGCTATGTGACATCACTCTTGTCACAAATAGCACCTGAGTGTAATTTTTCACCATTAGAAACTCAAATTGACACACACACACAGTCTCTCGCTCTCTCTCTCTTCTCTCTTCCTCTCTCGCTCACATACACACACACACAGACCTGGCAGACAACTGACCACGCGTAGTGATTTAAGGCGAGTATTATCAGAGTGTTATAGGTCATTGTCTAAATGAAGCGTGGTCGAGTCTCATTTCCACCGCCTGACCTTTTCCTGCTGGATGCTGGCGGGACGAGCGACAGCCACATCGCTGACAGTAATGACTGTCTCTCTTTCTCTCTCTCTCCCTCTCTCTCTCCCTTGCCCTCCTTCTGTGACCGTCATTTTATCTCTCTCATTCTTCTCACTTTTCCGTCTCAAATTCATGAGCAAACTTGCAAACGTTTTGATCATCTCGCTCATAATTTGTCTTTCTTTTCTCTCGCTCTCTCTCTTTTGTCTTTCGTCTCTGTGCCTCACATCTGCTAATGACGTCGATGCCGTGGTCCTGAAACGTTCAGTCGCAGTCGCTCCATCACCTCCAACTCCCTCCCCCCCGTTTCTAATATTGTGCTGCGTCGTAAATATGCGGGGATGCGACGCCTGAGCCGCTCGTTGCATCACCGGTGTAGCAAACCGTGTCGCCAATAAGGCGGCGAAAGCCAAAATTGAGCCGATCCCACAGTTTGCACGCGGCGATGTGTTAGTCAGCGTCTTCCTCTCTGCCTTGCAGGCCCCAGAGCTGCGGCGTGTGTGTCTTCTGCTGATGCTGATACTAAAGACAATGATGATGATGATGACGATGATGATGGAGACGATGCCAGCTCCTCCCTCCCAGTCTACCCGGGCCTCCAGTTCCGTGCCAGCCAGTACACAGACCGAATATATCTGTACTCAAAGGTACCAGAAACCATATTCTACTCTTCATTGCTTTTCCAGTGTCGTGTTTTCGGAATACACAGATTTCCACGCTGTTATTTTCATCACTGGTTTAATTTCGATGCAGTACCACCGTGCACACTGAGGGAAAACAAGCCTGGTGTCTTTCAACTGACAATTCCTGCTTAACCCTTCCCCGACCCCCGGCTCCGACAGTCTCTCGTAGGAATACAGGCGGTTAAAAGATAGAGTGTAGATTTAGTTTTTGTTTTATTAAAATATATCAAATGTTTTCCTTTTCTGTCAAATATACGACGGAGACATTGCTCAGTTTGATGAACAGCAACAACAGGAGGCCGCAGAGGGAGGATTTACCGTCGGTTAGATCGCTTATAAATTTACAGATCCAGGAAGCTGCACACATTTTATTTTGAAAGTGCAGGAGGCTGGCATGCACTGACTTTTAGTTTGGAGTAATTCCTCCTGTTATTTTGTAAGACTTGGTTTAACCACCTTGTTGGACTCCTGATTCCATTCCCAAGCTATCTGCCTTCTCCTCTCCAACAGAAAGCAGATTATGACACTTACACACTTGTTTCATTCACAATGGATCAGATAAGAGGATGAGGAGGGGGCGGGGGGGTTGAACTGAATCAACCCAGACGGCCGTAGAGTGTCATGTACGTGTGGCCGAGGCGACGATGAGCCTGGTAGATAAATCCCCCCCCTCCCCCCCCTGCTGTCGTTGTGATGATAAACTGAGGGAATTCTGTCTGGAAAGCCGTCACGTCGGGATAATCCCAGGCCGGGAGCGGAATTCACACAGGGGCCGCAATCAAAACACAATTTGTCACCCGGGTAGAACGAGAAATATTGGAAGAGTTAAGATTTTTATGCCTTATTTTCCAGTTGTTTTATTCAAGGACTCACCGCCGGCGTCGCAGATTTATTTTTAACGTGAAAACCCCACATCTCGGGACAAACGCCTCGATGCTTTTATTGTGTCTTTAACGTCCACCACGTCTTCATGATGAACAAAGCCGACGTAACCCGTTTTCCTTCACGGCCCTCGCGTGTTTTAATTTGAGCCTCAAAGTCACAACTGTAACAGACACATTTGTATCCAGGAGCTTGTTAGTGAGGAAGGATGGTGCGGAGCTTTTTCAGTGGGCGTCTAGCAGAGCTCTAATCCTGCGCCACGCTGTTACAACACAACCCTCCACTGACTCGCTATGATATTTATTTTACCACAATCCAAATAAACATGTGTGGGTTCCACCGGCGAGGAGAGGGCGAGCTAATGCTGACTCGTATCTCACAATCCGTGTCCGGCTGCTGCCTTGAAGGAAGTAACCTTTAGACTTTAATGTCCTCTCCTGTCTCCAGCCGTGCGTGTGTGTGTGCCAGCATTCACAAGTCAGCCTGACGCGTGCGAAACGTTCCCCGTGCCATCTTCTCTGGTTTCAAACGCGGCCTCTCCTGCTTTTGAATTAGCAATCGTTAACGCTAATGAAACAGCCATGACAGCCCAAATGCTCTTTACCGTGGTTATTTTTTACAATTATCACACAGTTTCCTTGAAGCCCAGGCAGCGTGATTACCCATAATCACTGTGACGAACATTCCTGTGGGCGTGATGGCCCGTGCACTTTCCCTCACACCGCTCATAAACCTGCTTATTTTTTGTTAATATCGCACATGTTCTGTCACAGGGAAACAGACGTCTCCATAGATTAGAGGGAAAGGGAGAAGGCGACAGATCGCTAACAAGCACCTTGGTTACAGCACGGATTGCCATGGCAACCTGATGAAGTGTCACAGAACTTTGGTGTAATTGAACTCAGGTCCTGCAAGATACTCGTGAAGCGATCTGATGGCTCTGATGAAAGAACGTGTACAGTGCTGCAGCATGTAAACACAACAATTAGTGTACAATTACAACCGCAGAGACGACTTTAACTCGTTCTTTGTCTTTACATCACACAAATGAATGAATCAGAACTTTCAAATCGTTCCAAAATGTTGGTAATAATAGACTCAGTTCAGATTGTGATGAATACACAACACCAGTGACATCATTTGTTCCGGACATCAATCCTCGATTCCTCGGTTTTCATCATTTCCCTCACAACTTCAACACATTTTGGTTTGTGTGTTTGTGTCTGGCGCTGCTGCAATCCACACACCGGCAAGTTGTAATTTCAGTGACAAGTGTTCCTAGTTTGGCGGAGTGGAGCCTTGTCAAAGTTGCGCCGATTGCATCACGTTAAATTAGAACGTCTTCATTAGCAGCTGCCAGTCACGTCTCGTCTTAATCCACCCAAACCAAAATCAGTGAAAATCAACATTTAGACGTTTGTAGAATAAAGTGAGCGTTGTTTTCCTCTCTAAGAGCTTTAGAGAGAGAAATCTAAACGTGGCAGCATGAAGGTGAAGCATCGCCGAGCACAATGAGTGTTTTTACAGTAATGTGTTCATCAGTCATTTCATTGTGTAGTAGTGTTAGTAGCAGTTGTTGTTGTTGTTGTTGTTGTTACTAATTGCAGTAGTTGTGTGAGTAATGATGGTAACAAATCTTGCTCTGGGCTCTTCTGCTCGTCTCCTCGTTTGTCAGGACGGAGCTCCACTCAGCCTCAACTTCGTCCCTCTGGACATCAAACTGGACAACTGGGACGACCTGCCCGAGGCCTTCACCCGGCGCCGGGAAAACCGAATCCAGGTCCATCTTCCCACCAGGCTGTGCTGATATTCATGAACGTGTGTGTGTGTGTGTGTGAGAGAGATTGGACCCACTTAATGTGTCGTTACTGGAAACGCATTGACGATTGGCAGAGGTAGGATAGAGTGGTAATTTTTCAAGTCACGAGAAAAGACGGACAAGTCACAAAAATCAATTGAAACGCTGAGGAAGGCGAGACGCAAGTCCCAACTCAACTCAGAGGTGAAGACTGGCAAGACACAAGTCAAGTTACAAGTTATTAAGAAATGCAAATCACAAGTCAAGTTGTAGATCAACACAGACACAAGTCACAAGTCCATGGGCAAGAGAGTCACAAGTCCCAGGTCGAGGACAGGCAGGTTATAAACTGAGCCCTGACCCGCTGGGGGAAACAGAGACTTGCTTCCTGGTCTGAGAGTAATTTCTTTTAATGGTTTATGGGTTTTCAGATCGATCACACAAAAAGGAAAGTGTAGCGGTGTGACATGGCTGAAATTGTTCTTTTGGATGACAGAATGTTTTACGTGCACACAGGAGAGTCGTTGGAGGTTTTGTTTTCAGGATGACCTTCATTTTAGACTAAGATAATTTTGTTTTATCACGGCCCGAGCGTCTCCCCCGCTCCCTCTGACCCCGGGCAGACGAAGGCGCGGGGCTGTGGAGACGGTTATTAAACTTAACGGATACCCGTGTCGGTGTGATGTGAAACTAATGACGCCTCCGGATCGCGAGGAAGACGAGTGGCGGCGCCGCGCGGCGAGCCTGACAGATAGGTGGAGCGTGCACGCCCACCTTCGGCCACACCGCAGAGCCGGGGAGGGGAGAGGAGGGGAGGGGATGATGTAGTGAGGAGGAAGAGGAGAGGAAGAGGGGTTTGGTGCCAAGGAGAACAGCCAAAGAGAAAGTAAGGTTTTATGAGGGTCGTTAAAGGAGACGGATCATCGCCTCAAACGACCCCGCACGCCAACCGGCTAATATTAAATCCTGCAATCTGCCAGGGCCGTAACCGAGCCGCTGACACGGGGCCCCCACCTGACGCCTTGTTTATGTGGGGTTTGTAAACCGGAGGCGTGAGTTGCATCCGTCCCCTCGCCCATCATTCACGCCGCGTTACGCCCAAATTGCCCATCAAAATCAATACCAAGGAAGCCATTTGTATGTGGGCCGCTCAGCATGCATCAAACGGGAGGGGGACGTAGCCGACGTGCAGACGCGCCCGCACGCCCACGCCCGGGTGTTTTATTGGCGAGGGAGACACCTGAGGGTCTCGCCTCACTACGCTCTGATTCTCAAGTCACATCTTTTTTGTCCCCGTCTGCTTTAGTGACCTGGTAAATGTTTGCAGGCGGTTCCTTAATCACGTCTGCAGGATCGTAGGAATCTGCTCCTCTCCTCAAACGTGGGGAATTTTAACTGCACCTTTGTCCGGCAACAGAGCGACTCAATCAAATCCCCCTCCTGGTTTCCGCCCCCGCACGGCCTCATGTCCGACCTTTGGTAGGAGTGGAAACCGGCCCACTCAACCAAACCTGACACGACTCCACAGAAACACATCCACGTGTCGTCTGAAACCCTTTCTCCACTTCCAGGAAACGCCGGCACGTCCCTTCTTTTGACGTTTTCGTTTCCTCCTTGTGTTCCCTTTTCATTTGCTGCATTTCACTTTTGAGTTCAGCTTTGGACTTATTAACTCTTGGTAACATTTAAAGACGAAGGTGTCAGGAACATTCTGTTGCTACATTCATCACCTCACTCTAACTGCCTCGCGTTTGAAAGCGGCTACCTATATTTATCCCTAAAATAGAGATGCTTGCCGCTGCGAAAATGTCAAGCCGGGGCGTTAAGATAGCTTTCAAAACTGTCAGTCGAGCCCATATCGAGTTTGGTTACTGTTTCATCCATGAAACAAAACTTCTCAAGTGCATCATAGCAAAGTAAATTGCCCATTAGAGCTCAGCGCTTTGTGTTATTTATGTGTTACTGCTGCCAGTGGATTTTCTCTCAGCGATGGAGTTCTTGATTTGGATAAAAGTATAACAGTTCAGTCTGGTGTGATGGGTTTGTTCAGCTCTCCACTGTCTCTGTGTGAGTGCCTGCGTGTGTGTGTGCGTGTGTGTGTGTGATCTCGTATGCATTTTCCTCTTGTTTTGCTGTAAATAAATCAAACCATCAGTTTGTGCTCCAGCCTGTAATTGAGAGAGAATTGAAGCGTGATGTCTGCTCCAGGTGCTGCGGCTGGTTCAGGAGTGGAGCAGCTTGGCGGCCATGAAGCAGAAGCTGCTGCGACGCGGCGGCCTCCTCTTCATCAGCCCCGCCCTCGGCCTGCAGCAGCTCGCCAACGCCCAGCGGCCTCACTCCAGCACCAAGAGGTGAGCCGGGTCCCATTCCAGACGGAAATACATGTAGAGGATCGTTGGGAACCATGAAGCCAACACATCCTCCTCCTGTACGCCTGCTTAACCCCACCTAGCGCCCCCTTAGGTCCAGTCTGTGTACTCGCTTTACGTGTTCGTCTACAATCCCACAGGTGACGTGTGAGATCTCACGGGGGGGGAAACTAACCGCCCTGAGCATGACGCTAAGCAGGGGAGCGCTTGCTGCATTTGTGTGTGGGCGTAACAAAGAGTTTCAGCTTTACATGTAAGTGAGGGAGCGATGGGCGCCGTACGTGTGTGTTGTTTTTTTGACAAACAAGCATTGTTGCGGGCACGCTAATTACAGCAGGCACGGGTAGCGGCAGGGAGACTTCGCCAATTACAGGGTAGACCGGAGTGTGTGTGTGTGTGTGTCCTAAGTGGGAGACTGTGTTTCTCAACCAGGGACGTGTTTGGGTGCATGAACCTAATCAAGGTGTGAGTAGGAGGCACTTGGCCCTGCTTGATTTGATACCTGTTTGATTTATTCACTAATCAGAACCAATCAAGCTCCAGCTCGGGCTCCAGCGGGGGGGAGGGGGGCGATCCCGGCTCACCTTCGCAGCCCCGAGACGCTCCGATTTCACCACTTCCGACTTAATGCGCTTTTGTCTGCACTTCCAGCTCTGTGACCGCTTCCGCCATAAGTCAGTGGTTTGTGATTTACGATGATTTGGGAGGATCTAAGCGGGTTTTAATCGAGTTTGCGTCCTCGCAGCTAAAATTACTCCAAACCCCGGCCTCACTTGGCTTATTGCTTCTACAAAACGCCCACTGCAATAAAAACAATTCACGTCAAATATTTCACCATCTAATGCGTGTGCCGCCCTGCGTTTCAAAAATATCAGTAGCTAAGCAGCGCGGTTGCCAGGCAACACATACAAGGAGCCGTGCAAGTGATTCAATCGGTGATTTAATGTTTTAATTAATGTTGTGTAGTGGGATCAGATGTTTACAGTGTGCAGCATCATCCAACTTAACTCTGTTTGTTTTATTAATTAAAACGTGTAGCACAGAATTGAACATGAAGGGCAGAAAGACAACCATAATAATAATGATGCAGTAAACATCCTTAGCATCCAAATTTGATTTTTTTTTGGGGGTTTTTACTGGAAATACTGAAATGCTGTTTTTATCTTAACAACAGAGAGGATTTGCATTCGGCTTGTAATTTATGCATTAATTACCATCTTTGTTGACATGGTAATTTGTTATATTGCTGCCAGACGGCTTCGCATTGCCTGTGTGTGTGTATGTGTGTGTGTCCTTCATGTGTCCATCTGAATGTACAGCTGTACATTATTGGGGTTTTTTTGTGGAGAAGCACCAAATTCTTCACCACTGGCTGTTTTGCGTGCCGATAAATGACTCATTTCTGACAGCAGGAATAACTAAAGCCCCACACGGTGCGTTCACAATCCTCAAACATGCTTAAAATGAGTCCTCAGCACTGTATTAGCTGGCAGTTGTTAGGTTAATAGTGAACATATGTGAAGTTGCACCTTGTTTCTTCTGAGGTGGCCCACTGCAGTGCACACAGACTGCAATTTACAGTGCAGCAGCTGGGAATGTGTGTGTGTGTGTGTGTGTGTGTGTGTGTGTGTGTGTGTGTGTGTGTGTGTGTGTTATAGAGAGCACCACAGCCGTGTTTCAGAGAGGCCAGTGTGTGCGCATATGTGTGTGTGTGTGTAGCGGAGCAGCAATCCATCAAAGCAGTGGCGGCTCGTTAGTCTGATTTCACACAGGTTTGTATCACAGCCGCTGTCCTTGGTGCTGAAATGCAAGAGCCAGGCGAAGTCGTGCTGCTGTCCGTGGTGCTGAAGGTCTGCAGGTTCACCGTCTGCTCGTGTGCTCACGCGGTGCCACATGAAAGGACCCCGAGCACCAAACCGCGTTCAAACAATCCGTCTCGCCACCATTCTGTCCGTGTCAATGGCTTTGATTAGGAGACGAGAGCTTTCGTCTCGTCTTGTCTTCTTCTTCTTCTTCTTCTACTGACATTTGTGGGTTTTCTTAGTAATTAAACTTGTCTTTGTTTAAACTTTGCTATCAGCATTCAAGAGGGCGGCGGCGACCTTAGAGCAGCACATTCATCAGAACATTCAGAATGATACAAAGCGAGGAGGAAGAAAGAACGTGTTGGCGTTTGGTATCAGTCAAGAGGCGCGTTTAGCTACGATCGCATCGCAAGGCCTCGACCACATGAGCCTGAGTGGACCAGGGACAGATGAAATGTTTGGATGGGTCTAAAATGTGATCAATCACTCTGATAGACACATAGAATCCAAACAGGATGATTAAGGGGACTTGCAGAGTCCATGACACAAAGACAATAACTGAAAACCAAAAATGTTTCAAGTGGTTTTGAAGAAAACCGACATTTTCCCTTCAGCTCAGGTCGGATGGAAGCTTCTCCATCTCCTCGTCTCTCCCCTCTGGGTTGCCGTAGAGACCCTGAGTGACCCCTGATATCAGCCCCCTAGTTCCTCAGGGTGAAGAATGTTGCCCATGTTTGACACATGAGAGAGAGAACTACTCGAGTCTCAACTGCCCAAACACATCCCCGCATAAAGCACACAAACACACACACACACACACACACACACACAGCAGTTGGACTCCAGTTTAGCGTACAGCATCTTGTTTCATCCACCCTCTGTGCTGAGGCTCTTTGAAGCAGAGGATGATCTTCTGTTTGATGGAGACTTTTTCCTCGTCTTCTCTTGGCTTCCAGAGAAGCTCCTCTTCTTTGATGCCTCTCCCTCCTCCACTTTCCACCTCCTGCCATCCCTCCTTTCTTCTGCCTGCATTCCCCTCTCTCGGAGGAATGCACAGAAGTGTCACAGCAAACTAAACAACACAAAGTGTCGTCTTCCCCCACTCTCACACTGCCGCGTAAATGTTGATTATTGGCAATGTGGCGTTCGTTTATTTGAAGCTATTTGCAGCTATTGATTTAGCTTCAGAGGTGACGGAGCCTCTCGTCAAGTAACGCAACAAGATGCGTTGAAGCATTGACGGCGCTATCTAAAACGCGTCTGAAAACATTACTTTCTCCTCCCTCTCTTTTCTCCTCCACCTCTCTTTTCCTTCCTCACCGCTTTAGTATTTGACAGGTTCTAAAGATGCTCAGAGTGCTCTTAAGCCAAGCATGTTACCTGCTCCATAAGAGGGGGTGTACGTTAGAGCCTCACGGTCAAGATCGGGCAGAGGGCTCCTAGTTCGCTTCCCCGAGGTTGCCAAACAGCCACTTGGCAGAAGTATCCTTGAGCAACGCTGCAGCCGTCTCATTTTCTAGAAAGAAGGGGCCTTTGTTCTTCCTGCGTGGAGGAGAAGGACTTGTGTTTGCAGCGGTGTGCCAATGGACTCACACTGTTTTGTGTCCATTCGCTCACCATCTTTGCATTTATGTTTTTCTGGTGTGTGTGTGGGGAAGATGGCCGTTTTTCTCCGGGCTCGATTACGTCAGTTCGCGAGATAACAAAATGGTTTCTGGGACGGACGCGCCGGCTTTGTCCTCCGAAGTCTCGGCCGCGTTTGAACAGATCCTGCAAAATAGCAGCGACCTGTGTTTGACCTCGCCGTAGAGGAGCGAATGAGAACAGAGATCATTTCCCTGAGGGCATCATTAGAGCGCTATATCTCGCCCCCTCTGGACGTGGTTAATATTACCCGTGGGGGTCGGTGATTGGTCAGTTTTGCCCCCGCGAGACTTTTAACCAAAACCAACATGTCAGTGATTTTTCCCGGACATCCCGGGGTCATTTTAATCCTGTGCAGATTGACACGTAGGGATTCGCGCAATTTTCAACAGGCACACCCGGCGCCGGTATCAGAGGGGCCATAAAAGCAGCGGTGGGGCAGGATGGATTAGATTAGATGATTGATGGTCCCTGTGGGGAAATTAGATTGCTGCAGCGGAAAAAGTAATAGGATTCAGCAGGAGAAGAGGACAAATAGAATATAAACACAAACTGAATAGGGAATGAGCAATGAAAGGGAGAAATGGTGCATTTAAGCGCAGTTTGATGCCAAGTAAATATGAGAATGCGCCTGGAATTTCAGAGATGGAGCCGTTTCATTGAAGGTTTGTATTGCATTTATCTGGCCGATTCCTCGGGTCTACATGGGTGATATCACATTTCAGAGCTCCCATCTTCTGTCCCGTGATGTAGCCCGACCCGTAAACCTCAACTCATCCCCAAACGTCCTGTCGACACAACATATGTGCATCCTCCATCCCTCACTGCGTCGTTTAACCCTTTATTCCCCCCCTCCAGGTACCTAGGGAAAGAGGAGGTGGCCCAGGCCTCCCTGGACAAGGCCCAGCAGGAGGGAGGCAGCGTCCGGCTGGTCACCAAGGAGAACTTCTTCAATAAAAGGAGATCCGCCTCATTGCTGTCGCCGCCCAGGCCTGAGAGGTACGTAAGGACATGAGGACGGATTGCTGGAATGGCCCGGAATTCTTAATGATATACGTCGTCCACAGAACGTCTCGTCTCTCAGAAGAGGAAGCCGCTTTCTCCTTTTTCCCTCCTCTACCGTCTCCATGGAGATCTGCGTGTGCATGGTGGCAGAGGCTCAAAGGCCCGCTGAGTGTTTCAGCACAGTTAAAACACACCACAGTACAATCGATCAGGATGCAACGGCCAGTTGACTTCACGCAGGGAACATTACTATGGAAACACACTCGCTCCTGCACAAAGGCAGTGGCTGATGTGGCGTGCCTGAGATAATGTCTTTGGAATGTGTGGCTGTTTGGGCTTCAGGATGCATCGTTACTGCTAATATTGTTCTTTTTTTAGTGTAGAAGCTCTACTTTTCATCATCCACTCCTCTTCAGTAATGGCTGATTGGAGCTGATTGTTAACCCTTTGAGGAGGCCTGCTTGAGTCTTGAGATATGCACAGCTCATTCTGTCACACACACGGTATTGTTTCCTTTATCGGAGAAGAACCTGGGCTGTCAAACAAGTGCATTTGAAGTCCCAATGCAAAAACAGGCAAAGGAGGAGAAATGCTCATTGTAAAGATCTGTATATTTTAAGCTTAAGGTTCAGACTTTATCAGGGATTTATGGATGTTTGTGTAAATCAAGCCTTTCTTCATAAAGTTAGAGGCTGCGACAGTCCTTTCATCAGGGGGCGTGGCTAAGATCAACTCCTCCTACCCCTCTATCATATTTATTCAGCAGAAAACTGTTCAACTCTAGAGATGCTGTCCCCTTGTGGTGGTGCTGTTTTATGCCGGTTTACAAAGCCGTTTCTCCTTGTTCTTCTTCATGGTTGTTGGCATCATGCTGCGAGCTGGCTTCAAGACTCTGCTTTGGTCTGGCCTCACAGCGTGTGTTGCTAATCATCATGTGGTAAACACGGAAATTCATGACTGCCCTGTGGCGCCTCCACTAACTTTCATTCAACTTTCATTCAATTAACGAAAAAGAAAGAGACTTAATGTCAAACGCAATGTTCTCCTTTGAGCGTCATAAAACAAGTTGCTCATTAGTCAGGGACTGAAATCTTCTCTCGCTGGATTTTTCGACATCTGATCCTATTTGTGTGACAGAAAAGTGAATCTTTAGGAGTGAAACTGAGAGGAATGGGAGCTTCTTTCCAATGGCAGCGAGCGATCACTCTGTGCTGAATCAACACGACTCGCCGGTGTGTGTTAAAGCTCCCGGTGCTGTTACTCACAGCTCTTTAGGCAGACGTCACTATAAATGAATCTGAAGTGAATGTGAATAACGTCTTAATCAAACTAAACGAGGCCGTCTGTCGGATGTATTTACAGTCACTTATAAACTCGCAGGAGGCTGCCTCAGATCCGCCGCGCTCGTTTTGGGCTTAAGAGTAAAAACTCTATTTCCGTCCGTCTTTCATCCAGTCTCTTGCCACCTCTAATATTTGGGATCTTCTCAACTCTGAAGCAGCACAGAGGGTTTTCTCCTCCAACTCTCAGTGATTAAATCTCTGCGTCGCTCCGGCTCTTTGTTCCTCTCTCTCTCTCTCTCTCTCCCTGTCTGTCTGAGTTGTAAACCACAGGGACGGAGAATTTAGTCCATCTGTCCCCACCAACGTGGCTCTAGCGCCCTGCTGGGACAACATGGCAACTGCCCAAACTCACTACCGTCACTGCCAGAAGGACACACACACACACACAAACATACAGTACATGGCATTGTGTGCAGACGTATCATACATATCCTCCATATGTCCCTCGGTGCTGCGGCTGCAGACTGTAAAGTAAGGCCTATATATATTTTTATGCGCTGAATGTATATTAAATTGTGCTTCTGCTGCTTTGCTGACACCGACGGAACGGAATCTGCCTGTTGGCTGAGAGTTAGTTAAGGTACGAGGCACAAAAATCAAATCAAAGGGATTTCATACATTGTCAGAATCTATTTATTATTCATAAATATTCATGTTTCTATGGCAGAGCCGATCTTCTGACATTGAAAGAAGTTCATTTCTGCCATTTGCTGCCAATCCCTCTCATTTGTAAGAACAAAATAGAACCCTGAACGTTCATAAACTTTGGAGGACGGCTCTTGATGGAGGAAGGTATGATGAAGGTTTCAGGAGTGAGATGAAAGAATGAAAGACACCTTGGGAGAGGTCAATTAAAGTGAGACTCCCTCAGAGGATCTCACGTCCCTGAAGGTGCGGTGAGGCGAGAACCACACTCTGTCGCGTCCCGGGCTGTGATCCATTTCCTTCTCTCTCTCCAGGCGGGATGAGAAGTCTGATAAGCCGGCGGAGGAGAAGCTGGAGGAGGAGAAGCTGGAGGAGGAGAAGCCGGAGGAGGAGAAGCCGGCGGAGCAGAAGCAGGCAGAGGAGCAGCCTGATGCGTCTGACGGTTACCTGCAGGCGGTGGACAGCCAGGGCGTCCCTCTTTGTTTGTCCTGCCAGCAAGCCTGCTCGACTACCGGCGGGCCCTGGGACACCCGATTCTGCAGCCACAGGTTTGGTCGAGTTTTGACACAATGGCGGGGAAAAACTCAAAGGACTTTTCTCCCCAAACAGCATTCCCACACAGTGAATACATCGTTGGGGATACAGGTGGGAAAAGTCTGAAGCTAGCCGTGATTCATACCTGAGCGATTCGTTTACGTGTGATTCTTTGAGGGAGACGTAGGCGACAGGTAAATCGAGTTACGCCTGCATTCCGGGCGGAACGTCACTGTGCAAATGTTTTTACCAAACGGACTCAAGAGAATCAAATGACAACTTCCATCTGTAAGGCGAGCCGGCGCTAAACACAGCGAGCTCCTGGCAGCGCAGAATAAACAGGAATTATAACTGACAGGATTCCTATGCAAGTGTGGAAAAGTCGAGGGAATAGATTGTAAAGTTTCCCGAGCTGTGAAGAGTGCGAAGTTGACTCCTTGTTCCCCGTAGGCTCATGTCAGATAGCAGATGTATGTAAAGCTGAGAGGTTTGTGATCGTCTCGCGTGCGGCAGCAGATGGATGAAGGTTTACGGCGCCGGGACAGTCGCAGTCTGAGGGGAGCTGTCAATCAAACGCTCTGCCGTCTTCGTCATCCTCGCTGCCAAAGCCCACCCATCTGGCAGCCAAACATGCCATCACGGCGAGAGTTTACCCAGAGCAGATCGGATAATGTGACCTCCCCTCGTCGTTGGTGAGGGTAAACGTTCGCATGGGTTTGCGCAACGAACGCGAAGTCACGTAGGAAAATAAGTTACAGCCCTATTAGCATGACATCATCCATTGGAATTTGCTGATGTTTAGCGTAAACACGGTCAATGGAAACGCGTCTTTATGTTTTCTCATGTCGTTCTTTTCCCGTTTTGTTGACTTTCCCACCCACAGGTGCCAGGACGAGTTCCAGCTGCGCTCCAGCCAGACGTACATGCGCTCACGGGTGCTGGAGGCGGAGCAAGGCGTTTGCCAGCAGTGCGGCCTCCAAGCCCACGAGCTGTTCCTCAAGGTGCGAGACGCCCCGCCCTCCCAGCGCAAGGAGATGCTGGAGAACACGTGGCTCGCCCAGCTGTCACTCAGAGAGGTGGGACACTCCTTCTCACCGTAGCCTAGCGTAGCCTAGCGTAGCCTAGCGTAGCCTAGAGTAGACTAGCCTATCCTAGCCTATCCTAGCTTAGGTTGAGTTTTGCTGTTTATCTGGTGGACGCCCAGACTTTATTGAGGTGACTGTTTGTGTAAAGTGAGAGGCTGTGTGCTGCTCGTGTTGATGCTCTAGTACGTCAACAAACTGATATCGTGTGTGTGTGAGACTCAGAAACGGATTTTTCATCAGCATGAGGACTCGAAAGTCATTCGTCTCAAGAATCGGAATTTGTAACGGAATCCATCTTGCCTCCCACCGCACTGTTTCATACACACAACCCAGAGCTCTCTCTCTCTCTCTCGCTCGCCCACCCTCTCTCTCCCACTCCCTCCCTCTCATTTTCTTGTCTTCATGTGCAAGCACCAAAATAACATCACCCTGTACACTCCATCTCACCCGCCCACACACACACACACACACACACACACGCACACACACACACGCACACACACACACACAGGTTGATCGTCGCTCCGAGGGTCCAGCTCCCAGTAAATGGATTGCTGGGCCCATTGATTTTTTTTCTTTTCTCTCCCAGTGCCAGGCCTCGACCAGTAAGCCGGTTTGATTTGGTTGGCCGTTATCCTGCAAAGCCACCCCCTCTGCTCTCTCCCTCTCTTTCTCTCACACACACACACACACACACACACACACACGCTCGCTTCCTTCCCAGCGCCCGCAGCAGCATCAGCGCCGATCGATGCGGCGGCTTTAGAGGAAACAAACTCAGCCACATGATAAGACGCCGCAGCGTGGAGGAGCCTGAAGATTAGAGGCTCATTCTTGGCGCCGTACGGGGGGGCTGTGTGTGTGTGTGTGTGTGTGTGTACATGTGTATAGGGTTGTTTTCTTTACCTTGGGGTAGTTTTTGATGTGTGTGTGTGTGTGTGTGTGTGTGTGTGTGTGTGTGTGTGTGTGTGTGTGTGTGTGCGTGTGTGTGCGTGTGTGCGCGCACATGTGTGTGTGTGATTGCAGTAGTATCGAGGCATATGTGTGTTAATATTTTCTGACCTTTCGGCACATGTGTGGATCACATTGCTTCCGTGTGTGTGTTTTCTTGTGACACGTGGGGTCTTTTGGTGTGTGTTTTAAGGGTAAGGTGTCTGGTGTTTGCACACTGTAGGGTTCAATTGACTGGAGTCTCTCTCTCTCTCTCTCTCTCTCTCTCTCTCTCTCTCTCTCTCTCTCTCCGTGTGTTTGTGTGAACCCTGCTCCTGTTCTTTAAATCTCTTGGGATCAATTCCAGCTCACTGCCTAATGTCAACAGACTAACACTCAAAGTAGGAAAATGGATTGGCCTTGGAATTCTTCTTCTCTCTCTCTCTCTCTCTCTCTCTCTCTCTCTCTCTCTCTCTCTCTCTCTCTCTCTCTCTCTCTCTCTCTCTCTCTCTCTCTCTCTCTCTCTCTCTCTCTCTCTCTTCTCTGTCTTTCTTTCTGTCATTTTCTGCTCTGCTCCCTTGTTCCCTTCAGACTTTCATAACAAACCATTTTTCTGCAAACGCACACTGGTGATTGACACACACACACACAGACGCTAGTTCAATTTCCAGGTCACATTGTTCCCAGTGTTCCCTGTCTGCTCCACTGGAGCTCAGTAATCTGCTCCTGCTCGTGTACGCATGAGCGCTGCAGGTTGTGCGAGGGTTCAGCTCCTTCATTAGCTCAGGCTGAGGAAGACGAGGAAGACGAGGAACGCTGAGCCGCCGTCAGCTAGCCGCTAATTTACCTAAGGAATGACAGATAATGTGTTCATCTGCATAACAAAGAGAGAGATTAGTTTGAAATAGGGAGTTTACAATAAAGTGATGCTTCATAATCCAAAATGGGAATTTAGGGAGAAATTAATTAAGATTTCGCAACAAGATCCGGTGATTGATCGGCCCGACGGTGGCGGCGTAATCACCAGCGTCACATTTTGGCCTTTTAAGGGGGTCGATGCGTTAAAGCGGTAAAGCCTGGATCGAACAGAAGTACGAGGCACCGATCAGTATCGTCTAGCAACCGTCTGAAAATCCCATTTGTGGAGATTTCAGCCACATTAAAGACGTTTCCTGATGTTTGAACAAAGTGATTTATCGCCGCAATCTGCATGCAAACGCGGCGGCTGATTTGCCAGCATAACTGCGTTTCCCTTCATATTCGTCTCTCTCAGCCTCTCGTTTCTCCGGGTTTTCCGCCGCCGCCGTCACGCGTCCTCATCCAGACTCCAGCATATTTGTTTTTATTATCTTTTATTGTGAGGCTCGGGCTGCAGAAGTGCAACCGTGCTGGAATTAGGTTTGATCTGACTGATTTGTTGGAGGCGTTTGTGTTTGCGGGAGGACGGGCGCCATGAAACCACCGGCCGTGCTCGACGAAGAGGAGCTAGTCCATTTTATGTATGTAAGATGTATAAGTATAAGGAATAAGTAAGACAGTATGACATCACCGAGAAGAAGGGCAGACTTTACACCTTTTTACTTTTTACTTTGAAATTTTGCAGCTTCTAATGAAACTTTGAAAGGAAAGACGCTACAACAATTTACAGCAATATGACAAAAACTAAGTCCCTGTGTGTCTGTGTGTGTGTGTGTGTGTGTGTGTGTGTGTGTGTGTGTGTGTGTGTGTGTGTGTGTGTGTGTGTGTGTGTGTGTGTGTGTGTGTGTGTGTGTTCCTCCAGCTGAACGAGATGATCCGGGCGCCGGCTGAGGGGCATTTCTGGCAGGTGGACCACATCCGCCCGGTGTACAGCGGCGGAGGACAGTGCTCTCTAGACAACCTGCAGACCCTGTGCACCGTCTGCCACAAAGCCGTAGGTGCACGTTCCACACGGCCGCACCGGTAACAAGCGGAACAGCAGCTTTAACGCCAAAGGGCTCACGGAGAAAAAAGCAATTTGTCCAGCGTTTAAGGTCCACGGGTCCCAAACCCTCACACACACACATATATATATATACACTCTATATATAAGGAGGCGGCCATCCCTCATGCTGACGGTCACGTATGGTGGCAGTAATGTGATCCATGGTCAAACCACATTGATCAAAAGTCATCCCATCCCTCACAAAGCTGGATATTGCCGGTAATATGATCTTATGATGTGGCCGCGTGTCACATTGATGTATGGCGTTTGTTGCGAAAAAGAACCCGGCGTCGCTTCTGTCTTGGGAAGATTTTTTTGGTACTTCAACGTCTTCGATCAATATTTCATAATCACCGACAACCGGGCCTGTAAACAGAAGCGACGCCTGAGGGAGACGAGGTTCACGTTGCTGATTTGGCGGAATTTCGGGAGTTAGGAGTCTGGGGTCACTTTGGAGATGTTTGGTCTTCAACTCAGCACTTCAGACGAGACGAGACGAGACACAGGAAGTGGCGTTTCAGGGTCAAATGTCAAAGTAAAACACACACATTAGCACCCAACTGTAAGCGTCGGAATCAGTTGGATCGCACCGCCAACAGACGTTCTTAAGTTAACGGCAAATCTTCACAACGATCCAACTTCCAGAACACACAACACCAGTGACCCAGTTCAGACCTAAAGTTCCCCCGGCAACCGTGAAATTTTGTAAACTCGATCACATTTCTCTGCTGGGTCTAAACTCTCTCTCGCCCCGTGTCCCATTTTCCCCTCCGCAGAGAACGGCGCGGCAGGCCAAAGAACGGAGCCGGGCGAAGAAGAGCGCCGCCGCCTCCAAGGTCGCCTCGGACATCACCAGGTTCTTCGTGAGGAAGTGACGCCCAATTTCGAGCCGATTGTGCCAAATTTTTTCTTTTGTTTTTTCTTGTTTTTTCCGGGTCGGCGTGGCTGAAAGATGGCGCCCGACTCTGCTGCAGTGGCGCTGCGTCGCCAAAGACTTTCACCACCGTCGAATGCAAATTCAGCCGACTCCCCGCTCGCCCCCGAACCGTCACGAGTGCGGCGGTTGTGATTTATGACGGGCCCCCTTTTTTTTTTTTTTTTTTTTTTGTGCTGGGGGCTGAAATGGAGCATGTTGTTTAGAGAGAGACGCTGCTATTTTAAGAATGTGCAAACTTGGTGGAAAGTAGCAGGTGAAAGATGAAGGAGAGGGGGGGAGGGGCTGTGATTAAAACACACGCCGCGTCCTCATTGGTGCCCTCGATGAGTAAATCTTCCTCCCTGCACTTTGGATGACGGATACGTGCTCCCAAATGAAATAAAAACCTATTTTCTTTCTGCTTTCCTTTGCTTCTTTTTGCCTCCCGTGCTTCATTACGGCGCTCAAATGTACCGGCGGTTTGATGTCGGAGTACAGAACGATGTCGGTTTTGTTCCGTCCAAAGCGCCTGGAGTGGAGAACGTTATTGTCCGTCTCCACGCATCCAACTCCTCCTCAGCTGTGCTTGATGATCTGAGCAGAGCTAAAGTCAGTCAGGAGGGCTATGTTTAGAGAGACGGAGAGCCGAGTTACTATGGAAACAAGGCTTCAGGTTCAGCGATGTCGGGAATATTGAATCTGCTCTTGTGCGAGTTATACAACGAGCCAGACAGTCATCAGAAACTCCAATCAATACCAGCAGGCTCCTGAAAGAGAGCGTCACATTCCTCAACACTCAGAAATCTTCATCTATCTCTCTCTCTCTCTCTCAGTCTCTCCCTCTTTCTCTCTCTCTCTGTCCCCCTCTGGTTCGCTCTCTCACTCCCGCCTTCTCCCTCTCCCTCTTTAGCCACTAAGAGTCAAAGCCTCGCGGTTCTCCACGTTGGCGGACGTCGTCGTGTCCCGATTTTGTCTCGTCTGTCAGCTGCGTCCAAACCCCCGAGCTCAGCAAATTCAGACACAGCCAGGACAAAAAAAAGTTTGGTAAAAAAAAAAAAATTATCTTCTTCCTCTTCTGCCACAACTTGTGTCGGCAGCGTGGCAGCGCCCGGGTTAGAGCCTTCAAACTTTCCTGGGAGGCCGTGTGGGTGCGAGCGTGGGCGTGTGTGTATTTCCCCTCCGGCTGCTCCAGGTCTCCACTTAATAAGGCCGGCGTTCCTCTGCTGTCCAAACCGACAAGCTCTGTGAGTAATGAACATCTCCCAGGCAGCCTTCCAACAACAGCAGGATTCAGTGTCAGTCCCTGTCAGCAGCCAATGACTCTGATCTGCTGTTTTATTACACCCAAAAGGTGTGTGTGTGTGAGGGAGAAAGAGAGAGAGAGAGAGAGGGAACTGTATGAGAGAGTGACAAAGTGTCCTGCATGTATCCGCGTATGTCTGTGTGTTCCACAAACAAAAGTGTGTTTGTCAGATGGGAAAGTCTATAGGCAGAAGAGAGAGGACGTAGAGTGTGTGTGTGTGTGTAGGTGTGTGTATTTGTCAGATGGAGCCGTAATGAGGCAGCGCCCGGATGAAGACGTCTCACGTTCTTCCCAGAGGGTCTTCTGGGTAAAGAGGAGCCCTGCATGCCCGCCTGACTCGTGTGTTTGCGTTGGACGACCCGTCAGCCTGCAGGAGGAACATGGAGCCATGGAGACGCCGACGCCGACAACCACGGAGAGGCCGGACGCCCGACGATCGTTACATTGCTGAATCGGAGCTGATTCCCTTTATAAAAAGTTTTTTTTTTGGCGTTTTCCTTTTTCTGTTATCCGGCAGCTCTTTGCTCGGAAAACCAGATTCCAAGTCAGCGAGCGAGGACGGAATTCTGCATCTTCTATCTTGGATTTCACACCGCTAGTATCGAGTTTAAGCCTCACACACCCACACTGATACAAATTCAAGCTCCGGGAATGTAAACTGCATGTTCTGTAAACGGGGTCAAAGTTCAACGCAGACAACTTGGTGCTCTGGAACTTGGAGCAACTTGGAGCAACAGAAAAGTCTGAGTCTGCTCGCCGTAGTTGGAATTCATCCTCTGGGGACGGCAAGTGTGTGTTCCACATTTCTCGCCAATCCGACCAAAAAAGTTGGTTGTAAAAGCTTTGAAACTTAACAGGCGGTCGACATTCAGAACGAGCAGATTGACCACAAATCCCTCACATGTGTTTGGCAGAGAGGAGAGGATGGAGAGACCGAAATAGAAGACAGGATGGGTGGGATCCAGCGCAGAGATCGTGTGATCTGAAAGAATAAGAGATGCGCCTCAACGCTGTCGCACAGAGTTTCTCAAATGTGGGTCAGGGATCCTCCAGGGGGGCCGGTGCGGCGGGCTCTGAGGGGTCCACGGCCCCCCCGGCACAATGAGGGAGAGATTAATTTCACCGTGACTCGATTCCGTCAAAGATCCTCCAATTACGGGGCGGAGCAGGAGGAGTGTTCTCATCTCGGGTTTCACTTTGGTGCAATTTAGAAGCATAAATTAAATGAAACGACGGCGGCTTGTCGTGGAAATCTGTCCGCTCGGGGGTTTGGGACAGGAAAAATGTTTGGAATTCCCTCAGCCGGCGTGCGAGCGAGCGAGCGGCGACACTCGGGGCGGACGGCGGGAAACCAAACAAATAATTCATAATTCAATCAGCATTTACATTCAGGCGGTGTGGCGTCAGGTTTGCTGGTGTTCCTTCCGTTCCTCCCTCCTCCTCCTCTTCCTCCTCTTCCTCGCCTGCCCTCATAATCTACTTTGGCCTTTTCAGCGCCTCCGCACAACCCAATCTCCTGTGACAGGTGTGATGGAGAAGGGCCAATAAAAGCCTGCACGGGGGCGCCGCAAGCACCCGGCAGGCTGGCCGACCCCGCCGCGGTGTGAATCCCGCCTGCCGTGCTCTCTGCTGCGCTCCCTCTGTGTCCCTGACCCTCTCTGCCCTTCAGCAAGGCAGAGGAAGCGACCGCATGCGGAGGCCGCACCCACCGCCCCTCTGCCAAAGCCGATTTTCAAAGCACGCCGCCATCTCTTCCTCACACTCTGGTGTCACCTGGTGGAATGTGGCCCGGTCCTGCAGCTCAGGCCTGTGCGGCGTCACGGCGTAAGATCACGAGGACGCACGTGCTGAAACGCCGCGCCCGCGTCGTCTAATTGAACTCTGGAGCCGGCGTTTAGGAAGCGATTCTTGGCTTTAAACAAGCACAGCCGACGAGGGGCTTTTGTCTTTATTGTCACATTATCTCTGGGGACGGCGATGAGATGATTAATCATTTCCCCACCGCAGCCCCCGCGTCCGCTGAAGGCTGGCGCAGGCTCCGCAGCGCGCGACGCCCTGGGTTGAGGGAAAACAGTATTATGGCCCAGGTAATTGGTGGAGGACCATCACTCATAAACGATCTAATTAATCTCATTAAAAACGGCGTCTCCGGCTGCACGGAGACGTTCCAAAGGGCCGCAGCAACAGAAGGCGTTTGGGGAAAATGGGGGCTGATCCATCCTGATGAGTGTCACGTATGCAAATGCTGCTTGTGCGAGGAGCTGGAAGGGGAACGCGGCGCACGCAGGAAAATCGATACGTCGATACGGCGTTAAAACCTCGAGCCGGCGACTTCCTAATGTGGTTTTGGCGTTGGAGGGGGGGGGGGGGCGCGTTCTCATTGCTCAGCTGGAGACGGCTTTTGTCAAGTCCAAATTCTATTTATTCAAGATGGCTCCCTGGTCGTCTCCCAAGATGCATGGCACGCCGCGGATTAAGAGCGAAAAACGCAATCAATTCGCCCAGCAGGAGATCAGGGGAAATAACAGATAAGGTTCTTAGCATAATTCATACAGTCCCCAATCTGGCGAGGATTAATGTAACGTGTTGGCTTTTTGCTCCGTTTGGCTTGTGCGTCGGAGCTGTTGTGGGTCTAAATTGGCGCTCCAGGTGGCCCATTACAATCAGGCTTTGTTTGGCGAGGGCCCCTGCGAGCGCCACATCGATTTACAAACGCCATGTCAGAGTGATGTAAGCGCCGCTGGATTTTATTATTGCGTCTTTCCTCCTTAAAGCTGAGACGTGTCGGCGTGTTAATGTGCACAGCGCTGCCATGCAAACTGAGACAAACATCTAAACATCACAGGCACCAAAGAGTTAAATACTGTAGCAACATCACCCATTTAGCAAATCAAGAATAACTCCACGACCTCATGGTTTATTACTTGTTTTACGCTATAGGAGGCTGTATCAGATTTCACATTTATGGACGGTAAGAACCCATAGCAACCACCTAAATGATCTCGCGAGCTCAAACCGTGTTACGCGCTTTAGCCAGGAGATGGTGCTCTAGGACGAGTTAGGCACCGGAGGAGTGCGGCAGAGCGAGAGTAGAAGAAGAGTGAGAAGGGCGTGATTGGTAAGATGCTGTAACATGGGAAACCAAACAAAGGTGGAAGAAAAAAAAAGCAAAGGAATAGTTTGTTGTTTATGAGCGCTCAGGCTAGCAGGCCACGCCCCTCTTTCTCATCCGCTCCCAGTGTGTGTTCCCGGCGTCGGGGGGGAACTCTGTGGGATGAGGTTTTTGCCACCACTTGACACCAGAGGAAGCGCCGCAGTGGGCATCAGAATCGCCGCGTTCTCCTCTTTCATGTGTGCCGAGCGGATGATTGAGGTTAAAATGAAAGCCCAACCAAAATAAAATTAAAAAAAACGTCCGTCGTCGTCTCCTTTCACCAGGCCTTGAAAGACATCTTTTCATCTTCCATTTCATTTTCCTTTCATTGATCAGCCATCACTTCACAGATTGCTTCCAGACGTCTATTCAGCCGCTCCGCTGCCGCCGCCACCGCCGCCACCGCCGCCACCGCTCAGTGGGCCTCTAATTCACACTGAAGGTCTTAATAGCAAGGTCTGGCTTTTGTGCCCAGATTAAAACACGCAATCACTTAAAAAGCGACAATGAATTCACAGGAAGGCGCCTGTTGACATTCGAGCCGACTGAATCAACAGCGGAGAAAGTTTGTGTCATGCAGAAACGGGCAGATTTGGGGGGCGAAAAAAAACAGGACTTTCTCTTGCCTCATCCAATGAAATTAGGAGGATTTTTTTTCAGTGCATGAGCCATAAAAAGGTCATGTCAGTCTGGTGACAGGAGTGACAGGTCCGGGGCATCATTACTGAGGCTTGGAGGGTCTGTGTAAGCACCTTTGGTCACCTCTGGAGAATAGAGCCCCATCGCGCTGCCGCCGGCCTAATGAGCACAGTCAGCCCGCCGTCTAATGAGGAGAGGGCGATTGCAAGCGTCTTCCATCAGCCCTCTGCTCTGTCCGCGCGACATCACATAACGGCGGGAACACGCGGCGGACAACTTGACATCGTTGCGTGGCGAAATGTCCTCGACGCAGGTTTGACACCGTCTAAACGCCGGGAGGGAAACTGAGGGAGTCGCAAAGGGCCTAAAACCGAAAAAAGACTGTGTGGCACCTCGCAGTAAACCTCCAGATTTGGCGTTTGAAACCGCAAAAACGATCGATTCTGCTCGGCTGGCGATTCAAATCTGGGATTCCTGCCCGTTGGACGATGAGCGCCGTGTAGCCGTAATTAGCAAACCGCCAAAAAAAACTACAAAAACACACAGGCTTGAAGTTTTCCAGAGGCCAAGGAAGGAGTCAAACTTAAACGGGAGGCGTTTGGGGAAGCAGCCGGTTGGAGAGCGCATCGGCGTCGGCGGGGGTTCGCCGGAGACTCGATTTAGACCGAACACACGCGGGAAGAACTAGACACCTTTTCCCGGCGGCAAACAATTCTTGGTGTTCTGGACCATAATGCTGCAGCGCGAGCCAAAGGCTGTTTGAAGCTGTGATGTAAGCCCACATTATGGCGCCGCTTTCTTTGCTGTTATTATCAAACAGCCAAGGCCTATTAATAGATAACAGAGGAGCAGTTATTATGGTGCCGGATGCCTTTTCAGCCAATGTTATTATACATTCTGTGGCAAACAGGATCAGAAATATCCAAATCCTCAGATTCGCCCACTGCGTGTCATCCTGAATGTAAATCTGACATAACTGGTAAGATGTTTCACAAGTGGTCGTTTGAGTGGGTTTGCTTTTTCTGGCCGAGCGATGGCGGCGATCTTCACGCCCGCGCCAAAGTGCGTCGGTGCAAAAGGCAAAAGAAGCTCAAAGTTATTCTGTGCAGAGACGTGAACTTTGTTTTTATCGCCCATCTGTTTGATTTTTCAAATAGTTAACCGACCGAGAATTACACTTTTTTTAAAATGAATTTCCTGCGTCCGTCTACATAGGCCACGCCCATTTTTCTGACAATTTCTGAGCTCAATTCCTTTACATCAAATGACCCAATGGTGGCACTTTAATCATTTTGGCCTTGTGATACTTGATGGTAAAGTGTTTCTCTACAATGACCTGGATTTCTGCATTAAACCGAATTATGCAGAAAATAAATGTTAAACTTGTTTATTTGTGTATTCAATTGTAAATAAACATTTACGCTTCAAATACGAAACGTGACCTTCCCTCCTCTCTTATTTAGGTCACATGAGCTCATGCTGGAGGTTTCACTCTTTCCCTTTCACACACACACTTCACACACGGATCGGCAACAACGCCACAACACGCCTCCATTCATAGATTATCAGTTCTGTTGTAAATCAATGAGCAACAATCAATCAATCCCCTGCACTGCTGCTGCTCCTCCTCTCCTGAGACCGTCTGAGGAGCAGAGAGGAGCAGATCACATCAGAGCTCAGCCCGTGCGTGTGTGTGTTTATAGGGCGGGGCAGCTCAACGACACACAGCTCCCAGTCCCATCTCGCTGATTGGAGCAGTTGACTCTGAAGTCGTTACGCTCAAACCTGCAGCACCTTCTAAACGTGTAAAGAAGGATTCTTTCTTTAGGTTTACTTGAACTCAATTGTTGCCTCGACTTTGACGGAGGCTGTGATCTAATTTACCACAGCCAAATCATCACCGCGTGTGAAAATCAGTGTTTTCATACTTCAACACTGTCAGTTAATTAAAGTGGTTGTTTTTCTTTAGATGCTTTCAAACGTCTCATCCCTGATCCGTATCGGCTGAACTGGAAACACTCCAATCAGCACTTGTCAGGAGAAAATAATAAAAAAAAAACACAAAAAAAATCAACACTTCTGGAAAATCTCCGGCGCGCTGGAGTGTCACGGCGTGCGAGTCGCTGAGCGCTCTGACAGCAGCTGGGTGACGAATATTATGATCCATTTGTCTCCTGACAGCTGAGCGACAGTTATGATTGGGAACACTTAAGTGTGATCAATCAGATTTTTCCCATATGTGAGGAGAAACGTTTAAGGTGGACGGACGGCAGCTCCGTCTGCGCCGCATGGACGCGCTGAACTGAGGAAGAGGAGCGACGACAGGGATGTTTGCCACGCTAGGATAACTTTAATGACAAAGTTTTTGAAAAAATCAGCTGAAGTTGTCTGACATGGAACTTTGGGAAAGTGACCCAGCAACCCCAGCAGAATCTACATTTTTCCGGAAGATCTTGACACCTTTTAGGATGACGGCTGGTTTCCGTGTTTTTTCCGTGAGGATGGAAATAGAAGCCTCGTCACTTTTTGTCGGTGGTGCACAGAATGAATCCTTCCCACGCGGATCGTCTCTCTATTCTCACTCCTTCCTCCTTTTGACACACCAAGCACCTTCACATTCCTGCCACTTTCTTAACCCTTTCGGTTCCTTTACGGTTTGTCACTCAACTGCTTTAAATCTCCACAGTAAAGAGACAGAATGACATGTGAGCGACCATGGAGAGACCAATTTCACCAGTAATTAGTGATACGTGATGCACTGTGGAACCGATACGGAGCCTCAAACAGGAAACAGCGCTCTAGAACTGATTATAGTGATACACAGGCGATTTGGCTCAATTTAATAACTTTCAAGGCTATTTTGTCATTTACGTGACGCCAAAAATCTTTAGATTGCTGCAGAGATGAAGACTCTGTCCTGTGATTAGTATTAATATCATTAGTCTCTACCTTTCTCTCTAAACCCAACCGGTCAAGGCAGATGGCCGCCCACCCAGGGCCCTGTGCATTGTGGGTATTCCAGCAAATATGACCTTAAACAACATTTCAAATTTCTTCTCAAATATATTACAGCTTAATTCTCAAAATCTCTTTTTACGTTTTCTCCATGAACCCTAATGATTGCAGAAGGAGCTCAGTAGAAAAGGATTTAGAGACGACGACGGATCTCAAAGGGTTAATATCCTTTTGTGCATTTATTCTTATTACGTTTGATTGTGACAAACTCGTGGCATCGCGGTTGCGACTCCTTCCATGATGATGAAGCTCAGGTGAAATTTTAATCGCGTCTGCGGGGAACACACTCACACTCACACACACACACACACACACACACACAAATAAAAGTAAGAGTAATGAAGACAATGCATCCAGTGAATGCAATAATCAAACATATTCTAGTAATGTGAGTAATAAAGCTGACAAATAATGATCCAAGTGTGTGTGTGTGTGTGTGTGTGTGTTTACAGGTGTATGAGTGTGTGTGTGCGCGCATTGCCAACTATTAAGATGAGGCAGTGTATAACGATGAAGATGAATGGACAAATATGCATAAATAAGTCCAGATGTCATGTTTACCATTAATGAGGACCTGATTAAAGGGAAAGAAATGAAGAAGACAGAAATCAACACACTCCTCCACACAGACACACACACACACACACACACACACACAAACACACACAGCTGTTCAGGACATAGAAGGATACATTTTCATCATTCTGGTGAAAGATTACAAATGTTTCGGTGGCAAAGCAATTTGTGTGATTGTTAGGCGAGTGTGTGTGAGTGTGTGTGTGAGTGTGTGTCTGCTGTAACACTGGACTCTGACTTATATAAGACGCCACGGACAACTGGAACATCAACAATCTTCTGCCCTTTCTGATTACAGTAACACATTTAGAGTCAAGCCTGTTGCGAGGCCGTGAGGCTGCGACGTCTTCTATGAAACCACAGCAGTGATGAAGGTCAGATGGGATCAGAAGCTCTATTTTCATCTGCTGCTGCTTCACCTTCAAATATCAATAAGCCCTTGGCAGCACCTTCACTGCAAACACACCAAACCAGATTTCTCTGCCCCGCCGACCCAAATCCAGCTCCGAGAGGCTCATCTCCTTCGTGCTCGCTAACCAACTCATCCTCCTCCTCCTCCTCAGCCTCCCACTCGGCCACATAATCCATAAACGCTTTGTTTCGTGGCTACGCTGATGACACCCGGTTGTATCTCCCACTGAAACCCGACAATCCGAGGATTGACTCACTAAATAACTGCCCCCGCTCGTCAAAGACGTTCCGGAACGTCTTACAGGATTGAGGAGGATCATCAAGGAAATTAATGATGCAGTTTGGCCAATGAGAGGAGGAGGATAAAGCAGCGTTATGTCATTTTGTTATCTTAGTGGCACGAAACTCAAAACCCTGACGAGATGAGTTGAAAGAGTCGATTCCCAGTCATCTAAGGTTCTTTGTTTGAGTCCCAAACGGCTCCTTGGGAAGGTACCTTGCCACTGTGTGTGTGTGTGTGTGTGTGTGTGTGTGTGTGTGTGTGTGTGTGTGTGTGTGTGTGTATGTATGTGTGTGTGTGTGTGTGTGTTGATTCCAAAATAGCTAAAAAAAACAAGACGGCCATGGCGCAGTTTGTTTACGATCTGTTTTTCGACCGGCAAAATTTCGAAAGTGATTTCAGGAAAACAAGCCACAGAGCTGAACACACTATAGACTGACTCACTCACGATCTAATATATACATTTACACTGTACCGTACGTATATGTGAATATGAAGCGTTACCATGGTGATCCACCTTCTACTCAGCTCGGTCTTTGTGAAACTCAAACTTCACGGCCCGGCTCACACTCTGCTGAAGTCCCTGTGGCTCTTTTTATATTTTTTATTTTCCAGCTTTTTTGGAGTTTGTTTATCTTGGCCAAGTCTCCAGCTTATGTTGAATCTCCTGACTGCAACAGACCGCCGCTGCTGCTGCATTGTTTTGGTTTCCATCCTTGTGAGACTGAAGCTTCTTGTCACTGCTGGTTGTTTCTCCATGTTGGTTCATCTAAACAACACCTGGCATCTCCAGTCTGCCGCTCTGTGATGTCATGGCTCTCTTCACTCCACACCAGAAACTTTTGGGCGCTGGGGAATAACACATTTCTGGTTTGGTATAGTTTTTTGGGGGCTGAGCAGGACAGTGTTAAACACCAGACACACACCTCCTTGTTATGTAATTCTGATGGTCAGTCTCCGTAGCCGCCGTGCATAAAACATGAGGGGTGGCTTTAACGTGTCCATGTTGCTATGGCACCAGCCAGAGGACAAAATATGAATGGGAGAGTCCAGTGTGAAGGCTCATAGCTTCCACTGACTTAACTGGAACAAGCAGCAACTGCGATCAATTAATTTCTATTTAAGTTGTTCCATTGCCGTGATGAAAACGAAAACCAACCGGTAAAGTAAGTAAAAGGCAGCGATTTAAACACAAAGGAGGCGAAATGTTGAAAGCAAACGAGAGTGAAAGAGGAAGACAAAGGTGGGAGAGGTCAGTGTTCACAGTCAGACACAGAAACCTGCAGGAAGACAAACAACGAGCAGCCGTTACAGCCAGCAGGGGGCGCTGTGAGCAACTCTGTGCTGCCCCCAGTGGCAGTTTGAAATGACGCAGCTCCAAAAGCAGCGTAACTTTGCTGAACACGGATCTGAGTACCAGGCGGACAAAAGTAGGTGGAAGTAGTATTTGAATAAAGACACCTCATTAAAATTGAACCCCTGAACAAAAAACCCTGAGTCAGTATTCAATTGATCGTAGATGCAGTGAAGTGTTGAAAGTAAAAACAAAGTTACTCATCTCCTCCTCGCTGCTTTCTGGAGAAACAAACTTCCCTTAAGCTGCTTCTTGGGGTCAGACGGCGACTCTCCAGCATCTCATCCAGCAGCAGCAGCAGCAGCATTCTGCCGCCCACCTGAGGCACGCTGGTAGTAAATAAGGCCGCTGGTGTTTGTCCTCATGGCCTGATGCAGCAGCAGCTCAGCTCCAGTCTGAGGAGGGCGATGATGATGATGTCACACCTTCTTCCCTTGTAAAAAATTAAAATCTCCTTGTGTGTGCAGTTTGCTAAAAATGAAGCTCGGCTGCAGTTTTCACAGTTTTTTTTCCTCTCTCCAATAAAACACAGTAAAAGCAGTTAAGGTGAAAATTCAGCAATGCAAAAGTAAGAAAATGACAAAAATATATGTATTTTTGAATTTGTTTGAACCGGAGCTGCAAACTGTGAGGCCAGCAGGGATCATTACTGTGATTGATGACACCTGTGTTATTGATTACACCTAGTATTGATTGACTGATTGATACCTGCTTCACCTGCAATCCCAAGCACAAATGCTGCAGGTTTATAATTATAATTATTATTATCTGTATTATAGTTGTAGCAGAAATTTTTTTTGGAAAAAATTACAAAAATATAAACAATCAAGTAAAGAAACAAATACTCCCAAGAAATAGTTTGGTAGTGTCAGAAAATAATATAAGTTTGTTTTAAAATGAAGCTACAAAGACGGTGTGAGTGAGTGCTTAATGTTATTTGTGTTTATTATGGCGGTGTGTTCAGTTCAGTGTGAGCGGCGGTGCGAGTGTGAAGTGAAGTACAGGGAGGGAAATAATTACGCTGGTGTGTGTGTGTGTGTGTGTGTGTGTGTGTGTGTGTTTTGGTGGTGTTGTGATTGCCGGGTCATTATGCTCCCTAATGAAACAAACCAGCGGAGAGCCTCCATCTCTGCCCGAGCCGTTATCATCGGCCCTCAGACAATAGAGAAGGAAAACACTTCAGCGGCGGGATAATTAAAACCGGAGCGGCCCGGATGAGGAGGCCCAACAACCCACACAGGTGCATCGGTGTGAGAGTGTGTGAGTGTGAGTGTGTGTGTGAGCTACTGTAGCACATCATGTTTATGCATGTGTGTGTGCATGTGTGTGTGTGTGTGTGTGTTAGTTTTTAATGGCCCCAGCCTGCGCCGCTGTCTCCTGCCTGTGCTGACAGCGAGGCCCCAGCTGCTTTCATGTGACAGGACCCTGCTCAAATAGGGCCGTCGCCGCGCCATAATTAGTTCAAATGTCGACGGCGGTGAATTATTGATGAGCGAGAGGACGAGCGAGAGGACGAGCAGGGGGAAGGAAGACATTTCGCGTCAACTGTTTCCTCCTCGCTGCCGTGTCTCTTTTTTCTTTTTTTTCTGACAAAGAAAAAAAGAAAGAAAAGGAAAAAGAGGACGACAGCTGGTGCTCGTGCCGCAAACACGGATCTGCGGCGTGGATGGAGGCCCGCGAGATGTTGGCATGTGCGCATGGGGGGGGGGGAGGGGGGCGGGGCCAATAAAGCGCGGGGCCAGCGAGGAAGAGGAGGATGAGGAGGGGGAGTTGGGTAATTACAGAGGAGGACGGAGAAAGGGGGTGGGGGGGGGAACGATGAAATGAAATAAGGTCTTGTTTTCTCCAGCTGCTTTAAGAGAGCGAGCCGCACACCTGAGCTGAACCGTCGCTCGCCCCCTCGCTCTCTCCGCCCAGGCAGAGGCTAATTTATGCTCCTGCCAATCTCCGGGTATAATTGCAGCGGCGCGGCATAATGGCGGCCCAGTCACTTCCCCCCCTCAGGCTCTATCTCAGGTACTTACTCCGGCTTCCATCAGCTCCTGATTTTTCAAGAGAGACCTCTCAGACTGGAATGACAATAGACTTTCAACGGCTTATAATTATGCCACTTTCCCGCACAATTTCCTGGGCATCATTTGCATTAAGGCGTCGTATAGACATAAGTGCACCACATGCTGCTCCACAAAGGCCCCCTTTTTGATCGAATTAGCCGCGTCCCTGAGCCCGCCGTCGTCGTCCGTCGGCTCTCAATCTGTTAATTAGAACGGTCGGCTCCGGCGTGCAGCTCGGCGGTCGCCTTGTGTCCTTTTTTTTCAAGGTTGTTCGTCCGCCGCTGCGTCTTGTTTGCTTTTCGCCTCCCAAAAAAGAAAAAAAAATCCCTCTTTAAGAACACAAAGAGAATGATGCAGGATGTTTGGGTTTGCTGATCGCCCCTGTCGATGCGTCAAAAAGCCCAAAGGTCACACTGCCATCTAGTGGCGGCGAGGTTGTACAGCAGAGGCGTGCGCCTGCATGAAGACGGTTTCTGCTGCATTTCAGTGAAGAACGAGGACAAATGGAAACATAATAAGTGGGAGTGATGACTCTTGTGGCCTGGATGGAGGACTTGAGATCAAATAAAACGTCTTCATCTTAATCCTTTATATTCATACTGTATGTGCAGCCTAATCAACCCTTAACCGTCCCATTGTGCGGTTATTAGTGTGTGTGGGTGTGTGTTCTAATTGGAGCTCTTGGACTGCGTTCTCCTTCAGATGGCTCTTAATTCTGGATCTGGTCGCTGTGGTATCTTAGCGGATTTGGGAGCAGTGGGCGTCTCGCATTCATCCGGCTGAAAATAAATCATCACCCTCCCACCAGCGGGCCAGAACGTCCAGATGGTTGAGTTTTCACCGACGTCCTCCCACTGAATTTCCCCATTGTCTCTCTCACTAAAATTAGAAGGTAATACTGGGTGAAAGTGCTGCGTCTGCTCAGAGGGCGCTGCTTAATTATCAGGAACTGGATTTATGTTCCACCCACAAATGAGCCATTTATGCCGTATTGTTCGAGGAGGAGGAGGAAGGAGCCGCTTCAACCTTGAAACCCTTGTGTGGTTTATGGAAGAAAGCGAGATTGTAATTCCTGACGTGTGACTTTGAAACCCAAAGTGGAGCCGTCGTGGCATCGCTTCATTCCTCACTGCAGCTGCGCCTCTTTCATGGGAATTACATCATTATGTCACAATCACATCACCACAGAAACCAGAGCAACCTTCTGATACTTTTATAACACAATACAGGGAGAGGATTTAGGTCGACGTCCTTTTGTGCCTCAAACCAAATCATCTACATCCAAGTAACATAAAAGCGAAGTAGCTTTAGTGTCGCACTCCATTATTCCTTGCGTTCATTCCAAAATGTGGGCAGTTTTCGGGTTCTCTGCCGTAATCTACAGTTTTACAGCAGGGACACCGGTGTCCCACATGGACAAGCTACGAGAAGTGAAAACAAATGCGATCCCCACATGTGACAGAAGTGTGAGTTCATATCAAAGACATGAGAGGAGAGCAGCTTTGATGTGTAAAAGTCACTTTTACACTTTTATTCGGGCTCCCAATACACAAATTGAGGATATGTTCTTAAATACAGAGTCTGCTTTTAGATCCCATGATACACTGAACGCAGGAAGGTGGGGACTGAAGCAACAAGCCTGGTTTAATCTGGATTACAGTCCCCATATATACACTTATCATCTTAGTTTAGAGATCTTCATTTTCTCATATTAAGACATTTAATCATACTGAGTAGTAGCAGAGATCGACAAGGTACAATTCACAAGGCCTGTGGGGTCGGAGCCCGTTATATTCTGATGCACTGTCACAGCAGATGGAACGTAAACTTCCTGTGTCGCCCCAGACGAGTCCGACTCACGTTTGCGTTCTGATGCACTCGGAAAAATAAGCAGACCGTGTTTTCCTAGGACAAGATACTGAATCTCCGCCGCCAGACGGATGAGCGTGTCTCCACGGATACGGGGGAACGAACCCAGAGCGGGAGGAAGATTCTTTCGTATATCAAAAAAGTTCAAGACCTGAGATTTTTTTTTTAGTGGAATAAAACGTCTCAACATACAAAAATGTACATACATTAATGTCAACGCGCTGTAAACCGTCCCCAGCTGCTGCAAACAGCCGGCCTCTTCTTCTTCCCTTTGTGACCGCAAACATGCACATAGATAAAATCAGAATGATCGCTCGCGTTAAAATAACTGGTAAACTCGTTTCTCCAATCACGTCGACAGCTTTTTGTTTCCGTTCCAAGCGTGTGCACGACTAAAATGCATAATTTTACATGTTTGACATCTTAACCATCCAGACTCAGCGTGTCGACACGACTGAAGGTCGAGCAGAATTCAGATAACTTAAAGAGAAATAAATTCTTCTTTTTTTTTTAACTTTTTAAATTCTATTGAACATTCTTAATTCCTAAGTTTTGACCCTAGACGACATTCGGGACCATCGGGGTTACAAGTTCATTCCTTGGGCACTTAGTAAAGAGTCCAGCATGTCAAAAGTGTCTTTGTAGTCGGTGTGCTGCCCGTTGCTCAGCACGCCGTTGGTGCCGTTGTGGGCGTGTCGCTCCATCATCAGCCTCTGGCCGCCTTCTGTCGCAAAGTGGGAGGAGCCGATGGCGGCCTTAGAGCTCCGCCCGCTCTTGCCGGAGTGGTGGTGGGTGCCGTCCGGGTGCGGCCTCTTCCGAGACGAGCCGGACGAGCCGCCGTCGTGGCCGCCGGGCGCCCTAAGGGACAAGGCGGCGGCGTCTAGCGTGCCCCTGCCGTTGCCGCTGAGGGCGTACGGGTGCGAGTGGCCGTGTTTGGGGTGGCGGTGGCCCGTGTGCTCTTTGTGTTTGTCTTTAGCGGGCAGAGCGGCGCCCTGCTCCGAGCCGCCGTGACGCTCAGATGAAAATTTGATTCGCATCTTGAGCTCCTCGCTGCTGGCGGTGCCGTTTTCGGCAAACGAAGGCTGCAGGCGGGACTTTTTAGAGCTGGACTTCTCCCTGCGGCCCTCGCCGCTCTGCTGCGGCTGTGAGCGTTTCTTGTGGTGGTGCGTGGGGAGCGGGGGAGGGGCCGCGTACATGTCCACGCCCGGCTCCTCTCCACGGCCGTTCTGCAGCGCCAGCTCCGCCGCGTGTTTCTCTCTGTACTTTTCCAGAGTCAAGACTTTCTGCGGCCGTGCAAAAGCAGGCGGGTTGGCGGCGAGCTGCTGCTGGTTTTTGCTACTCGACCCGCCGGCAGCTTTGTGTTCGAGTTTTACCAGCGTGAAGTCCGTCTGCGGGGGCTGGGAGGGGAACTGGTCGTAGCCGCATGCCTTGGAGTGATCGCTCAGCGCCTGGTAGGAGTCGAACGAGGCGCCGATGGCGTTGAGGGAGGGCATCTCTGACGAGTCCGACGTAGAGGGGAAGAAGGAGCCGGTGACACCGGAAAGGCTGTCTAGGGAGGAAGAGGACGAGGACGTCCCCTGGAAGGCACTGTCCACCGTGGAGCCCTCGCTCTTTGGTTTCTTAGCAGCTTGGATGGCCTGAAACACAAACAAACGTCTCACCGACACATTCCAGAACTTTCTCGGCTGAATTTGCTCCAAAATGGCGCATGGCTCACATTTACCCTCCAGTTGCGTATCCTCTTCAGCCTGCTGGGCGTCTTCTCCAGGATCTGAAGGAACTCGTGGGTCAGCTCTGGGGAAAAAAGACAAAAGCAAAAACCTGTCAGACCTCAACGCCTTTAAGCGGCGCTATGGCGACAGCGGGCTTGGGGGCATGGCTTCGTACCGTCCAGCAGCTGCAGAGTCACCGTGTTGTCCACATACTCCCACCAGTGTTTGGCGTCCGTGGACACGGGGATCTCCCAGTTGGACCACTTACACGCCAGGTGGATGCAGACGCAGGCGACGACGGTGGGTCGGTGCTGCAGGCAGAAGGTGGTGAGGTGCAGGCTGCAGGAGACGACACACACAAAGAGCAGAGCACAGAGTTACACACACATGACCTATGACCTCACAGCACAACACAGCAGCATTTACCTTCACACTTTCATATTAGATAGGGAGCGAGACGCCCGGCCCGACTACGCCTCAATCAGAACTAAATGGTTCCTGCCAACGCTCGACTTCGCCCACAAGTCCAAAATGGTCCCGAAAGAACATGTCACACTCCTAAAGACGTTCTGATCTCACTAACACACACACAATCATACACACTCTCTGTACCCCTGAATGCTCTGTGTGGGTTCATGGCTCTGTGCTGAGGAGCTGCTGAGCCAAACATCTGCAGAATCCTCCAACCCACTTAAACTACACTTGGATCATTTCACTGTACGAGGTCACAGAGCAGTGAGCGCACACACACACACACAGGTCACGTAAGGCCCAGCTAGATTGTGATGGTGTTAAACACATTTCTGGATTTAAGGATCAATGGTGGCCATTGCTACACACACACACACACACACAGCTGCTCGTCTTCCCTAAAGCTACTCAACATTTCAGCCAAACGTCACACACACACACACGGTGTTGTGCTGCTAATAAAAACAAAAAAGCAGGAAAATCCACCACAGAATAAGAATCAACTCTGGCTCCTGACAGTTAAACTCTAAAGGTCAAACATGGATGAACTGTGACGATACTCACCAGCACAACATAAGTTTACACCCTTCAATCTTTAGCGCCAATTTATATTCAGGCTACCAAGTGTGTGTTTAGACATGTGCACTACCGAGCGAGCTGAGAGGCAAACGGCAGCACTACACTTCACACTGAGGACCGGCCCCCTCGTGCCAACACAGAGCCCCGGTACTTTACACCGCACACACCCTGCAGCCCGGCCGGGGGAGGCGGGGCTGCAGGCAGGGCGTTGGACACGGGACAGGGGCGTCCCTGCAGGACAGGAAGCTATAGTGCGCCATCACAGTGCAAGAATGGAACAGGATAATAACCTGTTGGTAGCCATGAAATAGGAAGTCTGTGCCAAATCCTTGCTCGCTGTAGAGACAAAACACACAAACAAACATCCAATTACCACTGGATACTCAGGAAAGAGTTCAATTGCAAACATGAGCTGTTGTGGGTGCGTGTGGGTGTTGTGTGTTGTGTGTAAACAGGAAGTAGAGGTGAAGGGTCTGTACCTCTCACTAGCTGGGAACACTTCACCACATCTGTGTGCGGATGATCAACTGTTATTTCAAAACCTGGAAGATGGAATGGAGACGTTCAGACACTTCTGCAGGGTCACGTGTTACACATGTTGACTTCACGCTTCATACGCGCAACAACGCCGCCAAGCTACGCTCACGACGCAGGCCGAGCTTGTTTTTCACTCATATGAACGCCATCAGATTTGTTCCGCCGCTGATCTGATTCCTGAACCGGTCAGTTTGTGGCTGTATGACCTCGCTGAGCTCAGATCAGCGCCGCCGCCCTGGACCCCACGTGGAGGGTGGGGGCGGAGGTGAGCAGATTGTTAATTTCTTTATTTGCGACGGCAGAGCGACACATTTAAGTGTTCAACCGCTCAAATTCATCAGTGGAGACGCTCCCGCCCAGGAACGGCAGGAGGGAACAATCTGCACGCGATGAAGCTACGGCCTGGAACCGCATTCACGCCGGGTCAGACACAGATCGCTTACACACACACACGGATGTGAATCGTCACGACATTACAGCACGGGAGAGACGGAGAGAGAGCGGCCCCGTCAGACTGGGGGACCTGGAGCGTGTGGTCTTGACCCTGTGGGAGCAGAAGCACTTACCCAGCGTTTGCAGCACTACTGTTTCCAGCGTCACGAGTTCGTGAGCTTGCTGGTGGAATGCCTGAAATACATCAATAAATAACTTAAAGATGTGCTAATAAACGCTGATTCGTCAATAATAATGATCAGACACTCCATGATGTCATGTCGACACCAGAAAGCAACCTGGGCGGGAGGTGTGTGTGTGTGTGTCCAGGCAGGGATAGTTCATGTATCTACACCCAGAACAGCTGAGCACTATCATACTGATGATGTCACATTAAAGCTCAACTAATGCCTCTTATGGCAAATAAAGGAGGTAGAGGGAAATGTTCGGCCTTGGCAGAGGGGTGTGTGTGTGTCGCACTACACTTGTAACAGCAGCTGCCAGGGAACGTCAGCGGCCTGTGTGTTAGTGCGTGTGTGTGTTTGGGTGTTTTCCGTGCTCCTTTGGCCTCTGTACAGCCTCTTCATCATCATGTACTCACGTTGCTCTTGGTATCTAGAGGAGGATCTTGAGGGTTAATACACGCGTGGGCCACTTTGATGACGTGCTCCAGCTTCCTGGGCTGCTCCTCTACTTTGGCTGCCAGGAACAAGGTGGTCTGGGAGATGATCTACACACACACACAGAGATGACTCAGTCTGGCTTAAAAGGCTACAAACTGCGGCGCCCGGATCAATACCAAGAACGATACTTACGTTTCTATGGAACTTGGTGAAGGAGTGGATCATATAAAACCTGTGCATGTAGACTATAGCGGTGTTGATGATGAGTTGAGAGCTGGAGAGAGAGAAGTTAAGGAACAACAAAAGAAGACGAAGAAGAAGGACACACAGATCGGCCCGCGAGCGAGGAGACACCATGGCACACTAGCACACTAAAGAGGAGAGATAACCGGCAAATCGTACATGTTACAAGATAAAACTGGGCTGAAACCCGGCCCGGAAGTTAAATGTACACCCTAAACCGAGTATAACGCCTCAACATCTTCGGTGTCTGTAAAACTGGAGCACAAATAAGCCTCTGAGCTAACAATAGAGGCAGCTTCGGCCGTTAGCAGACACGTAGCATTAGCCGGTGTGCTAGCAGGCCTCGCGGCCGTTTGCTCCGGGCGGCGGCCGCCCGCGTCGCCAGTACTCCGTGTGCGTTTACGGGCATTTCCGTAGCGGTTTCGGGTGTTAGAAAAAAGAAAGACAGACATTTATAACTGCAAGTAGCCTCCGTGCTAACAGCGATAGCCTCGCCGCCGCGGCCTCCCCAGGCTACCCCATGCTAACCCCCGACACATGCTAACCCCTGCGTCTTTTTTCCACCAAAGGATACACGTTCAGTCTCTGGCCCATGTCTTGGATTAAGTTGGCGGCCTGCTGCCGGTAAGAAAGCTCCCTGTCGGCCTCAACTCCGCCGCGGCGAGACGGCGTATTGTCCAGTTGTTCCCGGGTGAAGAGCCATTTCGAGGATCCCCGGTGCATCGCCATTATGCTCTCACCGCGGCCCCACAAGAAAAAGTCAGTTGCGGGAGGAGGGAAGGGGCAGCGGAAGGACATGTCGGGCTGCGTCTTTAGTAACAGCGCCTCCAGTGGCCGGTGGTGCAAATAAAACACACTTAACTAAACTCAAATAACTGATTAGTATTTTCATTTAATTTAATTGTTTTATCATTGGTTTTGTAATTTTACTCCCCCCCCCGTCAACATTTTGATAAACTGTTGCTCATGTTGTACACTTTTGAGATATTGTGTTTTTTTTCCCCCCCGTTTCTCTATATTTTTCTGTCTCTGAACAACATAGCAATATAATGATTTTTGGGATCGAGTTCTTTCTTCTTTCTTTCCTTTATCTTTCTTAACATAATAAAGTACATAAAAATAAATTAACAGAGCAGTGCAGATGTCAAAACATTTCTACTGTAAATTGGCATAAACATGCATTTACAACAAAGCGCCACATGGTGGAGCCTCCCCTGACCTGCATTACCCCATTTCAACCACTGGATGACAGCAAAGATCGAAATTCATAAATCAAATCAGATGACAGGGTTTGAAAACACCCACATGATGTAAACTGAAGGCTTGGCAACACAATGGAATGCAGCGAGGCTACCTACGCAAACATGTGTCAAAACTTAAGTCAAGGTAATCAAACTAATGATAGGTAATTATACCAATAAAAACAATAATAATAACATTTATTTGTATGGCACCCTTCATTACAAGAAGTCCAGGTCAAAGTGCTTTACAATGAAGTAATTACATGCACCGAGTAAAGAATAGACATAGAATGAACATAGAAACAGGGATATAGTGCCATAGTTAATATAGAATAAGATGGAAGATGAAACCCCACTTGATTATAATAATACAATTAAGATAAAGATTATATTAGAATACATACATGCAAAGAAATAAGGAAAATAAACATCACACCGTCTAACATGTGTCCTCCTCAGCACAGATGTATCCTGGCAAACAGCGAGACTAGGTGACGCTCCTTTAGATTGTTTCACCAGGGAACACGAATTACAAAGTCAAAGTCAAACTGTGTCGCTTCCAGTGTTTCTGTTTTGTATCATACTCTGAAGCTACTTGAGACGGTCTATCGAGCCAAGGGTCGATGATGTCAAGCAGTAAACAAGGTTACGATGATGCCACATTTAAACTTTACTAAACGGTCCATCTTTAATATAGTAGAGTTAACTAACATTTATTTCTTTTGTATATTGGGGCTTAGTGGGATTTCAGATTTGTCCCCGTTAAAAAAAATTATAACTTTTAATTAATAAACTAAAAGTTATAATTTAATTTATATATATATATATTATGGCTGCAGCGTCAGAATGAAACTATGGAGACAAACTTTGGTCACTGTCATGATGTCACAAAGCGGCAGCATGTATAGATAAGAGTACATAAGAGTCATAACAGACATCCACGTGTCGTGTATATCAGCATGTGATCTCCACGCGTGCGGCCCCCCTCCTCCCTCTGATATTCTTGATCAGTTGAACACAAACAACCGAGTTCTGTCCAAGAGGACAAGAAGAGACCTTGGACCTTATTTGGTATCAGAGTCTATTGTAGTAAAATCAGTTTATTTGTACTATAGCAGCTTGGTTGGGTTGAATGATTTGTCTTACTGATTGACCCGTGAGACACATCTGGACCTCCCGGGACAGATGTGTGTGCTCTGTGTCTCCAGTAATTAGAGTCCAGGTGCTGCAGTCTCACCACCTCGACACTTCGAGCCAAGCACCAATGTTTTTCTATTGCTGTTTCCACACAGAGGCACCCAAGCTTTGTCAAGACGCTCACAGTAGAGACATAGCATACCGGATGGTACTTTCAAAATAAAACCTTCAATTAAAGCGGGTTTCAACTTGTTGAACAGGTGCCCCGAGTGTGTGTGTGTGTGTGTGTGTGTGTGTGTGTGTGTGTGTGTGTGTGTGTGTGTGTGTGTGTGTATGTGTGTCTGACAGTTGGTTGCAGCTTTTTCAGCACAATAATAACGGGAACAGATGTAAAATAAATACTGGATTGCAGTTAAAATGGGATAAAATGTGAAGTGGAAATTCTAACCGACAATCTGATCAAACTGAATCCATCTCTGACGTCACAATGGTGCCAAGACTCACGCGCAGACGAAATCAAACCAAACAGGATATTCGCCCATCATGTAATCTATTTGCCCACACTCAAGTATCGATTGTCAAAGCGAACATATATAAGATTTGTTTTGAAGTTCATTCGTCCTTATTTCCGGTGGTGTTTTCACTGCCAGTGCGCGCTTTGACGCATCTGGACCTGCCGCTCCACCGGGTCTCTCCTTCCCTCCTCCCTCCTCCCTCCTCCTTCTCGCTGTCAGCTCGCACTTCTCACCCAGGTGGGACATTTCTGGAGTGCCTCGTTGGAATCACCGGGAACATGACGGACTCCACACCGCCAGAACCCACGGCCGACCCGGACCCGGCGGTAGTGAACTCCACGGCGGCGGCAGCAACAACAGCAGCAACAGCAGCAGCAGCAGCAGCAGCAGCAGCGGCGGCGAACGGGCTGTGCGAACCGGCGGAACCCCATTCTCAGCAACAACAGCAACCCAGCACAGAACCTCAGGGACAAGGACTAAAGATGGACCAGCAGATGAAGATCACTGACAGCATAGAGGACAAAGGTGAGTTTGGCCCAGGAGAGCGCTGGGGAACCCCGCGGACAGGGGCGCACAAAGCTGTGCGTAATGCAAAACGCCTCAGTGTGTAAAATGGAAACCTTTTCTCCTCACTGTTCTGCTGCCTGAGGCGAATATAAGACAGCTCAGATCAGATTACTATACGGTATTGGATGATTTATGCCTCTGGGGGAGAGTGAGAACACACGGAGGCGATAAGCAGGCTGATGCTGCTGCTGGGAGTTGGTCCAAAGCAAAAACAAACCCAGTTTATTTGTTTAACTTTGTCATTTATACACTTAAGTACAAATATTCCTTTTGAGATTTCCATGGAAGGACTGAGATCATTGGTGGTTGAGCCTGTAGAGTGTTCTGTTTCTGGTTCTAGAGTGAGAACAGATAGAAGCCAACAGATGGTAAAGGAAACCCCATGTTTGTATGTTTCAGAGTTTCCTGGATCATAGTTGAGGTTCTGTTTGTGTGTTCTGAGGTGTGTGTTGTGTGTCTGCAGGTCTTCTGGAGAGCAGCATGCGACTGAAGCCCCACGAGGCGCAGAGCTACAGGAAGAAGGCCCTGTGGGTGTCCTGGGTGTCCATCGTGGTCACCATCGTCCTGGCCATCGCTGCTTTCAGTGAGTATACGACCCAGTTTAGAGTCTTCAGACGCAGGCCTCCATTGGTCTTCGTCTAACATCCTCATGTCCAGGAGGAGACCCTCGTTCTCTGGGTTTGGGACTGTGAGAAGAAGAAGAGGCGATGTTTAATTTGTCAGGTTTTGGGGTTTAAAGTCTTAGACGACGATGATGATGATGGTGATGCGAGGTGTCTTCCTCCTCTGCAGTGAGTGCAGATTCAGTGCTTGACAGATGCTGGAGTAAAGAGGACAGACAGGCGCTGCTGCTGCTGCTGCTCGTTGCTCGTTGCTCGCCGCCTCAGGAAGCAGAGTTTCCTTGTTATGTCTCTGAGTGGGAAGCTTTCACGTTGTCAGAAGGATAAGCAGAACATTCCGGCTGTGATGAATCAGAGGTCAGAATCGTCACGGCGTCTTGATAAACCTGCTGACTGAAGCATTCCAAACATTCAAACGAACCCTTTTCCTTGTTAAGGTTGCAGTTTGTTCTCATCCATTATTAAGTAGAGGAAGAACACGTTAAGATGACGTCACAGCTCAGCCTGATGGTGGGGCTGTAATCATAATGATAATGATAATTTTCTACCTTAAATTCAGCCTGCTGTTAACTTATAAATGAGACATGGCGTGACAGAGACGCAGGAGGAGAGGAGTCTTTATCGCCACGTGCGAGAGTCGTTACTTCAGCTGGACCATTCCCAGAGAGGGAGGCGTCTCCGGTTGAATAATTATTTGGAATGGCGTTTGAGGATAAAATGAAAAATGGGAATTCAATTTGTGGCTTGGTCCTTGCTGGAGCACAGAGCGATGATGTGTGTGTGTGTTTGTGTGTGTGTGTGTGTGTGTGTGTGTGTGTGTGTGTGTGTGTGTGTTATGAAAGCCAGGGCCTCTTCCTGATTCCAGGCCGTGTTGTTTTCACATGTCTGCCCAGTTCCTGTTCTTCAAGCACATAGCGGTGGATTAGCAGGACAGGCCGGGACCACTGGAAGACAAATGTCCTTGTATGTGTGTGTGGACGTGCGCGCGTGCGTGTGTGTGTGTGTCCACTTTGAGGGTCCAGACAGGAACATTGTGTCCATTTCTTCTGATGTTCTACATGGGAACATTTTGTCCATAAGAGATGTAAAGCTTTTTGTCTTGACTCTGCGTCCACAGAGGACATTTAGCGTCCATTAGTGAT